>NC_137118.1:11248508-11848508 GCF_949357685.1 Gobio gobio
AACCACCACTGAGAAAAAAGATAATTATTGTAGGGTCAAAGACACAGATTAAAAGATTTATCAAATGATTTATATAATTAAACCTTCTCGAAACAAGAGGGACAACAGCAGCAAGCCAAATGTGCATAACAGGCGGCAAGTCACCTACCGCACACACGTGTCATCCCCCCCCCCCCCCCCCCCTTAATGGATTATGTCACGTCAAGAGTGAATGATAAGTCTGGCATCTCATTATTATTATATGGCAAATAATCTGAATATGTCTGTCCACCGGGAACGACCTTCTAGCCCCCGGCTTTCCATGGCTGCTATTTGTCACTTAATTAGCTACAGGATATTCTGCTCCCGCAGGCCACTCAAACTGCAGCTCTGGTATCTGTCTTAGCATTTTGATAGCCACAGGGAAGGCAGACATAAGGCCATAGGTATGCTGCCTCAGTCAACAAGTTTGATTGTGTTGCCTGAAGCAACGAGTGAGCTACAAACATAAGCCGCAAGTCACTTCAGTGCCAAAAGCAACATTAAAAATAATGTGCATGATTCCACATATGGCATTTAAGCTGAGATATGGTTGTTGTAGACTTCCTTTAGATTCCACGTGAGATTTCTTCCTGGTTTATTGTGACTTAAGGTTTAGTAACAACCAGGAAATCACATTAAACATTATAGGAAGAGCCATAAAGAATATCTGACAGGTAAAATGACCAGTGACATAATATGTTTTCTTTTCTTTATCTTTTTGAAGACATTGCCAACAATAAGTAATCACACTATTAGATGTGGTACAGTAGAGAATACAGGAGTTTTCAGACTTTTTGATGCCACAGTTGCCTTAAGGACAGCCCTGTTCCCAAAACATAAAGGCAGATAATATTTATAGAGTAATGTACACATTTACATGTATTCCAAAGCGACTTACAAATGAGGAAAGCAACAGATATAGCACTAATATATATATAAATATTTGTGCTGCCAAATTGATTAATCGGGATTAATCACATCCAAAATAAAAGTTTGGTTTTAGATAATATATATGTGTGTGTACTGTGTATAATTATTATGTATATTTGAATACACACACATACATGTAAGAAATATTTGCATCTATATACTGTATATATATATATTTATATCATCTATATTATATATAAATATAAATATTTCATATATAAATGTGACAGATTGTTCTTAAATATATACAGGCATGTACAGTGAGGAAAATAAGTATTTGAACACCCTGCTATTTTGCAAGTTCTCCCACTTAGAAATCATGGAGGGGTCTGAAATTGTCATCGTAGGTGCATGTCCACTGTGAGAGACATAATCTAAAAAAAAAAAAATCCAGAAATCACAATGTATGATTTTTTTTACTATTTATTTGTATGATACAGCTGCAAATAAGTATTTGAACACCTGTCTATCAGCTAGAATTCTGACCCTCAAAAGACCTGTTATTCTGCCTTTAAAATGTCCACCTCCACTCCATTTATTATCCTAAATTAGATGCACCTGTTTGAGATCGTTAGCTGCATAAAGACACCTGTCCACCCCATGCAATCAGTAAGAATCCAACTACTAACAAGGCCAAGACCAAAGAGCTGTCCAAAGACACTAGAGACAAAATTGTACACCTCCACAAGGCTGGAAAGGGCTACAGGGAAATTGCCAAGCAGCTTGGTGAAAAATGGTCCACTGTTGGAGCAATCATTAGAAAATGGAAGAAGCTAAACATGACTGTCAATTTCCCTCGGACTGGGGCTCCATGCAAGATCTCACCTTGTGGGGTCTCAATGATCCTAAGAAAGGTGAGAAATCAGCCCAGAACTACACGGGAGGAGCTGGTCAATGACCTGAAAAGAGCTGAGACCACCGTTTCCAAGGTTACTGTTGGTAATACACTAAGACGTCATGGTTTGAAATCATGCATGGCACGGAAGGTTCCCCTGCTTAAACCAGCACATGTCCAGGCCCGTCTTAAGTTTGCCAATTACCATTTGGATGATCCAGAGGAGTCATGGGAGAAAGTCATGTGGTCAGATGAGACCAAAATATAACTTTTTGGTCATAATTACACTAAACGTGTTTGGAGGAAGAAGAATGATGAGTACCATCCCAAGAACACCATCCCTACTGTGAAGCATGGGGGTGGTAGCATCATGCTTTGGGGGTGTTTTTCTGCACATGGGACAGGGCGACTGCACTGTATTAAGGAGAGGATGACCGGGGCCATGTTTTGGCCCAAAGCACACAGCCAGGATAACCAAGGAGTGGCTCTGTAAGAAGCATATCAAGGTTCTGGCGTGGCCTAGCCAGTCTCCAGACCTAAACCCAATAGAGAATCTTTGGAGGGAGCTCAAACTCCGTGTTTCTCAGCGACAGGCCAGAAACATGACTGATCTAGAGAAGATCTGTGTGGAGGAGTGGTCCAAAATCCCTCCTGCAGTGTGTGCAAACCTGGTGAAAAACTACAGGAAACGTTTGACCTCTGTAATTGCAAACAAAGGCTACTGTACCAAATATAAACATTGATTTTCTCAGGTGTTCATATACTTATTTGCAGCTGTATCATACAAATAAATAGTTAAAAAAGCATACATTGTGATTTCTGGAATTTTTTTTTTTTGATTATGTCTCTCACAGTGGACACCTACGATGACAATTTCATACCCCTCCATGATTTCTAAGTGGTAGAACTTGCTAAATAGCAGAGTGTTCAAATACTTATTTTCCTCATATATGCATATGTGTTTTATACATTATAATTATACACAGTACTCACACATATATTATGTTAACACAAACTTTTATTTTTGGATGCGATAAATTGCGATGAATCGTTTGACAACACTAATAGATATATAGAATAATAAGTGTTAGTAGTAATTTGTCAAGTGTTGATGAATAAGATGCGTCTTCAGCTGTTTCTTGAAAATGGCTAAAGACTCAGTAGCTCGGGTTGAGTTAGACAGATCATTCCACCAGCTTGGAACAGTCAAGGTAAAGGTCAGCGAAGTGATTTTGTGCCTCTTTGGGATGGCACCACAAGGCGCCATTCACTTGCAGAATGCAAGTTTCTGGAGGGCACATAGGTCTATAATGAGTTTAGGTATAGGGGTGCAGAGCCAGCGGTTGTTCTGTAGGCAAACATCAGTGCCTTGAATTTGATGCGAGTGGCAATTGGCAATTTTATGAGAAGAGGAGTGACGTGCGCTCTCTTCGGCTTGTTAAAGACCACTCTCGCTGCTGTATTCTGGATCAGTTGCAGAGGTTTTGACAGTACATGCTGGAAGGCCTGCCAAGAGAGCATTACAATAGTCCAATCTGGATAGAACTAGAGCTTGGACAAGGAGTTGTGTAGCATGCTCCGATAGGAAGCCTGATTTTCCCTAATGTCGTATAAGGCAAATATGCAAGACTAGGCAGTTCTAGCAATGTGGTTGACAGGAGAATCACGTAGTTAATTGTGTCAAAATCAGCAGACAGATCCAGCTAGATGAGTACTGAGGATTTGAAAGCTGCTCTTGCCAGTCTCAGCACTTCAATAATCGAGAGCAGGGCATTAAATATTATCTGAAAAATATTTACTTTGATCTTTGAACTCTAACAATGTCAAATTCTGCACATTTAGACTTTATTTAAATGTTTTTCCCCAATACTTGTACATTTAATATAAATAGGATTTGTTTTTACTGTAAATAAATTATAAATTTATTAAAATGTATTAGTATTATTATAATTTTTGTTCACCATCTTTCTCAAAAATTTCCAGCAGACCCCCAGCATACCCTTGCAGCCTTAAAAAGCTTGGCGGTAGATCATTATATACCGATCAGGCATAACATTATGACCGGTGAAGTGAATAACACTGATTATCTCTTTGTCACGGCCCCTGTTAGTGGGTGGGATAT
This sequence comes from Gobio gobio, assembly GCF_949357685.1. NCBI lineage: Eukaryota > Metazoa > Chordata > Actinopteri > Cypriniformes > Gobionidae > Gobio > Gobio gobio. The sequence continues at coordinate 11,252,417 of NC_137118.1, forward strand.
ATTAGGCAGCAAGTGAACATTTTGTCCTCAAAATGTATGTGTTAGAAGCAGGAAAATTGGACAAGCGTGAGGATTTGAGTTTGACAAGGGCCAAATTGTGATGGCTAGATGACTGGTTCAGTCGTCTAACCTGTAGATTGCTGCAGTCATATTAAATAATATCTTTGTCTTAAACCAGTGTTTATGCAACTGCTGCATAAACCAATTTACATTGGCTTGCAGGCTATTCTAGGAATCGAAATTGCTTGTGGGAACTAAAACACAGATTGGACATTATGTGCTTTCTGACCATTATATTGAATGGGAACATCTGCCCTATAGAGAGGTCAGTCGAATGTCCTAGAGAAATATTACGTGATTATTAGCTCTTTAATTAAAGACATTAATCCACATATACTCCTCAGATCATTCACCAGTCCAGGCAATCACATTTTACTGATCCAAAACCTTTATTAGCAGAAACCCTTTAGCTCCGTGCTCTGCAGAATTTATTCTTCGAACAACACATTTTTGCTCCAGTCTTAAAGGTCAAGATCCTGGCTGAGTTGTCAGAAGTGGCCATTTTAGGAGTCTTGTTTCAGTCTTGTGTATGTAATGGAGCTTATGTAAAGGCCTTTTAAAGTATACTGCTTTAGTGCTGCAGAGCTGTAGTAACAGCAAAGTGTCAATGTTTCGCTGCAATAATACAAGGAACTACCTTGTGCTGTTGTGCTCTCTCTCCCATTCACTATTTCTCACACTCTCTCATTTTTACAGGATTATAGGACATACTATTGGGAATTCCTGAAAGAGACTTCAGGAACCAGATAAAGAACAAGATTCAACTGTAAATGTTCTTATAATATTGTTCTCTTTTAAAAGGACATTTTACCTAATAATATAAATTCTTATCCTCATGTCATTTCAAACCTGTATTAATTTCTTTCTTCAGTGGAATGCAAATGAAGAAATTAAGCAGAATGTCCATGGAAGTTGATGTGGGACCAAGGGCCATCAAACACAAAAAAGCACTGTAATAATCATAAAAGTAATCCATATGACTATGTGCATATTCAAAGTCAGTGAAGCCATACAAAAGCTTTGTGTGAGGAACAAACCAAAGTCGTTAGTCACTGAAAATCAATGTAAAATGGTGGATTGGATGCTCTGCTAAACATGTTCCAGGTTTTAAAAGACATGAGAAACATGCATTTTTGGGTGAGCTATTTCTTTAAAGGATGGGTGTTAAATATATTCATGATTATTATTTGTATAAATGTAATTCATTTCCTTCCTTGTTATTGAATAAAATATTGGGGCACTTTTCTTCTTAAATGCTAAAATTTATGTTTACATAGATAAACGCATGGTTGCATTTTGTAATGATTAAATTCATGAATATTTAATTAATTCTTGCATCAAAGCTCTATAGACAGCATTACTCTTGAGTAAGCATAGAATTTAATCCAATGTTCAGCATCCATAAAAAATAAAAAAAAACCTTTATATGTGTCGGTTCACAGAGGGTTCAGAGCTGCCTTAATATTGCATTACAAGAGAAGACTTTTTCCGGTTTTCCACCTCAGCTGGACCTGAGAAGTTTTCGAGGCACTTTGGAGAGCAAAAGAGTTAAAAAAAAAAGACAGAGCATCGGTCACCTCAGTATCGACATTTTAATACAAATTCTCCACAGGTTCGCTCCAGACAGCCTGTGCTTTCACCCCTGAAGCCTGCCTGAAGGGAAAGTGTCTTTCTCAGCACATCCGCAGGGTCGATGGGGACTCTAATGTACTATTAAACATTTAGATCCTCAGCTTCCACTAATGGCGATTATGTGTACAGGTCCAGCAGAGAGGAGACAGCGTTATGATTCTGACTCTAACAGATGGGTTATGATGTGAGGTAACATGGGATTAATTTGGATGGTCATGTTAAGTCTCTGCTGTTATCAGATTAATGAGGCTTACACATGCTGTGTTGCTGTTTATTACGTTTTCAGGTAAAAGTCATCTGTGCCGCGCTGTGTTGATTTGGCACGGAATTTTCTCTTTCATTTTTGGTCAATATTTTTGTTTTTTGAACCAAAGGCATTACAGTATACGACAACAGACAACAACATCCATTTGAATACATTTAGGGCCAGATGTACTAAACAGGGCAAATTAGTGTGGGAGCGCAATCCCATAAAAGCGCCAAAGGGAGTGGAAATTTCTGCTCGTGATCTACTGATGACGCGCAAATTAAAGAAATCAGGTGCAGCTGGATCATTTCCATAATGACCAACGCAATCTACCATACGAAATGTTTTTTTGGCCGGTAAATAATGGCGCAAATACCAATAAAACTGACTAGTGAAAACCTTAGTAAATCATGTTGCGTGATTCATTAAAATAGACTCCTAAATTTTGCATCTGAAAGATTAATCAGATTCTTTATTATTCAGGATTTAAATTTTTTCTACCCGTAAAATGACATGACTACATTAGTCAAGTTTTATTTATAGAGCACACATTTAACACAACCGTAGTTGTAGTCCAAAGTGCTTTACAATACAATAAAAGAGAAAAGGAGTAGGAAAAAAAACTGAAATGGAGATAGAAAACAAGTATCAAAATCTATCAAAATGTATATACATATACATACATACAGTACATAACATACCAGCTAAGTACATACACAGTATCACTCGAACACTAGAGTGTAAAAATAAGTCTTTAAAAAGCATCCAGTGATGGAGAGGCCCTGATGTTCAAAGGTAGACTGTTCCTGAGCTTTGGGGCGACTACAGAGAAAGCTCGATCACCTTTTGATTTACAACGAGACCGAGGGACAGATAAAAGTGACTGATCACAAGATCTTAGTGACCTAGAGGCTGTGTATGGTAGCCTATAATAAGATCAAAAATATTATAAATATATTTTTATGATTTCTTGGATTTTTTTAATTAAAGGGGTCATATAATGCCAAGTTAATATAATTCTTTAGTGTCTAAATGAAAAGTTTGTAATATACTTTAATTAAAAATTCTCATTAGTATTGTAAGAAAACACTAATTTTACCTGGTCAAAAACAGCTCTGTTTTCAGCAGGCCATTTCAGTGCATGTGCCCTTAAATGATAATGAGCTTTGCTCACCCCGCCCCTCTGTTCTGTGGGGCGTTCGACATTACACATGTGGAGTGTTGCTTTGACAACAGTTGAGGGTATATTTTGACAAAGAATGGCAACGGGAGTCTCTGAGGACATCTGTGCAACCGTATCAATTTGAACCGGAGTCGGACCCGGAACAAGATGACGGCCCCAAAGAAGTTCAAACAGGACGTTTCTGAATGGTTGGTTAACGTAATGTCACTTTGATCTATCGTTGTATGTTGTGGCAGGGTAGCGTAGTGAGATACGAATGCTATGTGTTTACTGATGTATCCGTTAGTTCATTTTTATCACGTTAACTTTATCACCAGCGTACACAGTTTCTAATAACACAATAACCATAATGCGTTGTTCATTATAAACGTTGGATTATGAATTTTATTGAGAACGTCATACATAGAAAGCATGCCGTAATGTAACTTACCCTGTAAACTTTAGCCGCATTCACCGTGAAATGGCAAGCGACTTGCAAAGATTAATATAAAGGTTAATAAAACGTTACACTCACTTCTTCTGGAGGTGCAGCAGGAACACGAATAGATGGTACCGATCCTTTTTTCAGGAGCAGCTTCTTAGCAAAACCTGCTTTATACTGACCCTCGTTTATAAAGCAGTCTGGTGAGAAATGATTCGCGCAAACATGAAAGCATTGACTTTGATCGGGGGAATATTCCCTTCGAAAACAAAACTCAGCCACTGCGTCTTCAGCGGTTTGGATTTAGAATCAAAATGACTTAGAATGACTTAGAATCAAAATGACAAAATTACACCCAATTTTTTTGATGACAACGGAGGTCTTACGGGTGTGGAACAACATTGGGGTGAGTCATTAATGGAAGAAATTTCATTTTTGGGTGAACTAACCCTTTAAGTCTGGTTTCACGTTACTTTCACGTGCACCACCGCAGCGCACACACATAGTCTAGAGCAAAGCCGTTGACTAGAGACACGAGAGCGCAGAGCGGATCATATGCGCGAGTCGGCACATACAACAAAACATATCGGACCCATTTAAATTCTGCACAGAATGCTGTATTTCAAAGCGATATGGAGGAGATTGTGATGATTAACGGTTAGAGATTAGGATGAAACTCTGGCTTTACCAAACAGAAAGGCTCTAGTCAAACTGTGGTATTAACGAAATGCTATTGGCTGTTTCAAAAAAGGGGAGGAGCTGCTAACAGCTGGAGCTGTTTCAGGGGAAATTACATCAACACATTGAATAATGCTGCGCGTTTCAGTGGGCCTTTAAGGAATAGTTCATCCAAAAATGATTCAAATGAATCAGTTGATCCAGTTCACAAAGATAGTCTGAAAGATTTGTATGCAAGTCGGCAAAGCTAGTTTTATCTCTTATTAACTTAAGATAGCCATTACAAACAGGTTCATTTTAAAGAATGAACGAGACATTCCATCTGTACTTTAAATTTAGTTAAACTCAGGTATTAAAAGTAAAGGTATCACAGTGGGACCTGCATTTATTTCTTTAGGCTAAATTAGCAAAGGGATGAGAGCTTGAGAGAACATTTATTCTGCTCTTTTAACTTAGAGAAGCGATGGATCTCCTCACCGGGCAAATGGGAATGAACAGCCCTCCTGTGACTTGAGAATTGATTGCCATGCTGTGTTCAAAATAAAAAGAGCAAGGGAGAGAATAAAAGGAAGAACAGAGGGCAGAAAGAATAAATGATGAAGTAAAAATATTTGGAAGATGAGAGACAAAAAGAGTGCGAGAGAAAGTGAAAGAAATGGGCACTGACTAGGAGTTAAATTAGCATGTATTGAAAAGAAAAGATAGTACGCTTGCTAAGCGGGGGTGTAACGGTACATGTATTCGTACTGAACCGTTTCGGTACAGGGCTTCCGGTACGGTACACGTGTGTACCGAACAAATGCAATCTTTAACAGTCGGCTTGTTTTACACACGGAACAAACTTGAATACGAGTTCCCAAGCACAAACATATTAAGTATTCTGTCCATTTTATAATGAAAATAAAAAGACAAATGCCGTTTTGACGCATCAAATCACTCTGGCGCATCAGTTCAAGTGGTGGCAACTTGAGTGAACGTTCTCACCTCTTCCTAAAAACATGAATCAACATCTGAAGGTATGTTGAGGATACATTACAACTTACTGAAACGTATCATATGTCGTGTAATCACTCAATCTGTGTTTCAACGGGGGAAAGACGTCAATAGCTTGTAAACAATGTCACATAGCATTTACCTCAGAAGTCCACAGCTGGTTAGTTCACTAGAGAATTTAAAACTCTTTCACTAAATATATGCACTATATATTATACTCATTATAGTCTACTTAACATGTTAGTGATGTCTTGATTATTTAATGTATGTTTAAATGAATCTGTCATGAAAATGACAGCCACTGTGCATAAATGATTATATTTCAACAACAAATTGGAGTAAAACATCATCTTATAATTAGATTTAGAAGTTGGGCTAATGCAAAAACTGCGTAACGGGAAGTTTACATGTTTGCATACAATTTGAGTGTTGATTAGTACTATATTTAAAAATACTAAATGTAGGCTAATTTGGGCTCTGTTGTTATAGTAATGTGCAAGTAAGGGCTCCCTATTTACACTTTACAGCATTAGCAGAGATTAAAAAAAATGTATCTCTAAGAAACTTTTAGTTATAATTTAATTCATTTAAGGACAGACACAATTTGTAAACCAATCAGTAAACCACTGTTTAATAAAAACAAAGCAATTTTATATTTAGTTTTCTCTCCCCTGCTGTACCGAACCCATACCGAACCGTGACTTCAAAACCGAGGTACGTACCAAACCGTCAGTTTTGTGTACCGGTACACCCCTAATGCTATAGCTAATACCAATGGGGTAGAGATTTTAGCCAGAGAGAGTCTTCATATTGTATTGTTTAAGTGAGTTGTGACTGTTTACGAACAGGTTTCTCATACACTCCCCCATCTGCTATTTGTCGACCAAGCAGAGAGCCCCACCCCCAAACTCCACTGTTGCCATGTTGGGCTGAATCTCACATTTTTTTGTGAAATCACATTTATATTGACATTGAATTATATTTACGCAACACGCTTTTATCCAAAGCGACTTACAAGTGAAGTGAACAATAGAAGCAATCAAACCAACAATAGGCAACAACATGAAAGTGCTGTGACTTGTCCCAGTTAGTCTAGCACAGTACACGTAGCAAGGTTTTTAGATGTATAGAATCAATGTTAGTATTAACTAATCAACCAACAAATGGTTTGCCAGTCTACATATTAAGCTAACATTTAACATTGAAGACTTCAAGGACAATCAGAAATCTAGTTTGTTGCAATCACCATACCTTAGAGTTGATAAAAAATATTAATAAAAAGCAAAACATATATAGGAATAAATGTCCATTAATTTAGAAGACGAAAGTTATTTCAGCAAGATCTTATGCCTATTTAGATGGAATGTGCCATTTTGCTCTATTTTATCTGTAAAATTTCCAAGCATTATAAGCACTAGGCATGCATGTCTATGATAAAAATGAAAGCTTGCAGAGATGAAGTGAGTTACAAGCATTAAAAATAGAGGCATTGTGAGCCTCATAAACAGGTATTGGAAAGTCGTGCCCTGAAATATTAACTAACTGTATTGAAAAGTACTTTGGATTCATCAAGGTCCTCCTGAGCGCTTCAGATGTGTGTACTTCACACAGCGTTCATGCATGCCTCAGCTTTAACTAGCTCCTGGAGACTCCATCAAGCATGAGTGGCATAAACTTCACATCTCATTTCCATACATCATGTCTTGAAGTACAATGCGTCTAAGATGTATTGACACATTATGCTGAGCTAGTCCTTTTTTTAATGAGAATATTGGTATTTATAATGCACACCAACACTACTGATAGTAAACTAGAATTAGTTTTCCCTGAGGAGGTCAGTTAAATTTAAGTTTCACAGATGTTCTTTGATTTTAATACTGGAAGTCAACAAAACCTTAATAATTACGTTAGAAATCGACTACTCTTTGGCTAACTCGAGGGTCTGAATATGAATGCCTGTTATTGTTATAAAAGTGAATGCAAAATTTGTACTGTCAGCGTCAGTACCCTTAAAGGGACAACTTTGTAACTTATCTGCCCCTAAAAGGTGCGTATTAATACCTTGGAGTAGTTATATGTACCCTTAAAGGATAAGTTCACTTTAAAATTAAAATTACCCCATGATTTACTCACCCTCAAGACATCTAGGTGTATATGACTTCTTTCTGATGAACACAACCGGATAATAAATAAATATTAATAAATATCCTGACGTTTCCAAGCTTTATAAGGGCAGTGAACGGGACTCACGAGAAAAAAACGTAACTGATGCAACGTATTATGTAGGACGTAGCGTAAGCGTTTTGAACTGCGAGGGGCGTTACACTTTCTTCGTAAGTTAAATACGGAAGGTGGTCTGGCGGAAGCTAGATATTTTACTTTATTATTAAATTAAATATGGATATTTTTCTTACAAAAACCCATCGATTCACTTCAGAAGGTATTTATTACTAAAACTGTGCAAGGCTGTACTGTGTCGACTGTGCGCATACGCTCATATACTAAAGTATACATTCGGCCTTAAAAAGCTTGGAAACATTAAAATATTTATTAATAAAACTCTGATTGTGTTAATCAAAAAGTCATATACACATATGATGGCTTGAGGGTGAAATCATGGGGTAATTTTCATTTTTAATTAAGTGAACTAATCCTTTAAGATACTACTATGAACCTTTAAGAGGTAAACAGGGTACAAAAACATCACTTTGAGGGAACTGCCCCAGTGAAAAGCTGTTGTACCTCCAAAGGTAAACATTTAGCAATTAAAATGTTTTCCTGAGAGTGTACACAAAAGAAGATATTTAAAATGTCTGTTTTTGTCCATTCAATGAAAGTCAATGGGGTTTTGGACTTTGTGTTCCGCAGAAAATAAAGAAACAAAAAACTCTCTCAAAGAGTTGGAAATGGATAGATAAGAAACACATTCCAATATGTTTAAAAATATAACATCTGCACTTGTCCGTATGGCCCAGCAGTGACACTACCGCATAGTATTTCAGTCCAGAGAGACATTCAGGATTACAGGGTTGTTTAAGGTCCAACACATCTCTGAGGGTAGATGAAGCAGAGCCACGGAAAGAACACCAATTTTGCTCATTGTCCAACTTCTGCTGTGTTCAGGTAGACAGAAGCAGCAGACTAGAACTGCCGTGTCATAGGGGTACAGAAAGCTCATTTAGGGGACGATATGGTGGACAGTCTGGCATTTCAGTAGCAGATAAAATAGAAGTGAGAGAAGGCCATGGTGGCAAAGCTAGATGAAACTTGCCACGAATGTTAAACCGAGTGTAACATCCTCGGTATATGTACGGAAAATGAACGGAGAGTGCCCATTGCTGTGGTCTTTCTCCTGAGCCCCAGCTGTGGACCGTCACGCTTTTATATCCACATGTCCCAATAGAGCACGCAGAGGAGAGCTCATTGCAACGTGTTATAGACCACATCAGACTTTATTTTTCACATTGTGCTGTGTGCCACATGAATCTAGCTGATAGCCAGTGGAAAGTGGCCATATTTTTCTATTTACTTGCGTTTATACTCTGCGTTGAACAACCGGCAGACTGACTTTTTCATCAGTCCATAGCTTAAATGAGAAATCTGTTTAGCAGTTTGGCTAATTCATGCCACATTGCCGTGGTTTGCATATTGAGGACGGTATGGAACAGCCTGACAGTGTCAGGAGAATTCATTAGCTTTGCCATTTGGTAAGCGATAACTTTGGGAGGGTTCAGTCATAGCTTTGTTCCATCTGGTTGGCACGGCACTTTTGTGCTGGGAAACACTGCTGGCTCGTTAAATATGGAGGACGGCCGGCTTCCCTCTCCACAAATGGGTCATATTATCACTGAGGCGTACTGTTCCTGCATCAGTTCTGGAATCTAAATGATAGAATAAAGGAACAGATTGATCACTTTCTTTTTGGATGCATCTTTTTTGTGTTTTGGAGGAGGCAAATCTACTGAAAATTCACAATGAACAGCAACAATAAGTCTGGTGAAGCGAAGTGAAGTGAAGTGTGTACTTTTATGTTAAAACTAGAGCTGTAGATTTAATGTATCAATTAATTAGTAGTGGGGAAAATTATATAATGTGTTAAAATTATTAACGCATTTAACGCACCGCCCCAGACCCACTTAGGTCATCTTAAATTTAATTTGTTTGATGACGAACATGAAGCAGGGCAGCAGCTCGCTGCGTGATGGAGCCTATTGAATGCAGTTTGAATGGCCCTAAAATGTAAGATATCAGGGCAAAAAAGCCCCTGTATGAGTTTTTGTCTCATATGATATAGTGGCACATGGGCAATCGGCCTCATTCATGAAACGTTCGTAAATATATGAGCAAATTTTGAGTAATTTGCGCGTAAAATGGACCTTTACGAAAACTCTCCTCCAGATTCACAAACGCTTTGTATACCACGGATTCAGTAGTTAAACGTGTGTATATTAATGAATTCCAAACATTCGTAATTAGGACGCGCGTGCACGCTCATTCATAATTAGCATAATCCCCGCCCATGAGTTACAACTGCAAATGACGTGTGCAGGAACGCTGTGGAATCTTGAGGACTTCTTTCTCAGGTTTGGCTCCAGTATATTGCATAAATGCTAATTGACCATATGCCTTGCAATACATATTCAATTATCATGTGTCCATTAAAGCATTTTTAGCCAGCTAAAAATGCCTGGTGCTCTTCTGAAAACGGCCAGCTGGTGGCGCTTGAGAGCGCTTTGCAAGGGCAGCGTTTTTCCATCTGAGATACTTTGATTGCTATGAATATGATACAGAATATCCATGGCAGTAATGTGTTATTAGTATCTAATTTTGAAGAATATTACTGAATATAAAAAATGCAGTAAAAAAGCAGTATTAACTTCATTATTGTTGTTCAGTCGGTGTACCAGTAGGATGATTGGTCGGTGTAGTTTTTGTCCCACCCCTCCTCCACTGTGATTGGACGGCCGGGTAAAAAGTGACAGTGAGGAGCGCTGCCTATTACCCAACGTTGAACAGTAAAAAAAAACAAAAAAAACAATGACGGGGCAAATCAACTTTTTACAATTTCTTTCGTACTAACTAACATTTATAAAATACAAACATTTTCGTGAATCTGAAAATTTACGTTAGAGCGGCTTTACGAACGATTTACACACAAATTCGTTCTGCTCGTGTTTCATTAATGAGGCCCAATGAGCGCAAATCACATGAGTGCTGTTTTTGTCCTCAAGAGCATGAGAGCAAATGTGATATTGATTGTACACAACAGTTAATATTGTGTTATATTTTAGACACAACATTGTCTGTTTTTGTTCAATTGAATTCAATTGCCAAAGAAAATATTACCTGCAAAGCCAGAGCAGAACGGCTGTGTGGTGTTTCGTTTCTGAACGAATCCGAGTTTTGAGCGAATCAACTGGGTGAGCCAATTATTCACCCATTCATAAAGAGAGACATTTACTTCATTCCTGAATGAATCAGCTGACATTTACTGCCACATACAGGCAGTTTTAGTTTCTTATTTAGAGTATAATTTCATAAAAAAAAATCCATACAGGTATTAATAAAAAACCCATTAAAGGTTTAGTTCACCCAAAAATTAAAATTCTGTCATCATTTTCTCACCCTTATGGCCGTTGAAGCCTAAAAGTTTATGTGTATTGATTTTTATGTGGAATCTATATCTTTCTAAAGCTTCTTTTTGTAATGTCTATTTGATGCTTTTCTCATTTAACACAATAATGACTTTGAATTACCTTTTCGGGGTAATTCCTCAGCCAAATTTGATGTGATTAATTTGCGATTAATTAGATTAATTAATCGCCACAAGGTGAAAATAATGAATTCAACATTTTAATCGTTTGACAGCTCCAGTTAAGACATTTAGCCAAATTGAATTTGCAGAGTAAGGTATTTTTGTGATCGGGCTCGATTCTTTATAGTGGAAAAGGGTTCATTAGATTTTTAAAATGATCTTCACACTAAGAGAAAATGGTTCTTTTAAGAAAGGTCTTTGGGGAACTAAGAATGGTTCTTCAGTGGCATCACTGTGAAAACCCCTCTTTTGGAACCTTTATTTTTTTAGAGTGTATAGGAGCAAATGCAATTATGTAATCAGGATTCTTTCAAAAGCTTTTGGCTCAAAGCTGACAATTAAAATTTATCAGAAATAATATTCACTGACTATATTTATGTGTTTTATTTAATTTTAGAGAGTGTTAAAATTGTAAAATTTAATTATTATATTATATAATTACAAAACTCTTTAGCAAAAACTAAATAGTCATGGTAGAGGAACACTGGGGTGAGTTCAGCTGTTGAATAGAGATGTGTTCCTCACCATGTGCTTGTGCCACTGAGTGGCCACTTATGCATCCGAGAGCTGCCCAGATCAGCCCGTTCCCCCCATTATACCCTTCACTCATCCTGCCAAACACCATTTAAGCATCTTTCATTTCCTCCCCTTGTTCATCAGCAAGTTATTTTTTTAGTGGGACCAATCATTTCACACCGAGCTCCAGCATCAATGTCCAGCACCTTTCTGCCAAATTGCATTGAAGAATTTGCCTCAAGGCATTTGGCATGGCTTAAAAACTGCAGGAACGACAGAGAAAAGGATTAAATGGGCGTGATTTCTTCATCATTTGTTTTATATAGCTATTTGAAGGAAACTGATTTGAAACTAAGAGTGCTGATTGCTGATGAGTGACGTACGTGTTCGTGCAGCCCAGAGAGTGTGGGAAGTGTTTAATGATCAAGGGCATTGGTTTTCAAAGTCATATTTGCTTGACTAAAATAATGAGAAGTAAAGGATTGTTTTGTGATGCTTGGTGTGTGTGTGTGTGTGTTTGGTTACTTTTGATAGCTTTTATGATGTTCCAGACTATTTTGAAAGCCTTTTTTGTTTCCTGTTTTTGTTTTCCTCTTCCTCTTGTTCCTCTTTTAATTAGTGGTTTTTAGTTATTTGGGCCTATCGTTTATTGTTTCAGAATTCTGAAATGCATACTACTTTTATTTTACAATATCTTTCTGTAATTAGTATGCTATGCTGTTCCAAATTCAGCTGATGTGTTTATTGCACCTGCACTTGTCTGATCTGGTGAGTTTCCACAGTTTTGTTATTCATTTGCTCATGATCAAGTTATGTTTGATATTCAGGTCAGGTTATATTATTTTGTATAGGACCAATTCAAATGTGATTAGATCACATTTTTGGTATATTGTTATTAATAATGTTTCAAATGCATCAAATAATGCCCTTATGGTTCTTCCAAGTATTAAAACTTTAAAACAATGTGACATTAATGACATTAATGTCAGTAATGTCATTAAAGGTGGGGTAGGTAAGTATGATCTAAAACACTTTGTCCAAATTTGTTTAAACTGTCTTTATATGTCAATACATAATTAAAATTTAAGTACTCTGAAAAAGAGAGTATAAAAATCGAGTGACTATAGACTTTTTAATCTGCAATAAACACCGCTCATTATTTTCGTTCGGGCCGAATCAAGTGATTGGCTTGGGCGCCTGTCACTCTCTCTCGCTACCATGGCTACCACCGCTTTTGCTCAGGATCTGCCCACATGCGCGCACCCCACTGTTGCCAAGTCGGGCTACTTCAAACAATGTGGCCACGGGCTGTTTTTCATGTCCGCGGGTTGAAGCGAGCCCAATTATGTGATGTTTTGCCCCGGGATTTGCGAATTTTAGCAGGCAGCCCTGCCAAAAAGAAACATATTTTACCCCCCAAACGCGATTTTTACCGAAGAAACACGGTTGGGCTTGTTTTGGGCTTGTTTTGAGTAGCAATTGGGCGGATTTTGTTGTGAAAACCTGGCAACCCTGGCGCACCCGTTTGAGTTCAAGAGGCTGTCGTTCTGCTGGACAGTTAATCTTTCATTTTGATTATAAAATTTTTTGGTTTATGTTTTCATGAAGCATGTCTCACTAGCACACGTAGCTGCCTAATATAGCTAACATAACATTACTTAGCATAAAGTTACAATGTTATACACCTAGCGAGCCATTGGTAGAGATGATAAATACTCAATATGCTTAGCTCAAGTTGATCACTGTCGTGTTGAATTTCGCAAAATGTAACTTTAGATAACAAAATGCATGTGTAAAAGCTAGTACACCGCATCCAGGAACTTTTTTTAGAACTAAGTTAGCTTTAGCTACTACCCTCTGTCTAAACTCTTTTACAATGTTCACCGGGAACTTTACCTGCACGTTTATTTCGGCCCTTGGTTTGTTTTTATATACTCTACCAATGTTTTTATCTTGTATCTGTGTGTGTCGTAGACACTGTGTTGTGTGTGTATTTTGAACTTTACCAGTATCGTTATTCTAGCTTGAGAGTGAGTACTAAAAGACATCTTATTTGTTTATATTCATAATGATAAAGTTAGATTTTTTATTACATGTGACTCTGACATGATGTCACTACATGCACTCCGCTCCTTCTTCTCCGCTCGTCTCAGGTAAATAGACAGAATGCGTCAGCTGAGCGGTCGGCGTGGCGCGTTCATGTGTTTTGGGGGCGTGGCTTTGGAAAGAGCCCAGAAGGGAGAAGGTGGAGTGAATGGAAATAAGAGAGGTCTTGAGAGGTCGTGAGAGGTCTACAGACACTCAATTTTCATACTTTCTTTTTCAGAGTACTTACATTTTAATTATGTATTGATATATAAAGAAAGTTTAAACAAATTTGGAAAAAAAGTTTTTTAACCAAATCCTACCTACCCTACCTTTAATGAATACATACTTGTTATAATATACATATAGTATAAAATAATTTACAGTATTATTGTGAAAGTCTTCTCAACTAAACTAAACTAAACTCAACCTGTGCCTTTTACAGAGGACATGACTGAATTCAGAGTTCCTCACTAGTATAACAGGAAAAACAACAAATATAAGACTGATTAATGTTGATTCTGTCTCTAATTTCGAATTCGAATGTATACGTTGCCCTGGAAAACATGTCTCCCCTTCCACTACAATGGTTCAAGAGTTCAAGAGAGTTTTATTTGTCACATACACAGTTATATACAATATACAGCTGGCAGTGAAATGTGTTTTGGTGTTGTGCGAGTAACACCGAGTCGCCATCGCGCGGCGCCTTCTTGAGTTGGACAGAAAATACAGCATAACATGAGGATAGGTAGTGAGGGGTGAGGAGATGAAAAAAAGCAACCCCCAGACTATGCTCCTACGGGAGCACAGTTTGAGAACAGTAAAAAAACATCTCAGCAACAAGAGCACACATTACAACATGAAACACGACTTGCAACAGGGGAGAGGAGTCGGGGGTTGAGGTGTCCCAGCACAGCCAGGCGTCCCGGTCCTGCAGCCATTTCAGGCGCTGGTCACAGACCCGCTTGTCAGACTGGGGGTACAAAGCGGCGAAGGTGAGAGATGGGTGTGTGCATAAGTGTGTGTGTGTGTCTGTAAAGTTCATGTGCATGTTTGTGTAGGCCTGGAGAGACACGCCTGGCACCGTAATCTCGGTGCTCCAGTCCGCAAGTTGCTGTGGAGACAACCTTGATCAGATCCCAGTCCGAGTCAGCAGGTGGTTGGGGGATGAGTGCAAGAGCGTCTTCCTGCAGTGCTCTGCAGGAAGACGGCTGTCCAGCGGCTGTCCAGCATTTGTCCAGTAAACAGGTGAGATATACTCTATTTGTTATGTGATTAAAATAAGTTGACTTCCTACACTATTTTGGAATACTAATATTGCATTGAAGCGCTTCTAGGGCACTATTTTAATGATCTGAGCGCATGGTCTGAAGCACATGGTGAAGGTGCTCTTAGGGTTAGTTTAACGACAGAAAAAACTGTCGGCGCGCCAGGCGCAATGTCCAAAATGGTTGTACCTAGTCTCTTAATGAGTCATGAGTGTGTTTTGGGAGTAACGTGCAATAAACCAATCAGAGTCTCATCTCCCATTCCCTTTAAAAGCCATTTGCGCTTGCACCATGGAGGATTAACTATTAACATGTCAGATTTGGCGAGTGTAAAGAGTGCATTTGCTATTTAAACAACGTGGTGCTGGACATGAAAATGATAACTGCGTCGGGCTGAAACTAGCAAAAAACACTTGCATCGTGCCTGCTTTCGCATTGTGCAGGGTGTGTGATAGGGCCCCTATAGTTACCTGTTTGGAATTAGTGGGACAGTTATCCTACACTGTAAAAAATATTGTTGGTTTAACTTAAAAAAGTAACTTTGTTTTTGTAAAATTTTGAGTTCATTGTATTAACTCAATTTTTTTATTTCAATGGAGATTGGTTTAACTAACAGAAACTCAAACTATTTTGTTATCTGAACCATGATTTGAAAAAGAAAAAAGAAAAATGTTGTGATAACAAATCATGAAAATATTTGTTTTACAGTGTAGTTATTTTTCCAGTTATTCCAGTTCTATTTTGTTGTATTTACTTTTTTTTGTAGTGAATACATTAACACATTCAGTACAAGGAAATGCCTAACAGAACACGCAACACAGCTTCTTGTCCAGGCCCTGGTTATTTCTAGACTGGACTACTGGTCTCCCCTCTTGTGCGATCCAAACACTTCGAATGATCCAGAATGCAGCGGCACGTCTGGTCTTCAACGAGCCCAAAAGGACCCACGTCACACCACTCTTCATCTCTCTGCACTGGCTACCACTCGCTGCTCGCATCAAGTTTAAGTCGCTGACGCTTGCCTACAGAGCAACCACGCACTCAGCTCCTGCATACTTTAACTCGATTCTACATCGCCACACCCCCACCAGAAGCCTTCGTTCAACCAAGGAGCGAAGGCTTGTGGTACCTTCACAGAGAGGCAAAAAATCCCTTTCCAGAACATTTTCATTCAACGTTCCCTGCTGGTGGAACGATCTGCCCACCGCCATCCGAAATGCGGATTCATTGACAACATTCAAAAGTCAACTAAAAACTCATCTCTTCCGTGAGCACTTAACCTCCTAAAAAAAAAAAAAAAAAAACTTTCTTTTCCTCTTTTCCTCCTCTTTCCCACCCTACTCTAGCCTGTGCTACACTGAGAAATGTACACGGACTAAGTATTTCAGGCACTTGTTGCGCTCACTCGACTCTTCACGACCAATCGCTTATTGTACCCCCAAGTTGTAAGTCGATTTGGATAAAAGCGTCTGCTAAATGCATAAATGTAAATGTAAATAAATGTAAATGAAATGCATTACTAAACAGATTTTAAGTTTAATGCTGATGAATCGGTACTGTATATAATGGAGCTGTATACACACTGTATAAACATGACCAATGAGCTTATTTGTCTTCACTTAGATTGCATCCTTTCCTTGTTGAGAAGTAGATGTCACAGACACGTCAGGTTCCACCCTCCACCAATCACAGCGCACTCCTTCCCCAGAGTACTGATCACCATCACCTGCACCTCATCACCACACTCATCACCAGCACTACAAGACTCACAACCACACAGCACTCCACGTCCGGTCTCGTTCGCATATACTTCAGGCTATGCTTACCTCAAGGACTCTACTACTGATACTTACCTGTCTCCAGTGTGTCTCCTTCCTTCCGTGTTCCTTGTCTGCTGTGTGGGTGTGTTCCTGTCCGTCCCTCAGTTCTCCAACGATCTCCAGTCTCCAGCGACCTCCAGGCTCCAGCGTCCTTCCATCTACAAAACAAAAGACAGTAACTCTCTCTCTCTCTCTCTCTCTCTCTCTCTCTCTCTCTCTCGTATCACCTTCTAATCTACCAACAACCGGTTTACTCACCTGCTCCACAACACCTGCTCTACTGTGGTCTAATAAACTACCCTTACCTGTTAACATCTGTGTCTGCCTCCTGTGTACTTGTAACAGTAGAAGAATAACAAATCTGCAACAACATTTTCTTAGCAAAGTATAGTGTTGAAGTTAGTCACCCAATGGATTCCAGGCGTTAGTAAACGTGGTCCTCAGAGATATGTTAAACTACTGGGACATTAGTTATATTAATTACATCCTAATTTTCTTAGCATTCAGCTTCTTACCCTCCTCTGCTGATTGGGGTTTTTACAAGTCCCAAATGTGGCTTTAGTGAGGTCCCCTGTTTCCTCACATCCCTACTTTGAGGATAGTTAAAGAGTGCGCTAATAAGGCATTTTTTTTTTTTTTTTAGGCCTCTGAGTCAGATTTACTGGAGCTGCGTTTCCACCACAGGAACTTTCCCCAGGAACTAGGGACTTTGGGTGGTACTCAATGTATTTCGACCGCAGGGACCAGGGTCTAAATTAAGTTCCAGGTAAAAATTTCCTCCTCAGAAAGTCCCTGCTCTCGAGGTAGTACTTTTCCAAAGTTCAGGATCTTTCGGGGGTGGGACTTAGGCGCTGAACATGTTGATTAGTTTACGCAGCATTTTAATGGTCGACTCACTGCAGCATTTTATTACAACCACCATTTTAACCCCTTTAGTGTCAAGGATCGCAGACGGCCCCAGATTACTGTCGTTCAACATTCACTGCTCGTTAAAACATCAGTCTTTCTTTATCTGGACAAACTCTGTATCATTAGACAGATTAAAGACTCTAGCTTAGACATTTGAACACTGTTTATGATAAAACTGTTGCAGTGACATTAATTTCTTAATTTATGTCAGGAGTGCAAAATAATCAATCTGCAATGTAAGATATTTTGAATCGAATATCACACGCAAATGAATTATCTCTCGTCTGCAGCGGTTCAGTTGTGTCCACACCGCTGCAAAGAACAGCGTTTGCTAGGGCTCTTAGTTCAAAAGTGTGCATTTATTATCACATGTTTGCTAAATATTTTGTCATACAGAATACCATTTCTAGTCATTTCCCACTGAATTATCCGATCTGAATTGTCTAAAACAGTGTACAGAGTGAGCCCCGTCTCTCCTCTCCCTGTCATCACGCCCTCATTCATCCTCTGGAGCTGTCAATCATCTTACGTGACTCAATACTGCCCTCCTGCATGATGCTGTTCTCTGTGTACACTTCCTCATTCTGTCTCTGTGGAGAACGAACCAATTCTACATTTTTGCACGTGAACTAAGAAGCTAATAAACACACGATAACTATGGCATAAGGTTTCTGTGTGATTTTTCATGTGATTTCAGCTATTTTTATATCAATAATGGATATTTACATTATAACTGCTAAGCAGGTGTAGCGATGAGCTCCATATAAAATGCTAAATATAACATGTTTTAACATCACATGAATGAAATCCCCTTTAGATCGTGACAGGAAGCTAATACAAACACTCAATGGTGCTCTAAAGTGAAATTTTGAGTGAAAGGGTAATTTTAATCTTTTAAATTGTGTTATGTAGCTTGAAGCTAACTGTAGCTTTAATGCACCTTTTGTGCCAGGAGCTATATCTATTTCACAATCTATTTTGTTACAATAATTTATTTAAGGTCTCAAGAATATGCTTTTTATTTTGTTTGTTTTCTAGAAAGACTTCAGATAATATGTGGATTACTGTATATGGTTTTAATGGGCCAGCCTTAATGCCAAACAAAGTAGGCCAATGGCTGAATACAAACAAAAGAACAAAGATAAAAGAATAATCCAGAGGGAACTGGAAAGTCGTGCGCAGTCCTACGTTTTTTTTTTATACAGAGGTACCTTTGAGCTGCAGATAGAGCCTAAATGTAATACGTGATATGCTATGTCAGCATAAATCCTCACCGGCATGGGTACAATTTCATATTATTATTACTGTGTGTTGACATGATCTTGCATGGTTTACTAATTTATACTAGTCTTAAATACTGTTATTTTAACAGGTAACCAAAGGGTTCAAGCAAAACCTGATTGACACCTATTTATTTTTTTGCTCATTACCATTTTTGGTTTAATGCAAATGCCTTTATTGCTAATCAGGCTATATTCGACATGTGCATGTCTGTTTCCAAATGACCTATGGTGGATTTCTTGCATAGTCATTATGATTTGCATGTAGACTAAAAAATGTTTTAAATGATGAGAAACTTTTGGTAGTTTTCAGTGTTTTATTGTACACTCAAAAAAATGTAAGCCTTTTTTTAAGATTTAGGAATTTCAATTGTATAGTAAAATTCCATCAAATTGAATTGAACAATCCTTATTCATATTATGAATTAATAATTTAAAAACTAGAGCTTAAAACATTTTGCATAAATCAGGTGTCATGAACTGGCTTTTTTTATTTTTGTATACTGTTGTCTGGGGTCAATTTATGACGTTCGTGTGGTTTTTACTTTCAAAAACTTCAGCTCCCTCAGTGCATGTGGGGATTGTTTTGAAAGCGTCTGGGGAAACGCTCACAGGACTCGCGAAATGCCTTTATCAAACAAACACAATGATTCATCTCTCATCCACCCGCGATTGATTGGAATGTTATTTTTGTATTACTTGGCCCGCCCGATCGGTGAATAAAGGAATGTTATTTCACTATTTAAGATAGACCGTCTGCAGGCCAGTGATACGTTTTGGTAGCCCTTCTGAAAAAAACAAAGCCCCGGGACACACAAATACTATGTGTGCGAGCACTGGCGTTACAAGTCCGAGTCTGATCACGAATGAACCAATAACACCTTCTCCAGCCTGTGACAGCGTGCTAAGGTATGTAATCAATAGATATCAAATGTTCTGTAACAATGCAATACTAACATATAACAAAACATGTTTTACTCACATAAGTGTGTTGCACTGTTCCAGTCAGATCCAATATAGAAGGCACAGCATTGTATTTTAATCTCAATATGTCTGCAAATCCAGTCTCGACCTGTATCTTGTTTACAATCGATTCCGCGGTGAAATGAAGCGAACAAACGCGCAATGTCTTTCGCACGTGAGCTGGAACTAGTGTTGTTTTCGTCAACGAAAAGTATGACTAAATATCGTCGTCAACGAACCTTTATAACGTGACGAAAACGAGACGAGACGCAACGTAAATGCTGGTTATGTGACGATGACGAATAAAAACGAGACTAAATGTGGTTCACAAAATAAAAACTATGCTAAAATGTCTCTTCATTTTCGTTGACGAAAATGAGACGAGACGAAAAGTCGCGTTTTTATTATTATTTTGCAGTATTTCTGTGCGTCTCATTCAGGGGCTGAATCAGGGCGCACTGCGCACTCGCGCGGCATTTTAGAAGATTTTGCTCCGGTGAGTGAACGAGACCGATGGGCGGGCAGTCGGGGTTCGTAAGCACTATTCGGACGGTAATTTATTGTCCAGCGGTCGTAAGGTGTCTTTATCATTTACAGGGGCTAGTCAGTGATTTTATTGTCGTCTTAATCCAGAATATCAGTGTTTTTCTCCCACCACCCGTGTAAAAATCTCCGGCAGAATGACCTAACTTACTGTTTGACAAACACCAAGGTCGTGTGGTGCCGAATGAATCCACATCTCTGAGTTTTCAATAATATATAACTTCAGAATTCACGGTTTGTATCCTTTTTGGCCACTGCAGAGCACCATGCGGTTGTGCTTCGCTGTTATTTGGATGCATTTTAAAGATCTAGACTTGTATTACTGAAATGCTGGCAAGTATTTACAAGAGCAAGATATTTCATCACCGCTCAAAAAAAGAAAGAAAAGCACGTAAACATTTGAAATGTGCCGTTATAACGGCAACAATTAGATATGTTAAAATAACCGCAGCATTACGATTACCTCATAAGCGAATAAGAGGCTGTATTCACTTATTTCCGCTCATTTCCATGTGGAATAAAATTACATCCTTTATTTTGAGATAAAATACAAGGCAGAAAAACATTTTAACTATAATGTGGGTCTAATTTTAAACAGATTTAAATAATTAAATAATTTGGATATTATTTTCCTATTATTAAATTAAATTAAATATGCATTTATTCTTATTAAGACATTTGGAAAAACTTTTATTACATTGAAGTGGAAAATAAAACGGGTGTTGTGGAAATAGATGGGGAGAAATGTGGCCACAAAAATCACAGGAAAAAACACCACGAACCTTAAGAGACATCTCAATGTTTTTATTTATTTTATTTAAATGTATGTGTGTGTACTTCTAACATGTTTAGTTGATGAAATAAATATGTTGTAACTTCAAATCAGAGCGTCTTCCGTGTCTGGAATGGATGTATTCTTGAGTCTATAAGGTAACAATAATATAATAAGATAACCTTGTTTGAAATGGGTTTGACTAAAAGAAGATTTTGGTTTTGTCTATAATACGTACTTATACTATATTGACTGGGTTAAATAGAATTGCATTACTAAAAAGAGACTAAAATACAATTTTCATTGTCTAAAACTTGACTAAAATGTCATCAGTTATCGTCGACTAAAACTAGACGAAAATAGTCATAGATAATTCTGACTAAAATAAGACTAAAATGCTCAGACTTTTAGTTGACTAAAACTTGACTAGACTAAAAAGAGTATGACTATGACTAAAACTAATAAAAACTAAAATGACAGCTTGACACAAAGTCTAGACTAAAACTAAAATTAAAACAGGCCGCCAAAAACAACACTAGCTGGAACCGTCATGTTTATTGCTCTGTAGCGCGACCCGTTTAGCTCCACGCGTCGGTGGACGGGCTTGAGGCGGCGCTTCTGAATCCTATGACGTCAGTGGTCGACATATTCTGAGATCTCTCGTTTTCTGGGCGTGGTGCCAATAAAAGCTTTTCTTTAACTAACAAGGACGTTTTCAGCTCTGAAACTTACAGAATATTCTTATATCACGATTAACTTTTATATATCAAAGGCTCAAGGGGAAGTTGATTTCTCAATTCATCACCCCTTTAATGGAACAAGGGAATGGACCATTTCAGTTTATGTGATTCGTATTCATAAAACAATGAAAATATGTTCTAAATGTATTTATACGAATCGCATAAACTAAATGGTCCATTCCTGATCCTATTGTGCAGTGCTCCTTGGGGATGTGCCATTGCCACAATGCTGTTGACCGTTATGAGAGGAAACACTCTTACTCACTGTGACATCTGTGTCTACTGTTCTGGAGGGAGGAAACCATGTTGGGAGGAGATCTTCTATCTAGTAAGGCCAAGGGATCTTTATATATCAGGCGGAAGGCTAAATAAAGAAAAATAGGAAAAAAGAAAGTGAGTGAGTGGGAGATTGAGTGTGGTTAGATTGGACTGGGGCTTCTCTTCTAATTTGTATGGGTGATTTAAATATAAATATTGTGAAAAGAATGGCGAGCATCACATAACCACAGGCATAACACGACGTTATTATACTTTAAAATTAGATGAAGTCTCAGGTTTAAAGTATTATAAATGATATAGGACTATGCATTGATGTAAGAATCATATTAAAGTACTGTGCTATGATTGTGTTCGCACTGATTATAGAACAAATATGACTTCTGATGCAGTTTATAATAAATGGGCAAGTGTATAGTACTTTCAGAAACTAGTTTGTTTGAGTAAGATGAGGGTCAGAGAGCAGAATTAACCTTCAGAACATGTGTCAGCTAATAGTAAAAACGATAAGAGACTTGATAAGAAAGTGTATGGTGAACTGCGGCCTCCGAACGGAGTGTGTAACTTTTTAGAAATCAAACTTATCTTTGCCTGCAGGAAGAGGAATCGTATTTTTAAAATGAAATTAAATTGGATTTTCTGAAGCAAAAGGTGACTTTTCTGAGTTATCGCAGCAGAAACATTGAAAACTTAAGAAAAAAAAAGAAAAGAAATCCCACTTCGTTTTAACAATCTCTCTTTCATATGAACGGTTGGTTAAATCATCATTTGCTTCTTTTTAAGTTCTCCTCAGCTCAATGGATGAGATAAAACCGCTGCCACTGTGTGATATAAAATATATTACATAATATTAAGATCTGACATTTAATTTCCACTCAAGGGAGCATGTCTCGACAAGACCTACAAATACTGTGTGTGTGTGTGTGTGTGTGTGTGTGGTGGAGATTGGGGATAGTTGTCACATGGCTATATCTTAGTAAGATTTTGAGCCAAAAGTCCAATTACACAAATGTGTTCTCTATCAGTCATTTTTCCTTCTTCAAGCATATTCAAAACCCTGTGAAATTAGAATAATTTGCATATTTAGTCAAGGGTCAGCTACAAAATACCTGTGATTGTAACTGAAAACTTGAAACAAATTAATTCTAACATGATAAAGTTAGTTCAGGCAAGAATAAAAAAAGAACATTTTATATTAGGACTCAATTCAAGCATGTAGAAATGAAGTGTAAATATCAACATTAAGTAACTTTTCTGATACTGGTGTTCCCATCATGCACTGGGGCTTGAATAATTAATAAGGTTGATTTTTCAGCTGTATATACATTGCTTTATCAATGCTTTTGTCGTTAGGTTTAGTAATTTGCCATTTCGTGATAGTTGGAGTTCATTTTATACTCAAAATTACACATTCATACTCAAAAACGATCCATCGAATGTTACCGTCACTGTGTATTGTGTGCCAAGGACTCTGTGTTCAGGTGTATTACTTCTATATGGTGTCTACACAATATATATTTGTGTGTATATATATATATATATATATATATATATATATATATATATATATATATATATATATATATATATATATAGTTGTTTAGTATTGAGGATTAATTCAGTGTTATATTGTTTGAGTAAACAATACTGCAACAAAAACTTCAACTAAATAGAAATTACTCATCCTTTTTCCTGGTCAAGTTAAAACTACTTATTTTCTTTGTTAATTTTACTTAACTTAGTTTACTTAATTCCATATGTGAAATTTACTTTTAAAAGCCTGAGTGCAAAAACTTGCAAAGGAAAAATTAAGGTTTTTCTTATATGCCAAAAAACATTAGGATATTAAGTAAATATCATGTCCTATGAAGATATTTTGTTAATTTCCTACTGTAAATATATCAAAATGTATTATTATTAGTATTATGCATGGCTAAGGACTTCATTTGGACAACTTTAATGTCAATTTTCTCAATATTTAGATTTTTTTTGCACCCTCAGATTCCAGATTTTCAGTATATCGGACAAATATTGTCCAATAACAAACCATACATCAATGAAACGATTATTTATTCAGCTGTCAGGTGATGAATGATTCTCAATTTTAAAAATGACCCTTATGACTGTTTTTGTGTCACATATAATGAATATCGTTATTTTTTTCATTGAAATCTTTACTGGATTGATAATGCACAGAATGACGACGATGCAATATTATCCGCCTAGTGGTTTGTATCAGTAGTAAAACTGTGAGCACAGTCAAGTCTATTTGATCCCGGTGAGAGGTGCGTTGCTTGTAGATCCCACGGTAGCTGTCCATTCAGGACTGCTGTACAGTAATGAAATCCACATGAAAACGTGCCTAAATCATCATTAGTCCACCCATATCCGGATCGTTCCATTGCGCAATACGGTTACAACGAGACAGAAGGCAATCAGTGCCATTGCACGCACTCGCATTGCATTATATTTCCCAGTTCGTTTAATCACAAGGACTGTGGAGTCGAGAACCAGTTTAAGCGGAGAATAATTCCAGGCGCGCGCTATTGGCTCCCCGTCCTCATCTGTCAATCTGCGGAGGCGGGACTCTGCCTGCTCGCGCTCCCAGGAGGCGATAGATGCGCGAGCTGTACTTTTCTACTGTGTTGGAGCGCTTCGCACTTCTCGAGCTCAGTCCGAGCGTCAAGTGAACGGCGTGCGGAAAGCGCAGTGGGACTTCAACCGAGGAGAAGTTATCGAAGGAGCCTGTAGTATTGATTGCAGCGGTCTGCACCTGGATAAGCACCATCATCAGCCGCGCGGAGAAGCGAAAGAGCGAAGAAAGTGTGTTGACGGCAAGCGGGCAGCTGTTATAGAAGGAAGGCAATATGATGGTGAAGCAGCATATGCTGTTTACCCTGTACAGCGTCTGCGGGATCGTCCTTAAAGGTAAGAGCGCTTCAAACTTTAAGCAGCCTATGCAGCGCATTGCAATTTGGGGGCTCATCATCATTACGCACCATGTAGGAAGGGCATTAAGCTCTGGAATGATGATGATATGCATTTACATAATATTTCCAAAGGGCCTCGAGTGAGTACGGGAACAGTTTTCCCGTTAGTCATCATTGCTCTGAAGGAATTGTGCGGTGCACGTTTGCTGCCCAAACACTGATACAGAATCTCATCACGGATAAGCCTGCACACACTGCTGAGCTAGAGCCCCGCTTTTATGGATTACCAGTCAAAATGTGTTATAGACAAACTCACCACCAATAGAGTGAATCGAATTGAATTGATACAGCCTTTGCATCATCTGATCGGAAACTTTAAATGCACGGCTGTTATTGCATTTTAAAACTGTGTGCGCTTATATGCGTAGTTGTTTGGAAATGCGATGCATAGCATTAAATTCATATGGGGCTTTTATTCGTGATACATTTTGAGGTATGTTTTATTCTCGCAGGGATGTGCCATAGTTATGAGGTAGCCTAATAAAGCTTACCCCTGAAACGTGGTCGTTTATTTTCATGTTTTTGTTCTGTCTAGAAAAGCCCTAGATTTCTCGTGAAGCGTGAAGCTAATAGATGAAGTGCTTTTTAGCACCCTTGACCAGGTTTGGGTGTGTGCTTTTGAGACGTTCTCGTCTTCTGGATGTAGCCTATGGTATTTGCGGCGGTCCGCATCTTGGGGTCGTAGTAGCATCAGCTTTTTTTTCCTCTCAGAGAAAGCGTATCAAGTACACCTGTCAGTTTACAGTTGTCAGTGTTATTCACCCATATTTTCTAACATTACGCCATATCAGAAGTTCATAAAGACAGCTGTCATCATTTCTGTGTTGTTTACCTCAAGTCTTGTAGTTTCGGCTGGTGCTCATCATTCACGCGCCACACTGTTAACAGGATCAGCAGGGCAAGGTCGAGCGAAGTATTCGCGCGGGGTGAGCGTGTGACAGGAATACTTGATGAATACGTCAATTGAACGTGCCTATTGCTTTTAGGCGCACTGGGAAGGTAATGTTAGCCTTAATTGAGGTTTAGAGGTTAGTTTATGCCTCTGCAGGATGGGCTCGGCGTGTGACTGCTCAAATGTGAGTATTTGTTTTGTGTCCCTTGAGAGTAAGGTTACGCCGTCCCGCCAGTATCTAGTGAGCAGCAGCCACCGCCCGGTTTTCAGATTATTTAATTCATAAATTTCACGAGACTAACCTCAGATATTGTCTTAAAGTTGCTGAAGGTAACAACCGTTTGTGTTCACGTCAACATGAACTCATGACTCTAACATGCACCCCTTTTTACAAAATCATGAGCTATGGTTTTGATGTGGCGATCATGGCGAGTAGGCTACTGATACATTGTAATATATTTGCAGTATTATAATTTACAATTTTTTTAATTGTTTTATTAAATAGTCTTTTTGTTTGTCGCACAACTGCACAACAAGTTTGGCTACTCTGCAAAATGTAACAAAAAAACTCTCAAAAACAAATACTCCTCAAGCACTAGAAATGTTTCCTCCCTGTTAGATCCGTTACAAGCTCATAAAGTAATGTCAAGACATATATCACCAAACAAATGTGATATCTGTGTATTTCAGATAGTCCAAGCCGGCTTGGTCTGGATATCAGTGAAACATGACTCTTCCGACCAGAGGTGTTTACATCTCAAACAGTCTGGCTTGCAGATCTGGCAGTTTATGAATGTGCAGGGTGAATGCAAGCGAGACAGAGGAGAAAGACAGTATTTGCATTCGGCCTTCTGTATGCGTGTGCGTGTGGCTTCCCTCCTCTACCCCATCTTTTGACAAAATACCCTATGCTGTGTGTTGATAATCTGTCTGAGAGGTGGGCCATTAATAATCAGAGATAATTAAGCACATTCCTCAAGGCTTCACTTCTAATGAGTCGGCAGCAAGCGTGAGACTGAAGCAATGTATTGATTCCCCCAGCCTTCTCTCTCTCTGCCCGTAAATCACAGAGCCTGTGTCTCTCAGCACCCAGTCAACAGCCCTACTGGCTTGCAAGTGCCTCCTTCGGTTCTTTAACACACCTCCCAGAGTCTGGCTGCACCTGCTTACCATGTGTGACCGTGTTAATAGGCTTAACAAAGTGCGGCAACCACGCTGATTTTTGAACGATGGAGGTCAGAGGGTTCTGGTAGCCCTGTCTGTTCTGCAATTGGTGATCGATAGATCTGATCATTGTGATTTCATCGGTACATTGATTGATTGTATCACAACATATCATTTTCTGATTTACCCACAGACCACCCGGCAAGCAATAGCCGCCATTTTACTGTCTCGGTTAACTATAGACCCGATATAGCCCGTCTATGAGTAACTCACTTCTAGCCAAAATAACCTTGAATTTGGTTATATGTTGTTTTTGCCAAATTAACTTGCGAGATGTGTGATATTCCATCATGTATGCAAAATCAACAGTGATTACAAGGTGTTTGGCTTTATTTATTTGACATGTTCATGTTTTAGATGACTGTTCTTGGGCTATGGTTAGATGTATATTACATTTTCACTGACGGACCAAATTTTGCAGTGTTTTAGCCTAGATGTCAGGGCTGTGTTTGGACGGCTATTAGCCATCTTTTAAATGGGAAATTGCTTGCTGGGCAGTTTGACTGGCTGAATTTGGTTAAAAATTTAATTGTTAATCATGTATGTGAAATGTTGATGTAGATAAATGGATGGTTAATGCGATGTGTCCTGTAGGTTGACATGCTATACTGGGTTCCCACGCTAATTAAAATGTCACTAAATCTTAAATGATGAAAATTTCTATATTTAACTGTGTTGAAAGTGCTCCTTTTGAGCGTAATTTCTCTCTGCTTTTTTAAGATAAAAAAAAAAAATCAATATTCATGAATGATTGAAAAGTCATGGAAATGTATGAAATGTATTAAAAATAATTTATGGACATGGTCGGCTTAAGACTATTTCATTGGCTTTGAATCTCGATGAAATTGTACCTTTTATGCAGGATAAAAAAAAAAAAATCTTGGTAACACTTTACATTAAGTTTCCCTTCATAAAGGGTTCATAAAGGTGTTTTTATATGACTAATAACTCATTTAAAAATCGTTAATAAGCAGTTATAACTGCATAACTAAAAAGGGTGACTTTAACGCAATACCTGCCAAATAGTGAGTCATTTTTAACTCACATGTTATAAATGCTTAATAAATGTATTTATTCACACTTGTTTAACTCAACCATTTATAAACATTAATAACCTGTGAAAGTGAACCTTAATGTAAAGTGAAAACGTGAACCATTTATTAGCATTTTTTAGTAATATTCACATGCGTTCACTTTACATTAAGGTTAATGTTTGTAGCTCATAAATAAATGGTTCACATGTTTACACTAAGGATCACAAGTCACTAATATTGGAATTAAAATACTCATTATTAATATCTCATCAAGTTATTGTGCTCGTTTTGTTTTTCTCCAAAATAACGTTTGATAATTTCATTTTGATAAACAAGAAGTTGACAGGTATTATGAGCTTTTTGTGGAATATCATGGGAGTAACTTTTGCTAAGGAACATTTTAAAGAAAGTGGCAGATATTAATGAGAACCACAAATACAACACCCTTCAGTCTCACTAGTCTAGTTTTGCTGCATCACGAAATAAAACCGGAATCTTTGAGTTAAATAAGTGTGAATAAATACATGTATTAAGCATTTATAACATGGCTCACTATTTGGCAGGCATTGCGTTAAAGTCACCCGTTTTATTCATGCAGTTATAACAGCTTATCAACGATTTATAATGCATTTATAAATAAGGTAATAGTTATTTAAAAACACCTTTATGAACCCTTTACAAAGGGAACCTTAATGTGTTACCAAAATCGTATCCAGTATTCATGAATGACTGGAAAATCATGGTAGTTTATTGGTCAAAGATGTGAGAACCCTGACTATAATGAATGTAAATGTATTTTAACCCACTTTTTACCCCCATACTTCTACCCCCATTATGTCATATAGAGAAAGTAAATGTAATTTTTGTATTTTTAAAAGCTCTTTTATCGTACTGCATGGCTATTAAGTCAAACAAAATACACTTTCCCTTACATAAAATGTTAACACGAAACCCCAAAAAAGTATTATTTGTCAACTACCCATTTTTTGACTGCATTTTCCAGTGCTCCAGTCAGTGCCCATCTGCAGTGGGCATGCAGTTCCAGCTGCCTTTTATGTGCTGGTCATCGATAACTCTTAAAGCCATGCCAGCCGTCCTCGCTGAGGTTAAATGTTTGAAGCACACGTGCGGGCACATCCCTGGCACATCCGTTCGTAGGGATCTCTGCATGCTGCCGGCAGCTGGGGGTTGGGGGGGGGGGGGCATGGCAGTTATGCAAAGCGTGTGGCAGACAGTGCAGCTCCTCCCTGGAGTTGTGTGTGGAGAAGTCCCTGTGAAGTGCTGTTGTGTGGACGTCTGCTGTGAGTAATAGCAAAGCTTGGCTCCCTCCTCAGAGACACCAGAACTGAGTGGGAGGACTATGTGGTCCTGCTTCATAGAGGATGTTCGCCTTTATACTCGTTTCTGTTTTGCGGGTATGCTCCCTCTTCATGGACTGCTTGTGTACACAAAATCTTTCTTCCTCCTTGTCTTTCTCGGCTTCGACAATCCTCTGCTCTGAAACCCTGCTCGGATCTTTTCATGCAAAGCGTATACAAATTCAGAAAGCCAACCCAGCCGGCTTGAGAAAACAAAAAATAACGATTTTAAGGGCGAAAACATTATTTATGCTCTTTTCATACCTCATTGAGTGGGCTAGTGTGCATTGAAGCAAGTCTCTGGCCCCCTGCCTCTCAGCCAGCTTATCCCAACAGAGTGACTCCAAACGAGGCATTGGCCTTCCCGGACCTGGCCCTTTTATGGAAGTAGCGTGGGAAAGCACTCCTTCAGGAGAGGGCTGGCGTTTGTGTGTGTGTGTGTGTGTGTACGCAGTCGTTTTTGTATTGGAAGGGGAGGTTAATGGCCTTTTTTTCATTCCCGGTCGGTTGTCTTTGTCAGTCGTGGAGCGTGAAAAGCATCTGTGCAGGTGAGCGGCAGCACAGGCAAATGTGCTCAGACAGGTGAGAAATGGAGTCAGGCATAAGCTGCCATTTCTGCTGACTAGAATAAGTATTTGTTCGGGTTTAATTTAGCAGGGGAACAACACAGATTGCACAAGCCTCTTTCTTTGGTCTGCAATACGGAGCTCTTCCTATGACCCATTCTGTCATGTGCGTGTGGTATCACTGCAGTTCAAGTCTCTTTCTCTCGTTTCTTTAGAGTGCAAAGAGGCTGAGCGTGTCCCTCTTTCTCACTGTGTTGCGTATGTGGGTGTTTGTTTGGCTGGCTGATTGAGCCAGGATGGAGAACAGGATTAGAGGTGAATATCCTCCTCCTCTTTGTATTTGTCCTCTTGTTGGGTTGCTAGAAGCCTCCTAAACAGAGCACCCAAGATATTTGCGCTCTCTCTCTCTCTCACACTCTCTCCATCTTTGCGTTTCATGTCTGTCTTTCTCCTCCTCTATCCCACTGTCTCATCTCACTCTCTCTCTCTCTATCTTGCGCTCAGTCTGCATAGAAGTATCTAGGCCTTGGAGCGTTTCCCCCAGACTCAGAATGGAGCTAAGCCGCTGAAGCCCTGCTGTAATCGTGAGGGATTTCCCGTGATCAAAGGCCCTCTTTTGTTCTTCCAGGTGTTTGAAAAAGTTAAAACAAAAAGTGGGCGGAACTGTCAACCGTTCTGTGGTACAGCTAGAGCTTGGCATAACCCTTCCTTTTCTCCCAAAAGGCGCTGGAAAGAAGATGGCCTTTTGCAGTGATTTTTGAATGGCTTTCAAAACACAAACTCTTTGCTGAATCATGGCAGCAGTCTCGGAGGAGACCTTCTAAAAATAAAGCATGTAACGTAGCAGTTGTGTAGGTGATTAAGCGGTTGTCATGTTCTTACAGACATGTCGTCTATACTACTCAATTGACCTTTGAGATGGATTTTTATTGGTAAATGACTGACAGGCTTTATAATGGCTTTTCTTAGGGTTCTTGTATCCGATTAGCCTTTGTGTTGGATATTTTAAATGATTTGCTTAAGCTCACAGTATGTCTGGTAATCTCATTGAAGCTTATGCACAGAGACGCAAAGGAATTATATCAAGATTAAGAAATGAATGGTATATTCAAACAAGTCAAGCAAATATGATGCTCAACATTTTGTATTCATAAAAAATGCTTATTTATGAAAAGTTCCCATACTAGTCAAGTCAAGTCAAGGCAAGTCAACTTTATTTATATAGCGCTTTTAACAATGCAGATTGTTTCAAAGCAGCTTAACAGTGTTAAACAGGAAAATAATGCAACCGAATTTTATTCAGCCGTATAGCCATTCCGGAGAAAACGGTGATGTCATCAGTTAATTTCAATTATCATACAGTGACAGTGTGGGCTTTAGATCAGTAATTAGATCAGTAATTTAGTTTATATGGTTAATTTAGTTTAATAATTAGATTTATTTGAATATTTAGTTGAAAAATGTAGGGGGAATTTAGTAGTACTACTTGGGATTCACCCAAAAATGACAATTCTTTCATTGTTTATTTACTGTAATGTTGATTTAAACATTTGTTTGTCTTCTTCTGTGGAACACAAAAGAAGATATTTTGAAAAATGTTACAGCAAAAAAGTTATTGGCCATGTTACAAGTTGTAAAATATAAAGGCACCAAAATGCCATCATTTAATACCTGAAACAGGTATTATATTGTAATGATATTTTTTTATGGTTATTTCTGGCATCCACAGCTGTTGTTTGTTTACCGTAAGTGTTTTTTTTTTTAATTTTTATTGTCGATAAAGTGAAAGTCAACAGGTATCAAAGTTGTTCGGGACCCTATTGATGATGTGCATATTATGTAGGGCTGGGTAAAAAATATTGATTTCTCGATTTTAATCGATTGTCATTTTTACAAACCGATATCGATTCTTAAATCCCAAGAATCGATTAGTCATCCTGTTTTCAGTTGATGTATGAAAGGACATCCCATCTAATAAATCACAATAATATTTGTGCTTTGTTACTATTGATATGAAACAAAGTCTCAGATTTTAAATTACGTTCATTTTATTACAAAATTCAAAAACATAAATACCGTTTTGGCGCTGTGGTGTGAGATCACTTCTGTTTAAGAGAAGCGGCAGCGGGGAGCGCACGTGAACTGATCTTCTCTTCCGTCTTAATACCAGTTACAGCGCAAAATTACCATAAATGAGCTTCTGAAAGTGTGCTAAAAGATAGAGTACAACTTGCCGAAATTCCGTATCATGTCACATCACTCAATCAATCAGTGTTTCAACCGTGGAACGACGTCAGAAAAACAACTTGTAACGTCACATTTGCCTCAGAAAAACCATATCCAGTGTCCATAAATTTGTTAGTCAGCTAGAAAAATGAACTCTAGAGAGGAGCATTTTGCAAAATATATGCACCATATTACATAGGCTATTCATTATAATTTTTAATGTTCTTCAATGTTCAATGCATGTATGAATAAATCTGGCAAGTTTTTATGACAGCCACCATTTAAATGTTTATATTTAAAAAAATAAATATGATTATGTAATTGTAAAGTTAATATTATAACTTTATTATTATAAAAAAAACATAATTGAGAATAATTTAAGTGTTTGTATAGAAATATTTTTTACCTTCAATATTATAGTAGGCTAATGTTGCATTGACTACAACTGACTCCCATAGTTTAGACTTTTCAGCATTAGTTAAGAGATTTGTTTTCCTTGAGAAAATTTGCCATGTATTTTACCTGATATACAGTGGCAAGAACAAGTATGTGAACCGCTTGCAGAATCTGTGAAAATGGGAATAAATTTAACTAAATAAGAGGTATCATACAAAATGCATATTATTTTTTATTTAGTACTGTCCTGAATAAGATATTTTACATTAAAAAAAATGTTTACATATAGTCCACAAGACAAAAAAAAAAATAGCTGAATTTATTAAAATGAACCCGATCAAAAGTTTATGAACCATTGACTCTCAGTGCTGTGTGTCGTTACCTGGATGATCCATGGCTGTTTTTTTGTTTTGTGATGGTTGTTCTTGAGTCCCCTGTTTGTCCTGCACATTCTTCAGGTTTCCAGCATCTTTTGCACATTTGAACCCTCTCCAGCAATGACTGTACGGTTTTAAGATCCATATTTTTACACTGAGGACAATTGAGGGACTCAAACACAACTATTAAAGGTTGAAACAGTCACTGATGCTCCAGAAGGAAACACGATGCAGGAGGTGAAAACTTTTGAACAGGATGAAGATGTCCAAATATCAAGATTTTTTTTCATTTAGTACTGCCTTCAGAAGCAACAGAATATACTTACATGTTTCCCGGAAGACAAGTTATGTACAATTTACCTTGATTTTCAAATTAAATAATCGATTTTGATCTAAACTAATTGCAAGGTTCTGACTCAAAATCAAATTGAATTGTGAAATTTGTGTCAATACCCAGCCCTAATATTATTATATAAAAAATTTTCGCAAAAGAATGAACATTTAATTTGAAACGACTGAATGGTAGTATAATGACAATAGTAAATAATTAGAATTTTAATTTGTGTGTGAAATCCACTTATGCATAAATGAGGAATGAGTAAAAGCATTTGAGTATGTGAAATCCTGTTACATTACAAACGCAATGCAGAAGTGAAACCAAAGAACACCAGATCTCAAACAGCAAGACGTCCTTGACTCATAGTTCACTCCTCTCTGTTTTCATTGTGCCCTCTACTGTTTTCATTTGGATTTTATGGAAAATTAGCTACCCTCTCTTCCAAATAATCTCGGATTTTGCCAGCATGCGACACAATCTTTCACAAGAGACGACACCTGCTCCGGGCTTGCTCTGCGATTGGGTAATCAATCACTTTTATTGACAAAGGTAGATGAAATAGTTAGTTCAGTAAAATTGAACATCTGCAAACGGTGAGCTGGAGGCATTTGGGGGGAATGAGGGTCAGTAAATCAAATGCTTGAAAATAACCCCCCTGCAGGCTCTCATATGAGAGAGATTACCTACAAAAATACGTTTCCGCCCACTGTCGCCTGTCACTCTCTCCAATAGATGTGGCTTTCACAACTGCACTGTCTGGCTTTGAGGTTTGAAGATGCTTTGCAACAAACACCGGCTTAGTAGGAAAGGACATACATTTCAGAGCAGGATTGTAGAGATCAGTAAGCGACACAATGGCTGTGTTTACATGCGATCACCGTGATCTGATCAAGCCGATCGGATCATCAGTCAATCAGGACACGGCGCATTTACACTTGTCCACATCAAGTGGCTTCAGTTCCAAACGGATCTCTCTTTCCTGCGCACCAAAAAAAAAAAGTGAGCAGAGGATGGCCCCGGTGCAAAGCCGACCTGAAGTGGTGGGTTCTGCAACTTTCTACTCCACCCTTGATTGTATAGCAAAACCACACAGCTACGTGCAGCGATTCCCGTGGAGAAAAGAGTTGCTCTGGCCCTGTATTGGTTTGCTACAGGTGACTGCTTACTTACTAGCACTCGACGGCCTGGTGTCCTGGGACAGGAGGGGGAATAATGACACTGGGCGGGGTTTTGTGTGACGTCGACCTGGATTGCGTTTACATTATACTAAGATAAAGGCGGGCATACACTGTGCGATTTTTGTGCAATTTCAGCAAGGTTACCTACTCACACTGTATAAATAGAACGCATGCGATGTATAGCTAGAGCTCATGATTTATGTGCTCACACTCTATGGTCCAATCGTCGAGGAGCGACTTGTCTTCTCACACTATACGTGTGAAATATCCGCGATAAAAAAAAAAACAGTGCCTAGTTGCGCTGATAGACCATGATATGATATGGCCTATATACAATTGGCTATTGATATCAAGAGGATTTAGCATTTCTAATTTATTTATTAAATTATTATTATTATTATTAGGGTAAGCCTGCTTTTATTATTAAATTGATATTACAATTAATTTGCCCCTCAACAATTTCATAACTGACACGCTGCATAATAAAATATTAGATATATTAATTTAGTAGGCTCATTGAAATTGAATTATTTGAAAACATTTAGGCCGATTATACAATGAATTATAGGCCTATAATTAAAATGATTAACAGTCTATAATATGTCAGAACACTGCAATAATCAGTCATCAATGAAAAGAGCAGCTTTCGTTTAACACGAAATAGGCCTACTTCTCTTCAAAAAAAAATTCACTACATGAGCCACAAGAGAAATATAAAGAAAATAAATGAAGACAGTTATACCGTTATCAGCATATGTTGAAGTAGGCCTAGTTTATCTCTAGTTGTCTCTGTGAGAATATGCACCGAAAGCTCATCCAATTTTACTTCCACTTTCTGTAGTGAATAATTGACTGTGGTTTGACACATTGCTAGTGTGATATCCACTGACTTGCCTTCATGATTTAAAACGAAAAAATCTCCAATACTGCGATGTGACATTTTTCTTTTTCACCAATTGTCAAATGATGGTCAATGGTCATATTCCCTGTGATGATAAAATTAAATAAATACTACATAAATGAGTAAATAAAGTGTGTAAGTGAAACTTGATTTATGATCAAGTAGCTAAATTAATAAAAGAGGCGCTGGATAGGCTGCTACACGCTGGTGGTTTGGAAGATTTTGCAACACGAACTGGAGGCATGCTACAGTTTGCTGCTAGTTTGATATAGCTGCCAACAGAATTTAAAGATCTCCCTCTTTTCGCTTTATTTCTTGCTGCATTAAAGGGATAGTTCACCCAAAAAGGAAAATTAGCCCATGATTTACTCACCCTCAAGCCATCCAAGGTGTATATGACATTCTTCTTTCAGATGAATACAATCGGAGTTATATAAACAAATGTCTTCCAAGCTTGAACATTTCATTTGTACAGAGAGTCTGGCCACTTTCCATTGACAAGCGTTAACTTCCTTGAAGGCGGTTACTCTGTTGAAGTTTAAAACTATTGGATCTGCCCATAGCCACTCTGGATCTGCTAACGTTTGGTCGTGACGTACTGTCATTTGCCATTCGCCTTTTGTTTCTCACATGGAAGTCAAAATAAATGTGCACGCCACCTCAGTTATAAAACCTAAAACTTATGCATTCGGATTGTGATTTATTCGCGGTGGAGGGGAGAGTTTTGTGATCGGGAACGCGTTGCTCACATGGTCCGTAACATGATTGTATGCTGTAAATAAAATGTCATATGCTTGGTATGATAAGAATAAATGCTGCAGTAAATAACGGCCCATTTCAAATGTTTACGTGCTTTTCTTCTTTTTACTTTTTGAGCGGTGATGAAATATATTGCTCTTGTAAACACTTGCCTGCATTTAAAGAAATACAAGCCTAGAAATGCATCCAAATTACAGCGAATCGCAACCGCACGGTGCTCTGCAGTGGTCAAAAAGGATATAAACAGTGAATTTTGAAGTGATATATTCTTGAAAACTCAGAGATGTGGATTCGGACAGCAATTATATTACCACACGACCTTGGTGTTTGTCTAAAACAGTAGGTAATAAATAAAGGCCGGGGATTTTTACGTGGGTGGTGGGAGACGGACGCCAATAAAAACACTGACTAGCCCCTGTAAATGATGACAATACCTTTTCGACCCCACGAGAAACAATTACTGTCCGAATAGTTGTTCAGCCAACTCCTTCACCACTAACGGAGCGAGCTGGAAAATCGAACTTTTCTCGAACCCTGTGGTCAGCAAAGATTGTTCTTGCTCCGGCTTTAACGTCTGGATATTCGGCAGCGGTGCCACAACGGAATGAATGGCTTCGCTCACGTCTTTCTCCGCCGCCATTACTGAACTACAACTCAAACTAGCGCACGTCATCAACGTCAACTTTCTCAGCCACTCCCTCTGTTCGCTGATTGGACCGGTTCGGAGAAAACCTAAGAATATACCGTAGTCCCAGACGGAGTACTGAAGGAAAAGGAAAATTGAGCGGAAGTACGTTGGAGGGCGGAGCCAGTCTATAAAAGTGCCAAATCGAGCGTAAATTGAGGCATTCGGCTGTCCGTTGGAAGCTAGTTATTTTAGTTTGTAAAGTTTTAAATATGGATATTTTTTTTACACAAACGCATGGCTTTGCTTCGGAAGGTGTTTATTAACCCCCCAGAGTCGTGTGGAGTACTTTTATGATGGATACATGCACTTTTATGGACTTCAAAACATAACTACCCTTTCACTGCCATTATAAAGCAGGACATTTTTAAAATATAACTCAGATTGTTTTAGTCTGAAAGAAGAATGTCAAGTACGCCTAGGATGACTTGAACGTGAGTAAATCATGGGCTAATTTAAATGTTTGGGTGAACTAACCCTTTAAAGATGAAATTGTCCAACTTCTGCTTTCACGCAGGCGCAGTGAGAGAAAAATAGGACTATCCATTCGTAGCTCTGCTTCAGCTGTGCGATACCCTCATGAGGGGCGACCAGAATTTCTGACTTGCCAAAAAAATGTATCTAACCACCCGATTGCCGATTGGGAGAGGTTTATCACCTCTCGTTTCCCCCTGTATACTGCACGAACACTGCACGAAAAACAATGCACGACAAAGCTTAAAATCGGCCTGACCCAAAAAAGAGTCACACAAGTCAGAATGTGGCTCAAAATTGGACAAAAAACACAGTGTATGCCCAGCCTAACATTCCGATCACAAATGCATTTACACTTGTCTTTTCAAAGCGTATGTGGACAACATCCAGATACAGATCGCATGTTAATGCCAAGTATAAACGTAGCCAATGTTTCAAATAAAATTGTAGGGGAATTGCTGGTATTGTCACTTGAGCCTTGAAACAATCAGTTATTTTAATTCAGTGAGATTTTAACAGCCTCTAAATCTGTGTTTTGACCATTTTCTTGGTATATTTCAAATCATGTGACACCTTTTTTCTATAACCTTTGCAGAGGACTGTAGGTCTACCCTTCCTCCTTTATTTCCTCTCTCGATTTCTCTCGGTAGCCCTCACCCCGCCTCCCTTCCGTCTCTTGTCGTCTGCTGTTGGGGTAGTGTGATGCCATCTGCCTCTTATGAGAGAGAATTGAACACCTGCAAATACAGTAAACAATCAATTAATCAGATGCTCAGGACAATATGCACCTGCCAAAGTGTGCGTGCCCACTTAAGCACATGCGCAAACACACCCGCACACACACAAACACGCCCCTCCTCTTTTTCACAGTGAGTAACAGACCATCAGCCCTCTCAGCAGCCAACTGGAGCCAACTCGACGCTCCCCCACATTTGCATATGACTACATTTGTTTGATTTTGAAGTGAAGATGTTGCTGTAAACGAGTCTGTTTTCCAGATTGTCAGTTTAGCATTTAATTGACCATAAGTTGAGCGTTGTGCAGTTGCATTAGCTACTTTACGTCAGGCACTTTCATTTGAATAATTTCTTCTAATTAAACCGTACAACAAGTTGTTAGTGTAGCCGTTTTATTGCAGGTGCTATGCTTGGTATTACAGCAATGCTATATAAAGTTATGTAGGAAATGCGGATTAAAAAAAGACTGACGCCTTCAGCCCTAGTTAGAATGAATGTAGAGCTTGTTAGTAAAAATGAAATCTAGATTATTACATTTATGAAGAAAACATGAGCTATGTAAAAGTCCCCTGCCATAATATTCAGTATTGTGGGTGGTAGCCAGCACATGCGGTTACTACTGTGTTTTGACTGTTGCTAAGGTGTCAGAAGAACACCCCCCCCCCCACCCCCAATTTCCTCATAGTTTCTATTATATATAGTGGTAATAGATATTGTTTAGGTCCTTCTTTAAAGGTGCAGTGTGTAGTATTTTTGAGGATCTATTGACAAAAATGCAATATAATATGCATAACTATGTTTTAAGTGGTGTATACAGACCTTACATAATGAACCGTTAGGTTTTTATTACCTTAGAAGGAGCCATTTCTATCTACATACACCATGGGTACCCTTCCAGTAAAGTCACCATTTTGCGCTTTCATGTTTCTACAGTAGCCCTAAATGGACAAACTGTTCTATAGAGCAGGTTCATCAAATAACTCTAGTAATACATTTACATTTATGTATTTGGCTGACGCTTTTATCCAACGTGACTTACATTGAATTCAAGGTACACATTTTACATTTCGTCAGTTCTTGCTTTCCCTGGGAATCAAACCCATGACCTTAGCGTTGCTAGCGACACGCTCTACTGTTTGAGCTACAGAATAGAAATAATCATTCACTGCTCTTGACTGCTTTTAATAAGGATCAGTAGGTTTAATTCCTATAATGAAGACTGTGCAGTCTTTTATTTTACATTTGATTAATACATTTCTGTAGTATTTTATAAACCCACTTGATAAATCATAAAGCACCCTTTATTTCATACTTTTTTTCTTTTTGACTATTGTACATCTACATACAATAGTACATTTGGTATCCTAATTATATTAATTATAAAAATCCCCAAAATGGTGAAATCCTGGTGGGACTGCTTTATTGTACATTTCATTTCAGGTTTAGAGGTTTAGAAAAACCAATGAATAGTCACATCTCTTTCAGAAAATGTAAACATGCCTCAACTGTTGATACAGTGTGGTGCTATTTTCATATCAGCTGGCCCTGTCCACCTGCTCAGAGAAGGTCAGCGTTCCTCTGTAGTGCATTAGACATGCAGCCTTTGTTTCTCGGCATGTGTAGGATGGAGATGTTGCACCTTCCATGGAGCTGCTGATACAAATCACAGATAAACAGGAAGTTGAGCGTCCTTGTTCTTTGCACTCTCTAAACTTAGTGTATCTCTGTTTTAGAGGCAGTTTAGCATATGATCATGACTTTCAGTCACTGGTTCCTCCATTTTCAATATGAATTCAAATTGTGTAGTTTTAAGGTAGACACGTATATATAATTAACTTTAATTAATTTTCTGATAGTAAGATAGAATGCCCACAGTCTCATACCTCCTACATTTGCATGTTCTGTTTCAGAAGATTAGCCCGCTAGCTTTACTGAAAACATACATTCGGATCCGACATTCTCACCAGTGCTTTTCACCCCCCTGTCGAGAAGACTTGTCTCTTTGAATGCTGCTTCAGTTCTGTCAGGCAAATGCTAGTTTATTAAACTCATTGTGTCTCTCGTTGAATTTTCATTTGAGGTTACAGGCTGGGTGTTTGTTGAACCGCATGGAATGTAAGAGGACAGAAGTAGTCCATATCCTCAAGTCCAGATTTGTCATAATTCAATTTTGAGATCTTCCAGCTAATCTCCCCCCCCGGATCATTGATCCACTCGTGGTTGATCTAATTGAGTCACTTAAAAATTGAGCTTCCCCAGATTACATAATTTACGGCAGAATGATAACGCAAATAATCCGGTATAAACTGTGTCCCTTGATTCCAATATTCTATATGTTTGTCTGCTGCAGTGAAATCTAATTAGAGTGCTTTATGTGTTATTTCTTATGATTTTATTGCGTTTTTGTGCATTGGAGGAAGCATAGGATTTCAGTAGGGTGGTTGAGATTATACAGATTTATGATTGAGGTTTCGAAGTTTCTGATTAGATTGGAAGGAATCTAACAATTCTTGTTCCGTTTTTCCCTTAATGATTACAGTTCTATTAACAATGAAGGAACGTGTGAAGAGAAAAAGAGATTTGATTTGCCAAATGATGATAGAAACCCGTCTTTGATTCGCTAAAAAGAATAGGCTCATAAGAGTCATCTGTTCGGGAATCATTGGACTACACAGGTAGGAAATCAGTCAGTATACAGCTCATATATATAACCAGTGTAGTACAATTCTCAAACAAATGGCTTTTAGGAGTTCAAGGGCCAGCCAGCACACTCTTTTGGCGGTAAAAAACTACTGTCAGGATTTACTAAAGACACAGGCAGTGGCGGCTGTTTTTTTTTGGTGGGGTGGGGTGTCAAATAAATACAAAGCAGTACCAAGAAGCATGTTAACTAAATTCAAGCATTAAAGAGAAACTCTGCTAACTCTGCCCAAAAACGTTAGTTTCATGCTATTATCAAGATGGCTGTGGCTACTGTCATGACGTTTGCATTGTTCAGTTAGATGTTTGAGGTCTCTTACCCCTGTTGTTGTCCTCAAAACTTCAGTACCGACACTTTGAAATAAAAGACAGGGAAAGCAAAAAAGGGCATTGCTAACATCACGTCCAGCCAGACATTTCGCATAACAAGTGTGGGTGAAGCTCCGAAGCCCCAAGCTCCAAAATTTATGGGAGGAGGGTATTTAAATAAATCATGCAAGGTGATTTACTAAGGTTTGCGCTTGACCATTTACTGGTATTTACAGCATTATTTACCTCCCCCAAAAAAAGCACGTCTTAAACCAGACGCTAATTTTCGCTGCTCTTGGTAGGTTACGTTGGTCATTATGGAAATGATCCGGCTGCGCCTGTGTTATTTAATTTTCACGTCATCAGTAGATCACATGCAGAACTTTCCTCTCCCAGTGTCACTTTTTTGGAATTGCGCTCTCACACTAATTTGCCCCGTTTAGTAAATCCAGCCCCAAAACCACAAAGCAATTTTTAAAAATGGAAAGAGGTCTGAATAAGAATAGGTTCTTAGTTCTCTTATTTGTAATTGTCTGGCAGACTTGCTATTTGTGTGGCTAGTCTACACTTCCTCTATTTCTATTCTTATAGAGTGTTAGCTTTGTCGTTCAAGCATCAGTGAACAAAATCAGTCTTAGAGTTATTATTATCAGGTCATTGATTTTAAAGACCCTCTCTCCCTTACACTTGGTAGGGTAAATAGAACTTCTTTATAGCTTCAGTTAACAGATCTCAGGAGGCACATCGCTATGCTCGCCGATCAGGACCTGTTTAGAAATGAATGTTTTGCATTGAAAGTTGTTTGGTTTTAGATGCATCAGCAGCTGTGGTTTCACACCCAATAACAGCTATGCACTAAGAATGAAAACGCAACTCTTGGTGTTAATCTAACCATAACTCTAAATCCAGCGCAAGATAGGCAATCCCGCATAATGCTTTTGTCATGTGCTACTAAAAATAAAGCCATGTGGCCAGACGCTTGCACCCAAACCACACTCTACTATCACTGTCTGACTGTCTGCACATGCTAAGCTTAGCTTATCCAGGGGTCTACAATGACCTTTCACCATCTGTTATGGTGCTCTGCTACCCCAGTTCAAGAACTGAGTCTTTTTTTGTCTTTTCCATCTGTTAGTAAACAAAGTGGTCATTCCATGATCATTCAGCATGAGCAACCTGGTAAAAAAAAAGGGGGGATCATTTCCTTACACATAATTCAGGTCTTGTGATGGTATGTTTGACTGAGGCTCCGTCCCTCTGCGGGATGCTGGGGCGCCTGTGTAATTGCCTGTTTTTAGAGGGCACAGTAGTTCTCAACGCAACCACCGTTCTTAATGCCTCTACCCTCTAATGAGTAAAGATAAGACAAGCTGATGGATCCTGTGAGGAATGGAGCGGGCTGATCTGAGATGGCAGCGCACTTCATTACGGCCTCGCGCCCCAGCCCAGCGCCTCCGTGCCAGCTCACGCTTAGCCTGCCATTTCCTGCAGATGCTTTGAACTCAAATGCCAGACAAGTCAGCAATCAAGAGTTTCAGCTCTCATCACTTTCAGGGATGCGAGACGCTGCCAGTCGGGTCTCAGCACGAGAACGAGGAGCAGGGCCTGGTCTGTGTGCTAATCCTTCACATAATGAAAGATTTATCATGAAACGTTGGGATTTATGCATGGTGGATGTCTGGAAACGAACGTTTACGTTTGCAAATGTTGGGCTGACATTTAGTTCAGTTGGTCTGGCTTGTGGATTAAAAAGTCTGGGGTTGGAACCCAAAGGTTGTAGGTTTTAACACAAAGCAATCCATTGTGGCACTAAACTAAAATAAATTGCTTAAGTATTGCAGGAGTGTCCAATCCTGCTCCTGGTGGGCCACTATCCTGCAGAGTTTAGCTTCAATCCTGATTAAGGTATTGGTACTGATTGTGTATTACACACAAACCAGCTAATCAGGGTCTTCGGGGTTGTTAGACTATAATCGCCCTCTATATACCCTCATCACTATTCCCTATTACTCCACTAACATAGTCCACTGAAAGAGTGGATAAAAACGATTGACTGAATTCAGGCACTGAGTGCACCGGAAGTTCTGCAGACGGCATCTTCTTGTGTGATGCAATATTTCAAGTGCATGGGCACTCTCTAGCCTAGCGGGTAGCCGTTTGAGTGTAAATCAGTTGTACACTCATAATTGAGGTCAGGGGTGTCTAATCCTGTCCCATGAGGACTGATGTCCTGAAGAGTTTAGCTTCAAACTGCTTCAACACACCTGCCTGAAAGTTTCTAGTGGAGGTCCTGAAGACCTTGATTAGCTGTTAGGAGCGGAAATCTGCAGGACATTCGCCCTTCAGGAGCAGGACTGAACACCCCTGATTGAGGAGTATTATTGGACTGAATGAGTGCACTAGATAATGTCCCATATTGTTTTGGACACCACAACAAATGGCTGTCCCTTCAAATAGTGCTCTATACAGGGGTGTAGGAGACATTCTGGACAGTCTTAGAAACTTCCAGGCAAATGTGTTGGAGCAGGTTGAAACTAAACTCTGCAGGTCACTGGGCCTCCAGGAGCATGATTGGACACCCCTTTAGTATCTCCTAAATGCAGAATAAGGTAATCTTTGGTTCTGATATCTCTGAGGACGTGCACATGTTTTTGCATGTGTTTGGGTTTCTGGGTTTAATGACAAGCTCTTCTGGGAGTTCAGTGTCTTTCAGGGCCGTATGCATGCTTACATCCAGTGGTTCAGATGCTTATGTCAGAGTGTTTAAGTATTGAAGGCCTTCACTCTTAGAAAGCGGACAGTTCTTCTGGAGTGAATTGGTGAGAAACACATCGGCATTGAATGTTTCTTTCTGTTCAGCACTCAAAACTCAAAGGAGTCTCTTGTGCCTAAATTTTGACTGCTAACAGAAAAGAAGCAGCTTTGGATAATAAGCTCATACAAAATAACATTACTGCAAGTCGAGCAAGGAGTTTTACAGTGGTTTGCATTTTCGAAATGGAATTAGAGGGGGAAGATGAGAGCGAGAGAGAAAGAAGGGGATGACTGCAGGCTTTTGTACCGAGCTGATAATGTTGGGTTCAATTCTCTTGCATTGTCTCCCCCTGTTCTGCATGGATCTGAGAGACAGACCCGGCTCACTGGCTGTTTGAAACAAATGAAACTCCTTGTTCTTTCTTCTCTTTTCTTTTCCTGCGCTTGCGATGCTTTTCCGTTGCTTTCCTCAGCGGTATAAGAAAGGTGGCAGCAGGAGAAAGATTGAACACTTGTTTGTTTGTTTCCGTCTCATCACAGCAGCAGCCCCAGGGATCACGCTTGACGTGAAGCCACCCCACAAATGAAAGTTGTCGTCTTCGTGTGGGCAGCGCTC
Source organism: Gobio gobio (assembly GCF_949357685.1). Taxonomy (NCBI): domain Eukaryota; kingdom Metazoa; phylum Chordata; class Actinopteri; order Cypriniformes; family Gobionidae; genus Gobio; species Gobio gobio. The sequence goes on from NC_137118.1 coordinate 11,297,131, forward strand.
TGAGTTTTCATACCCCAGGCTGCATTGTGAGGGAACGGAGGGGGTGGCATTTGGCTGTATAATCTGCATGTGTGATTTGTGTTTGGGGGTATTAAGCCAGCAAATCAGGACTACTCCACTGGCACACCAAACTGGTATTATATAAAACCAAAGCAGATTAACAGAACAATGATTAAAAAGACACATCATGGCAACTGTTTGGAACAAGGCCTTACTATGTACTTCCCATTCATATTCTTATTTCATATCAGTCAAATCCACATTCAGTTTATGTATGGTTTTGGAAAAATCAGTTTCCACTTAAATACTTTGCAATTACTTGACTTTAAAAAAGAAATTAGGGACAATGGACAAGTATATTATATTATAGTACAGGGCTCGACATTAACGCTTGTCCGGGACAAGTTTTGAAGGGGCAAGTGAAAGAGTATTTGACTTGCCTGACCGGATAAGTAGCCTGATTAAAATGTCAACAACAAAAAATAACTAGGGAGTCACCAAAATCGAGAATGACTCTGCATTAATTTAGTGTAAGTGGCGATTGATAGTGAATAATAATATAATATATAATAAACTGATATAATAAACTGACGGTAACAAGGTTGCACTGTTGAGGCTCATGCAGCCTCATGAGGAGAAATCGCAACAAATGAGCTCAGCTCGTACAAAGAAACTTAGTTAACTTACTGTGGTAAAAAAAGGTTTTTATATATTTAACATATGATACAATTAAGCAACATTACACGACCAAGAGGGGTGAATACCATCTCTAATTTCATTTCATAGTTTGAATGAATGACTCACTCATTAAAACGGTCATCTGCCGCCACCTACTGGCTGTTTAATTTCATGCCTAAAAGTATTATTCTTTCAAACATTTCTTATTTGTATATTCAAAAATGTTTCAAAGTATTCAAAAATATTGTTTTCATGTCTTTTATTTTGTAATTTTTGCAGTTCTTGTCATGTGACCTTATTGCCGGATCATAAAGTAATTACGTTTAGGGCATCAAGACAGCCAGCAGACTGTTCCCTGGTTTCATGTGTCTTGTTCTGATTGGTTCTGTTGTCTATGTGTCATGTTATCATTGGTTGGTCTAGACATGTGTCCGTAGTTCTCTTTGGTTCATCTTGTCATGTAGTTGAGATCTTTGTGTTTATTGGTTGTCATAGTTATGTGTTCCCCTAGTCTCTGTATATATAGTCCTCATGTTTGCCTTGTCAGTTTGTCGGGTATTATCCCCTGTACTAATGTTGGTGAGTTCATGTTTTTTGTCGATTCTATGCCAAGTCAAGTCTATGTTCATCATATTCCTGTTCATGTTCTGGATTTAATAAATGCTGCACTTGGGTTCCACTACAACTTGCCTCCTGTGGATTATGTTACAATAAAGGTAAAAATATGATGACTATGATTATATGACTGATTTACAAATAAAACTCTTGAATCTCTTGAATCTCTACTTGTTTCGAAGGACAAGCACATGAAGAGGCTTAATGTTTAGCCCTATATTATTATATTATATTATATTATATTATATTATATTATATTATATTATATTATATTATATTATATATATTATATATATTATATTATATTATATTATATTATATTATATTATATTATATTATATTATATTAATTACATTAATAATCGAATTAACATTATATTATTATTATTATTATTATTATACATTTTCATAAGATTCCACATTATGAGAGGTGAAATGGAATTCAGTTATTAAATAATTTTTTGTTCTGTTGTGGCAAGTTTTGGACTTTTAGGGCTATGTTTTGAATCTGTCTTGCCATCTGATTGACAAGCTCTTATTTCTTACAACGGTCATAATATATTCCGAAGGTTCATCAAGCACGACTGATTGCCTGGTTGGCACGGCATTTGAATAATGCAAGACAGGAACATATTTTTTTATATTACATGGAGAGATATTTGAGCTCTTTCTTAAAGCTCTTGCGGCACAGGAAATTACACTGGCATATATCCTTCGACCTTTGCTTCAAATATCAAACCTTTTAATTAACAACATGTAAAGTGCTGGAAGAAAATATAAAAATGTAATCCAGAAATATGAAAGAAAATGATCACAGATTGATAGAAATGGATGAAGTGTAAATGCTGTTAGCCAGGGCTTCTTGTGGACCTAAAGTAGGAGGGTGAATTTTTGCTCTTTGCTTATTGACAGGGACCCTCCATTAATCCAGGCAAGGTTTATGAGTCTCTCTTTGCTAATCAAACCCTTTATCCAAGCAAAAAAGGACTCTTCATAAATTGCAGATTGCTGTTTCTTTTGTAAGTGAAACCACTCACCCTTTTCGCTTTCAGATGCTCAGATCTGGCTAAGCCTTTGAGATGCTGAGAGCGAGTTAAAAACAGATACTATGAGAAATCCAGTAGAGATAGAGAAGGAAATTGTTTGCCGCTGTTCAGATGGACAGATTATAAGGGTCACATTATGGCTATCTCTGTCCACCGGTAAAAAGCGACAGCTTCCTTTCCATTAGTGCCGGAAACATACTCGATGGGAAATCAGCTGAGTGGATTTCTCTTCACCATGTGTCCTCAGTGCCAGGTCCAGTGGCGGTACCATCGGCCACAGCAAGGCCAAACTGCTGAGCTCAACTTTATTCTAATGAGGGTCAGAGATTGTGCATCTTCCACAGGTGAATGGAATCATGAGGGACAGAGCATATTTATCAGTCTCCAATCTCTGCTTCATGCAGCAGTCTGCAAGCCTGCAACTGCAGCAGACCATTTGAGATTTCGTCATGGAGGCTGGGAAGAAGGCATATGATGGGGAGAGAGATGTAGAGTGCATCTGAAACAGACGGCAGCTGATTTCCTGCTTAGTGAGCAGGTCCAGATGGAATCTGCAGACTGTTTTCTGCATTCTAGTAGTAGGATGGTTTTAAAGATGTTAAAGATGTTAAACTGAGATGATTTGTTCCCCCCAAATTGACGATTTAAACAAACAAAGGGCATGATGTGTCAGCTGTTTGAATGTGGAAATTTACTGAGCTTCCTTGCGGGAACAAGTTCCATGTGGGCCGAGGTGTGTTTTGTATAAAGTTACTTCTTGTGAACTTGTTTCAGAACTGCTTTCAATACGCTATTATCTAGAACAAAGTAGAGACATCTTAATTAATTAGCTCCCATTAATTAATTAGTAAATGGAGTGTTTATTCACACCAAGTGCAAATAGCGTGTCTTGTTGGCAAGTGCTATTTGCACTAGCTCCGCCTAACAGTGGACCAAAAAAAAAAAAAAAACACTTGTATTTCAGCATCTTCGGTGCAATCGGTGCAATCAGTAAAGCGTATGACTTAAAGGTGTACAAATTTTTCTTGGATCTTGGTTTTGATGCGATTGCCCTGGGTTTGAATCCGCCTTTTGCTGAGCTCGCTCTCATCTCTTTCCTCATCACAAATCACATCGGAAAGGCTGACCCCAAATATTTTGAACGGTAGTGTACATGAACTGATCTGAACCACACTCATTCACTCTTCTTTGCAATTGTGAGTTATCACAGTTTTTTCTAAATTGACCAGCTGGTCATCTCAGTTGACAGGATGTAATGCAAACATTTTATTTGGTCTTGACTTGATGGCCTCTTACCTCCGGAATCGGATACTGTCTGACAAGAGACGGATAGAGAAGGAGACCGACAGACAGAAGCACAACATGCATCTTATTCCAAACAGCCCAGAAGAGCTTTAACATACTCCTATAATTATCCGAGTCAGATGTTGAATAACTTTTGGCAACAGATGGTTTTCTGTTTTAACCACACACCTGCCTGTGCTTGTGTTTTTCTTGTTGATCCAAATAGTTATACTGTAACTGATTTGTACTGTAGCTCCCAGCTGAGGGAAAAGTTTCTGCTTACCTCAGAGATCATGGCTGACATTCGTATAACCACTAATGAGCAGTTGTCAATCAATAGGTCATACAATAAATAATAAACTACTTCCTCTGCCATCTCTGTTGAGATGCTAATGGATTTTACCACCTCTCAAAGGTCTTCCTCAAGAAGACCCGCAAGGTTGCAGCTCTGCATTCTCCGTTCTTCAAATAAACATGTGCTGCTTCATTTAAGAGCATGGGATGTGAAATTGGGTCTGCCTGCTTATAAATCATTGGTTGCTTTTAATGTTTTATGTATTCCCATTAAGATAAATGTGTCTTATTCACCTCCGCAATCAATTTGAGAATTTCGCATAGATTTAAGGGGTTTAAATTGCTCTCTGTTGAGTTAAGAGTGCCTGCATCGTTAAATAATTGAAAATGTAAAATGAACCTGGTAGACATGAATAGTTAGGAGGTGGCCGCATGTGTCTTTGGAATTATTGAATTCCTATTATATCTTCCTGTTTGACTCATTCTCACTTTATCTTGTTTTCCTGTTTGGTCTTCGAGCAGTGACTCTTGTAACCAGTACGTGTCGCAGCAGAAGAGAAGAATCAATGCTCATGTTTCATGGAAGCTTGTGCGTCCGGATTTGTCCAGTGGGATTGTAAAGAACCATTGGCTCTCTTTGGAATGTAATACTAGCTAACCACATACTGAATACTGAATACTGAGCAGTATACACACTTCTTACCTCCTAAGTGAAATGGTAGGAATTATTTTATGATACAGTAGTATGCTACATTGTTGTCACCTCACTATTTAGAAAGGAATAAATAAATATATACATTGATTGTATATTTAATTCAAATTTTGAAATGTAGTAGGTCATCCAGGCACAGTATGCATACTATACACTGAGGAAATAGTTTGTTAGTATGCTAACATAATCATTGTTTTGTGTTTGATGCTCTTGCCATATGGGATGGGCAGCCTAGAGGATTGGTACCATATTACTCATTGGCCAAAATTACAGGTTTTGTTGTTTATTGTAATTTATTAAATATTTAATTGTGAATGCACACGTATCCTATTTTACATTAAGGCAGTGTGTCCACCAAAGCGTTTTTAGCCAGCTGAAAATGCTAAGCGCTCTGCTGAAAACGCCTCGCTGTGTGCGGTTGAGAACGTTTTGGCAGTGCAGCGTTTTTTCAGTTGAGACACTTTGCTTGCTATGATAAGGAATATCTGCAGAAGTGTTAATAGTATCTAATTTCACAGATGTTGTTTCTGTATTGTTTCTAACAATACAGAAACAGGAGGGTTCGAACAGGAGGGGTTACATTGGTGCCGTGACCCGGATTGGGAGTGAGGTTTAGGGGGGTGAGTGTAGCGGAGGCCAGCTAGTAGTTGCTGTGCGAGTAAACCTCACTCACCTGATCTCAAAAGACGCTCTAGCAACTGACACTAGAGGTTGCAGCCTTTAGCCTCCTTGTTGGAGCGTCCGACTCTCATTCTGGCGGACCCGGGTTCGAGTACCGCTTGGAGCGGGCGGTTCGATCAGGAGGGGTTACACTGGCTCTTGTTTTAAATCATTTTGTTCTTTTATTATGCTTCTTGTTGTCATCTGTTGACGTTGTACAAGCAGAATGTGGCAGTTGGCCGGTGTATTTGTGCCGCCCCTCCTCCACTGGGATGGACGGCTAGGTGAAAAGTGACAGTGATGAGAGCTGCGTTTTACTCAAAGTTGAACATTCTTCAACTCGCGACCAGTAAAAAACCATGAGCGTTCAGCGCTTGAGCATGAAATAGACGTTCAACGCCTTGTTAAGCTCATGGCTTTTTAAAAACGCAGCGCACGTGAAAAAAATGGCTTAATATTACATTGTATATTAAAAAGACGGATAATTAAATAACAATGTTAGATGTAAATTGAATATAATTTTTAGCAAATACCAAATGAATATCCATTTTACTGTATGTTGTAATGCCTACATTAATTTGTAGCATTCAAATTATTTTAATTTTAAATACTGGCCATTGATCAGTTATCAGCAAAATATGAAAATAATTATCGCCACCTTGATAGCAAACATCATTTTTATATCGGTGCATTCCTAGTTTAGAAACAGCAGGTTTTACTGTTTTTTACAATTACTGGGTCACATTTCTCAATATTTGGGTCCCTTTTTCAAAACTCTTCACTCAGTGATCAGTCTATGTGAGCTAAACTGTAGATAATTTATCATTGCTTTGGCACAAAATACATTCAATAAATTCTTTCAAATTACATTCTCACTTAGACACAAACACCACCAAAACTTGATGTATTATACAGTCCAATTTGCACATGCTTACATACTCTTTACAAAACGGTTCAACTTAAGTCCAGAACCTAACAAAACACAAAAAATGAATAAGACAGAAATTTGCAACATTTTTTACAGTAATACCATATTGATTATATTCTGAATCTAAAAAAAATCAAATACTTTCAAAGAAACTACATGTAACTGAACAACTACACAGGCGTTAGTCTTTCAATTCATTACCATCATTCGAAAGATGAAAACTTAGGAATTATTTTGTACTGTAATGTAAACATGGGCTATGTAACATAAACGGCAGTCGATTATAAACAGTTGAGAGTGTCATTCTGGTTTTGTAAAGACATTTGACAAAATAAATCATTGTATAATGCTATGTTAGTTGTTTTTTAGGTCTGTGTTTTTATGATTGACAAAGTGCGTTTGCTGGTTAAAAACCTTTTCTAGTGTTCTGGAAGAATGAGTTGATTTGAGACAATGAAGTGTTTTGGTAGTTTTAGTGCATATTTAATGTGAAATGAACTGTTGTGCCCAGCTGAAAGTTTGTTAGGAGAACTGTGTGAAGAGTTTTGAAAAAGTGTTGAGAAATGTGTTCTAGCGATTGAAGAAAAACCTGTAATAATTAAGATTCTCACGCTGACTCATTTGTCTACTTTGTCTTTGGTGGTATTTATTTGTTTTAATGACTCACTTTGTTATATATCACTGGTTGACTCATAAAAGCTGTGCTCACTGTCACAGAAAACGATTTGCCACTTGACCAGCAAGATGTTTGTCATTTTACATGTGCTCTGAGCTTAGTAAGTCAAACATAGATTTGATTTCATTAAAATTGTATCTTTTTTCAGTCAGAGTACATAAATTCCCAAGCTCATTTCCAGAGCTTTGAATTCTTGCATTGCTGGAGTTCCCTCAACCATTCACGGATTCCCTCCAGAAATCCTGATGCACGTAAGATGGTTTCCAGGCCAACGGAGGGCAAGCGTGTTGGCGTGTATTGAGATGCGTCCATGCGTGAGGAAGCAGAGGCCCTCACTGTGTCTCCATGAACTCTCGATGAGCTTTCCGAACTCTGGCCCCCCGTTTACGGCTCACGTGGCCATCTACTGTCATTTAGCCAGCTCTTTGGCATCAGCCCGAGGCTGCGCTGATGTCCGTGACCAACAGCCCGGGTTTGCGGAAGAGGGGTCTAATTAAGAACCGTAACCAACATTTTGAATTCCATAGATTCATGGCTGGTAACCGGCACACAGTGGGTGGAGATGCCTTAGTTGAGGGTCTTACCATGGCACATGTTCAAATCAAGCGCCCCCTTTTAACAGCTTTCCGCTTAAACAAATAGAGGCGGTTCTCTTTCAAGAAAGAAGTGGGGAGGGCAGAGCAGAAGGGTATCCTGGTGATGATCTGGAATGCATTGTTTTTGCGCAATCATGCAAATGCTTCATTACATTAGGGCTTATCAAATGGTGCAATATCACAACTTAACAATGAGGTTTAACTGTTATCTGTCGAGTTAATCAGTAATGGCTTTCACAAGTACCATACGTACACCCTTGGAGTGTACAGGCATGACTGTGTGCTCAAACATGAAGATTTATGCTGCTTTTTTGCTCGTACTTGTTGTGAAACGTTAAGCCCCAAAGAGATGAATCTCAGATGTGTTCACATTCTGTTGTGTAGTCAAATATTTAAAGCATGTCTTGTCAATTTTCTACATCAAAACGTTTTGTGTCCAGTGGCGTTTCAAAGCTGATGTTCTTTAAAGCAGGATCCAAAGCTCATTTAGGCGGCTCATTAGATTCCTTCTGCATGCTCATTTGTGGGACCGCTCCGTCTGCGAGAGTCCTAGCAGCATGTAAAGGCAGGCCAAGGTCATACGCAGAGAAAGAGAATACAGAATAGATCTAAATCTGTAGTTTAATCATTCTGAACGGGAGACATGGCAGGATATAACTTGATCTAATACTTGATGTAAGATCTAATACTTGATGTAAGACATTATTAAAGTTTAACATAAATTGAAATGTTACTTTTAGACGCAAAATGTATTGGAGGAGAGTATTTAAATGAACCATGCAAGGTGATTTACTAAGGTTTACGCTTGTCAATACTGGTATTTGCGCCATTATTTACCGCCCCCAAAAAAGCATGTTTTTAACAGACGCTCATTTGCACTGCTCTTGGTAGATTGCGTTGGTCATTATGGAAATAACCCGACTGCGTCTCTGTTCTTTAATTTGCACGTCATCAGTAGATCACACGCAGAACTTTCCACTCCCAACAGGGCTTTTTTGGAATAGACCCTTTTCACAGACTGTGATGCCGCGTTTTAACGGTCATCCATATCGTAAATCCCGTTTTTTGTAGTTTCACTTTAAAAAAATTTTTATGTACATTTATGACACTAATACTTTGTATTATATTACTTTTGCATCAAATTACAAAAAACAAGTTACCGCTGCTTTGAGGGTGTTTCTTATTCAGCGTCTATGGGAGAGATAGTAAAAATGTAAAAACTCTTTTGACTGCCGTTATCAATTTTACTCTATTTTTCCCCTCTTTTTGAAAGTTGTGAAATCACTATTGTGGCGTCTTTCTTTTGCTATTTGAGTAAATGGGGGCACAAAAAATATATTTAATGTATACTCTCATTCACTGCTATAAAAGTTAACCCAACTATGACGACTTCAGCTCTGAGAAACCCCAAAAAGTTTATTGCGCTCTCACACAAATATGTAAAGTAAAGTTTAGTAAATCTGGCCCTTTGACACTTAAGCACCCTTATAAATGTATGAAATTATTGCATATGGGGAAACGCAGTGGCATCTGCAAACAAATATTGCTACAGTTTTTTTTTTTTTGTTAGTTTGAATTAACTTTGTAAGAGTGCATTTTGCTTTATTTTATCTATTTTTTTGCTTTCTTTTGTGTGTCCCATGGTAATTTGTTTGTGAATATAAGAAGTCCCTAGCCTAGAAATCTAGACGCACCCTATAATGGCAGCAAATCTAATTTACAGCTCTAACTAGCAACTCTCCGTTGGCTTGCGAGCTGGAAAAACCAAACTCTGGTCAGGCCAATCACATTGTGTATAGAGTCGGTGGGCGGGCTTAACATAATGACGGCAGAGTTGCGGCTGTTCCGCGTGTTACTTGTAAACAAAGAAGCTGGCGAACAGCGGCCTTTCGAATCGGCTTTGGCCGCGACTCTGAAAGACTTGAAGTTGAGCTTTTCTTTGAGAAAAGAACAAAGAACGGCACTGAAGTCATTCTTAAAAAAGGAAGATGTGTTCGGAGTTTTGCCGACCAGATACGGCAAAAGTTTAATCTATCAACTAGCTCCGCTTCCCCTTCTTCGTTGCTCTGGTTGGTTGTAGCGCTATCCTATTGCATGCAGAGGGAATATGAAAGACAACTGTTTATCCCGCCCCTCGGATTGAGCCCTGCCAATGGTGTGTTCCCAGACCCAACATCTTGATGGGGGTCTGGCTTGTCAGGCTATGGAGTCCCAATTTAATATTTGATTTCCTTTTAACCTTAAGGCACACATGAAGATATAAAATTTAATTTTTGGGGCTTTTTGCCTTTTTGACTGAGCCGCGTCAATACATTTTTTCCCTTTACCAATTTTTTCCCCCTTAGAGTTTCTCATGTGTGTCAGCAGCTGACATCAGTGTCACATAAAATCAGGGAAAGTCAAATCCACTTGAGAACGACATAGAGATGCTCTCTATCAATAAATCAGATGGTAAATGTGCCTGTCAGAGTGGGAAAAAAGGGAGTGGTTCATACAATGATGGGTAAATCCACATCCCTCCCTGCTGGTTCTGCTTTAAAGCGCAGATTCATGTTGATAACAAGAGTAATTGGATTATATTCCTCTTTCACATCTCTGCCAACGGAACATCTTCCTGCTGATCGGAAGAGCCATAACGTCCCCGCTGAATGAGTCACCAACTCAAATGTTTCTGGATCCCTCTCTCTCACTCTCTCTCTGTCGCTCCTACTCTGTGTTCTGCTTCAAAACTCTTTCTCCTTCATGCATGTTTGCACATGTGCAATATTTCGCTTGTTTCCGGCTCTCTTGCTCCGTTTCAAAACCTAGTGAGCTCCCTCCATAGGCAGAAGTTGTGGGAATCCAACACAACGGATATTCCTCAAGGTATGGTGCCTTCTGGGATACACCATTTTTTTTGTCTGTTGATTGTCATATGCATAACCATTTTTAAGTGAATGGTTAAATTTGCCTTTATTTTAGAGACAGGTTACTCATTATCAAACAATAATATGATGGACTTACAATGCAGGAAATATCACTTAGATCTACTATTAATTCAGTACTGAAAAAGATCATTAAAATGTCATTTTCATTTAAATGTCTCAAATACGGAACACTCTTTGTATGATGCACAGATTTCCTACTAATGTAGTGCATGCCAAACCACTCCTTTATGCAGTTTCATTTGAGTTAGGATGTTGCCTTAAGCCATTGTCAGACTTTGAGCATGTGAAATTTCTTTGGATTCTGCAATGGTTGTGATATGATGTCACACTCTGCAACTGTTTAAAAAAACATAAATTCAACTTATAACACATAATAATGAATTTATAACACATAATAATATATACAAAAAAACTATACAATCTTCTCTACTTTCCTGCAATTTAATTCAGCCAAGAGGTCATACTGTGACATATGCTGTGTTCGAAAATCGCCCCCTATACCCTCATTCTCCCTCATCACCCTACATTACTCCACTAATGTAGTCCACTTGAAGGAGTGAATGAAAACGAGTGAGTGAATTCAGACACTGAGTGCGCCGAAAGGGCTGCCGCTTTTGCATTTTTTGTGCTTGCTGTTTTATAATCATTTGAAACGTAGCAAACTGGCAGCTCCAGAAGTAATGAAAAGATTTATCTTGAACTCTGCCATGTAAACTAGCATCTATAAACCGTAATTAAACAATTTAATAATCACTTAAAAATTAATTTATACCTGTATGATATGTAGTCACATTGGATCAGCGATTTGGAAAATGGATGGATGAATGATTCATAAGCGAGCACCATCTTCTGACGAGACGCAATTCATTCGGCGCATGACTCTCGCAGTGCATTATGGGTATTCTTTAGTCATTTTGCACACATTGGTTGTAAGCCCTGTCTCAACTGGCACACTTCATATGCACTTTTGGTCTTGTGGACTTCCAATGGCTGCCGTGTGCGCATGTTCGCTAAGTCCATGAGACCGTAGGGTGTCCGATTTGTCATTTTAGGTTTCAGAAGGGTGCTCATGAGCGGTCAATATGCGCACTCGATGCACACTTTTGCCGAGCCTGGACTGTTGTGAGCTCCGCAGTAGAGACTACTCAACCGTCAAAGTGGCATTACGCCATGGAAGTGTGGACTCTTAGGAAGGCCGCAATCATTTAGGGTGTCATTTGGGACAGGGCCATAAACTCGTTATTGCGGTGCGTTGTGGGATTGAATGAGTGCACTTAAAGGGTAACTAAACCCTAAACCAACTTTTTTTAGTTAATGATCTGTAATACTGGGGCTTTATTAATGCTGTTCATTGATTCGAGTAAATGTTTTGACATTTGGATATAAAGTGTTGTAATTCTATAATATATGGTGTAAAACCGTCAAAGTGCTGCCCTCTTAAGGTTGAACGGTGGCTACTGCAGTTGAATTTTCCTATTGGACGTTGTGGGTCATCTTGACGTATGATGGTTCTTCTCACTACCCACGCCCCTGGCACGAGCTCACCATGCCTACAGAAATGTTTCCCCCAATCACAGGATGAGAACGGCTTCACTTCTATATGAACTGTCATGTTACATGAAATAAAAACATTATGAATGAAACTTACTTGACAGTTGACACTTGCTTTTACATTGTAATGAAGAAAATGCGGTTTAATAATGCAGTTGTCAGTACACGGCAGGATTTTCTTACGATATTTTTGCCACCATTCATGTGTACAGATAAGTTTCATACATGAGACGCACTTTCAAACCCTGACACGCAAGTGGTTGCCGCGGTAACGAACAACAATACCGTAACGTGCTGGCATATATAGTCTTTTATTTGAGGAAATCGGTTTATAATAGGCTATTAGGTCTGAACTTAAAATTGCCAGTGGGTGGAGCTGGGGTTTAGTTACCCTTTAATAATGCCCCCTATGGTTTCGGACACCACTACAAATGGCCGTCCCTTCAAATAGTGCCCTATTTAAGGGTATAGGGGGCGATTTCGGACACAGCCCTACAGTATCAATCTTCTTTTGGTCTTCACGTGATCCAAATTTTCAGTTCAGATTTCATCAAACTTGAACTTGCAGTGAAATACAAAGCTTCTTTGCGTGATTTTGTGTTTCTGGTCTCTTGAATGTGTTGGAAGTCAATGGACTACATTTCCAGGGTTGGTGGAAGTCATAGGCTGAATCCGAAATCGCCCCCTAAACCCTCATTCACTATTCCCTACATTAGTCCACTAATACAGTTCACTTGAAGGAGTGAACGAGAACGAGTGAGTGAATTCGGGTAGCCGTTGTGTGTGCATCAGCTGTACACTTGTTATTGCGATGCAATGTGGGATTGAATGAGTGCACTCAATAATGTCCACTATGGTTTCTGACACCACTACAAATGGCTGTCCCCTCAAATAATGCCCTATTTGAGGGTATAGGGGGCGATTTCGGATTTAGCCATAGTCATAGTTGGGTAAACTTCTATAGTGGTAAACAGAAACTACAACAAATGTTATTTTTAGCATTCGCCCTAATATAAAAAGACAAAATCCACGTTAGTGTTTCTGTAACTTTCTGTAACTTTTCTCTTCAAAAGAGAAACAAGTTCCAATTTGCAATCACTCCCTATTGCTAAGTAAGCTATTTTGTGCAAGATTTGCAATTCATTAGCCACTATAGGTGAAAAAAAACTAGTGTGTTTAGTAACACTTTAGTATGGGGAACACATATTCACTACTACGACTTTTTCCTCAATAAACTCCTAATTTACTGCTTATCAATAGTTAGTAAGGCAGTTTTTGTAGCGTTTAATTTTGGGTATTGGGTAGAATTAACGGGATATAGAATAAGGTCATGCAGAATAAGTCATTAATATGTGCATTATAAGTACTAATAAACAGCCAATATCATAGTAATATGTATGCTAATAAGCAGCTAGCTAATAGTGAGAATTGAACCTTACATTTATGATAATAAATGAAAATAATATAACAAATACCAGTTTGCGATATCAGGCAGGATAAATGTTTTTTGTACAGCTAAAATAACTGAAAGCGAATGACACTAGAAGCCTCACATACATCCAAGTTACAAATGGCCGCACCTGCTCATACTTTAAAACTAAGGTGGATGTTATAAATGATTCATAAAAAAAAAATGAAAACAAACTTTGCTAGATTTATCATGTTAATAATTGTGGAAATGCATCATCACAACCTGTGATATGTAGTGCATTAGAAGGCAGCTCACTGTGTAGGTTGTCCACTAGGTAGGCAGCATGTGAGTTTTGGAAACGGTATGGGCTAATATTAGGATTATCTTTCTCCATCCACCACCACCTTTAGTTATTGTCCACCCTTTCTCCCTCTTTCCTGGCTGGAGCCTCATTAACCTAATGACAGAAAGGAGAAGCAGATGATCTGGGTGTGACTGTGTCATCTCTCCCCCAGGACGAGGAGGTTAGCCCTAATCTTAACCAAATAAGCACCTTGCCTGGCCGCTGTGATCTTCATTGCTGTCTCCGCGGCTGAGGCATGAAGCAGGTTAGATTTAATCACCACCCCGCACCCATCGCCCTCATGTGAGTCACGTCTGGCTAAATTAAACCAAGCAAGGAGCTGAGCTAGCCACACTCTCCCTCGCTCGGTCCCGCCGAGGCCCAGCGCTCAGCCAACGTATACGTGACCGCACTGCCAGACAGCTCTCGACTCCCTCTTTGTCTCTTTCTCCCTCGCTCTCTGTGAGTTGTTTTCTCAGCCTGCTGATACATTTCACAGAACCATTAATTGATTTTTTTTTTATTGCTGTACTTGTTACCCCAAAGCATGCTTTTCCGTTTTCAAGGTGTTGTGATGATTTATGTACAAAGGCCCTTTAAGGACACACACACACACACACACATGCAGCAGAAAAACTCATGCCAGGCGCTCTTGTAGCCCTGAGGGATGCCCAGCTTGATTGGCAGAAACGTTGTCTGCTTTTTTCCGACTGGCACACATACTGGCATATGAGCTCCATAGCTTGGTGGTCGAGTCGGGGAAGGTTTTGCTGATGATTTTGCTGATGGTTTTGTGGCCCTCGCATTCACACACAGCACCTTTCATGTCCGCTCACCACCTGTAATTCAAGCAGAAACTCTCTAAAAAGTGAAAAGGCTTGGATTTGCCCGCCCATATTGACGAGATCACGTCTTTTCCTTTAACGCTACAATAGCTTTTGTCGCAATGGGAGTCAGGGGCTCAGACAAGCTTGTGCAACACTTGATTCTTGCACTCTGTGATCGCATCTGTTTGGTTTAAAGCTCACAGGCTTAATTGGGGTATGTGATTAGCTTGAAAATTACCCACTTAGAATTTAATATCAGCGTTATTCCTTTCAAAATGTTCAAATGTTCCTTTTTGATGACTTAAGAGCATACAAGATTTGATGATTTGGTAGCCTGCTCCCCTCTGGTACAATTTTCCCTCTGTCTGATTGTGTATCTCTTTCTTTGTCTCTCTCGTGAATGCTGTTTTAACACCAAGGACAAACTTAGAAGACGTCTCGTGGAAGCGAGCTGTAATTTATTAATGATTCTTTTTAAACGGTGTCATTTGTTGTTCCGGCTGCTGACTCCTGCACTTCTGAATGGCGAAACAGCAGGACTGTAAATAAACGAATCTTGTTCTGTGAGCTGGGTATGAGTCGGGTTAGCTCTCAATAGAGTTGGTCATATTTTTTTTACTCCTGCATTATTTCTAAACTTAGAATTCCTGATGTGCCCTCCTCTCATTCTTTTTTCAAGAGTATTAGCTTTCCACTTGCTTATTCAACCGTTCTTCCTTTGCCCACACTGTCAGTATGGCCTCAACCTCACAAGATCTTGTCATAACATGTCTGTTCGTCTAATATGCAATGCATGTGAACCCCATCTTTCTTTTTTTTCATTATTAACTAATATACCTTCCCTCCTCCATTCGTCTTACTCAATCTTGCCGTCTCTATCCTCATCCCCGGCCTCGTCAAGAACGCTTCGGCTTTATCAGAGGGTAGATCGCTCTATAATCTCAAGGTGAAGAGCTAATACCATTTCCCCTGTGACCTTTAGCTTCCCTTCTCTGAGCAGACCAGACTGTGACGGCACCTCACCCCATCTTCAATTAATTCCCCGCTCTTCAGAATCAATCCACCGACTCTATCTGTTCAGTCTGAAAGCTCTGATAAAGACCGAATCCCTTTTACAATCTGGTGCTTTGACACTTCCTCTTTCTGGATAGAGACTTCCTGTCTACTTACTTGCCACCCTCCCATATAGAACCTAATTTTGGATTCAGAATTAGTCTCTCTCTCTCTCTCTCTCTCTCTCTCTCTCTCTCTCTCTCTCTCTCTCTCTCTCTCTCTCTCTCTCTCTCTCTCTCTCTCTCTCTTTCTCTCTCTCTCTCTCTCTCTCTCTCTCTCTCTCTCTCTCTCTCTCTCTCTCTCTCTCTCTCTCTTTCTCTTTCTCTTTCTCTTTCTCTCTCTCTCTTTTGAACCTCTCTCAAGACACGCTCGGTTTTAATGGGCGTGCCACACTGAAGACTTGGAAGTAAACGCCCACTGCTATGATTGGATAAACGCTGCATATTTTAATGAGCTTCGGCTCCCCCATGAATGTGAGGCCTTGGTAACCGTAATGATTCACCCACAGGGCTCGCAAAAGTTCTTTATCAAATGAACACAATGATTTATCTCTCATCCACCAGCAATTATTATGAATGCTATTTTATATTACTTGGCCCACCCGATCGGTGGATAGACGAACACGCGCCAAGTACATTGCAGGCAGCATTATCAAAACTTCCGCGATTGTATTTTTCCTTCAAATATCGAGTCAAGAGAGCGAACAACGCGCATCAAGAAAGGAATGTTATTTCTTGCTATCTTCGGCATGTTTATTGCTCGGTAGCGCGATCCGTTTAGCACCACAAGTCGGTGGGCGGGGCTACAGAATCAGGCGTACATATTTATCTGTTGAGGCGGTGTTTCACCACACTATGACGTCAAGGGTCGACATATTATGAGATTGAGCATTTTCTGGGCCTAGTGTCAATAAAAGCTTTTCTTTGACATACAAGGAAGTTTTTAGCTCTGAAACTTACAGGATATTCTTAAATCACGATTAACTTTTATATATCAAAGGCTCAAGGGAAAGTTGATTTCTCAATTCATCACCCCCTTAAACTGTATTTATTACTGTGATGGCAAAGCTGAATTTTCAGCATCATTACACCAGTCTTCAGTGTCACATGATCCTTCAGAAATCCTTCAAATATGCTGATTTGTTGCATAATGAATTATTATTGGTAATCTATTATTAATAATGGTTCTTATTATTATAAATGTTGAAATGAATATTGGAAAGTTAAATGAACATCATTTATTTGAAATAGAAATAGAATCATTTTTTTCTTTTTAGCACTTTCAAATCGATTAATCGCGATTAAACGCATCTATCAAAAGTTTTTATTTACACTATATATATATATGTGTGTGTGTGTATACAGTATATACACATACAGACATATATAAATATATATATATACACACACACATATATTATGTAAACAAAACCTTTATGTTAGATGCAATTAATCGCGATTAATCGATTTGACATCACTAATAATAATAATAATAATAATAATTATAATAATAAGTAATGTTTCTTAAGTAGCAAATCAGCATATATTCACCATATTACTGTTTGTACTGTATGTTTGATGAAATAAATGCAACCTTGGTGAGCACAAGAGACTTCTTTTAAAAACATACATCTGAAATAGTGTACACTTTTTTTGTGCTGCCAAAACTCTTAAAAGGGCTTTTCTTTTTTTATTTTCTTTTTTGCTGGTGCTGAAGTCTAATTAATTCTTTATATTGCCTTGTTTTCATACACATATCTTTTTATAGTCCTATTAATTGCTGTGGGTTAGTTTGTCTGGTAAGAAAAATAAGGACAAAGTAATTTCATTAAAAGTTTATGGAGTGTTTTAATTCGCAGAGAGCAATATGTTTGAGTTGATATATTGCTCGGTGTGAAATCCGCCATCTAAAAACAAAGCAGCACCCATTGCGAGGACATTATAAACCCAAGTATAATTACACCCATTCTGTGCGTTTCACTAATAAAATTGAAGTGTGTCTGTCTCCCTGTCTGGAGTGGCTTGTATAAAATGAAACCAAGGTTAAAATCCACATAGACGACAGAGCCATTCAGACAGGGAAAGAAAAGGCGACAAAGACTGAGAAATGAAGAAAAAATATTTCACAGCCTGTTTTACAAATACACACATACACACACACACACACAGCCCACACACACACAGCTCATTCATTACAGTCACCCATCTGCCATGGTTGGCAGCAAAAACAGTGTGATCGCACACACTGGGGCCCATTACGAAGTTCTCCGGAAGCTTCTCCATAATGTGTCACCTATGAAGGCAATGCAAAACAGCTCAGGTTTAAATATGCATCACTGAGTTTTAAGACAGAGGGATGTGGACAGATATTGCTCAGGTTCATTCCTGCCACCATCTGTGGTCATGGTGGAGTTCTGGGCTCTGACGCACATCCCGCACGTGATGTCGCAAGTGACCCAGTAGAGGGGTTCGCATGAAGGCAAGGGGGTCTGCACGGTGTTCAAAAAAGTACATTATGGATCAATAATGCTACCGTTTTTGTTCCCTGAATTATGGCATTATTTAATTATGTTCACTTTTTATGTGAGTGTACCCTAACAAGAACATGTACAGTTCAATATTATTATTATTTTAAATAATTTATATAATATATGCATCATGATACTGTAATTATTCGGCTGATTGTTTGGACAGGACGCATTTTTTTACTCTGATGATATTTTTGATATTTCATATCAGCATCTCACAAGGCTTGCATAAATCCGAGAGTTGTAATAAAACTCCAGTTGTTTCTGCCCCTTAAAATATAATGAAGAGTTGGATATCCCAAGTTAACCTTGAATCAAAGAGAAAAAAACTTTTTTTTGTTTAACTCCCAAGTGGCGCTCGTTGTTGGTTGTGTATGCTTTTTTTTTTTTTTTTTTTTTTCAGGGAGAATTTCAAGTTCTCTTTCTGTGTCTGTGGCTGGCTTCTTTCTGCCCCAGTTGTTCGAATGCAATGTTGAAGCCTCCGGGAGAGACAGTAACTCCTGTTCTGTTTGTGTGTGTCTTTCGGAAGCTTCCTCAAGAGCTGGACTCTTGTGCTGTGCTGAGGGAGTCTGATCACCGTCTGTCTGTTTGGGTCTGTGAGCATTTCCATGAATCATTACGGTGACTGCTGATGATCGTTGCCAAATACAGCCGTAAAACACAGGGAATCTGTTGTCATTTGGTTGGCTACTACCTTTGACTGCTGATTATTTCTCAGACCACGTCTATCAAACACTGTAAATCAAAGAAATATTAATTTAGCTTAATTGAATTGTGTTGTATCTCTTGGCAACCTCACTAGAGGAGGATGTCTGCAGAAATGGAGGGCATACGGCAACTTAGACTTATTAATTGAGATGGGAATCAGCGGGGACCTGCTGAAATGAAATGATAATATTGTGATCATTCTTTGTTTGATGTGTACTTATTGAAAATTGTGCTGTATTATATAATAATGGAGTGTGATGGAAAGTAAGCAGCAAACCTGCTGCCATAATGGACAGACTTTCCTTTGTTGATTTAAAAACACATGCAAATCTTGTAAAAAGTAAGTACACATAAGCATACGTTCAAAAAGAGCTCTTATTGTGGAAATAATACATTTTAAAATAAAATACTTAAGTGTGAACTGAGTGTAATGTTTACAGACCCTTAAATGCATGTTTTTTAGCAATTACATTAATAAAGTGAACTAAATAGCTGAATTTTAGAGTACCTTTTTGACCATCTTAAGGGCTTAAAGGGTTAGTTCACCCAAAAATGAAAATTAGCCCATGATTTACTTACCCTCAAGTCATAGGTGTATATGACATTCTTCTTTCAGACGAATAAAATCAGAGTTATATTAAAAATGTCCTGGCTCTTCAAAGCTTTATAATGGCAGTGAATGGTTGTCGTTTTTAAGTCCATAAAAGTGAATTTATCCATCATATAACTGCTCCACACGGCTCCGGGGGGTTAATAAAGACCTTCTGAAGCAAAGCACATGCGTCAAAGGTTCAAGATTCAAGGGTTACTATTTTAGCGCAAGTCGACTTGCAAACCAATGACCGCTGTGAGCTAGTTATTTTAGTCTTTAGTTTTAAAAATGGATATTTCTCTTACACAAATGTGCCACTTTGCTTCAGAAGGCCTTTCTTAACCCCAGAAGAATGTCATGTACACCTAGGATGGCTTGAGGGTGAGTACATCATGGTCTAATTTTCATTTTTGAGTGAACTAACCCTTTAAGATAACAACACTTAGGCCTGGTTTCACAGACAGGGCTTAGATTAAGCCATTAGTAGGCCTTAGTTCAATTAGGACATTTAAGTAGCTTTTATAAATGTGCCTTAGAAAAAAACATTACTGGTGTGCATCTTGAGACATTAAAGGGATAGTAAATCCAAAAATGAAAATTCTGTCATGATTTTAGTCACCGTCAAGTTGTTCCAAACCTGTACAAATGTTTTTGTCCTGCTGAACACAAAGGATATTTTGAAGGATGTTTGTAACCAAACAGTTTTGATGCACCATTGACTTCCATAGTATTTTATTTTTCATACTATGAAAGTCAATGGTTACCCTTTCTTTCGTGTTGGGCAGAAGAAAGAAACTAAAAGAAACTACCTATAAAAGATACAGGTTTGGAAGAACTTGAGGGCAATGATGACATAATTTTCATTTTGCGGTGAACTATCCCTTTAAGTACATCTTTACATGTCATTTCATAATCACTTCTACTGTCTTTGAAATATAGTTGAAGTAGCTGCAGAATGTACTGACCATTTATGGTAAACTAACATATACTTTAAGGTAATTTCCATTGAACTTTGTATGTCAAATGGTTTTTGTAATTACACATCTGTACTGATGATGAAGCCTCAATTTAGTACATTTAAAATACATTAACTTTAAATTTAACACCGAATTATGTTTCATTTACAAGGTTCAGAAGGAGCATGCTCAGATAATTGACACAAGTGGACAGCACTCAGGCAATCAACAATAAGAGGTATATATATATATATATATATATATATATATATATATATATATATATATATATATATATATATATATATATGCAGCAGTCTTGCCTCTGTTGACAGTTTATCAGCATTCCTCCACCGCCCTTTCTCCACAATTTTAGCTCTAACCACTAACATACACGGGGGCTACTCTGGGTTCGGGCCAAATTCCGAGCTCAAAGTCCTCCCCCCGGACAGCACGCCAAATACGCATTCAAATTGACTCTCTATAAATAATATGTAAGTGTTAACTCGTGAAATTAGAGTTAAAATTATAATCAAATACCTTACATATGCTTTAGTCAATGCATCAAAATAAGTGTATTTTTTTAATAATGACAAAAGATTACCAAACAAAATTTTTTAAAGTGTACTTTTAATTTGACATTAGTACAAAGTGCACTTAAGAAACTTAGTCTTGGAAGTGTACTCTAAGTACCCTTTTTCATTAATATTACATTACAAGGAAGTACAGTTTTCAAAAAAAATATATACTTAAGACTTGAAGTACACATTCAATACAATTAAGCGGAGGAAACCAATGACGGAAGTCTGATATTTCCTGTCCAGTCAAACCCAACAGCTCTGAATATAAATCATTATTTATTGTAGTCTTATCATGGAGACTCAGGGTAAAAGGAGAACACACATTTTATGTAATTTCTAATGCAAAATTAAATGCAAAATATTCCATAAATGTTTAATTAGGCATATTTCTGTAACTCATATGCTATTGTGCAGTAGGTAATAAAGTGAGTTTTAGTAATTAAAAATGCAATATCCTGTGCTCAGCTCTTGTGGTATCTCCCTGTCTCGCTCTCTTTTTTCCCCAAAGAACACTGTACACAGACATACAGGAATCTCATAGTCTATCACCAGCCAGGACAGGAGCTTTTAGAGTTAGAGATAATGTTATCTGAACCTAATCAACAACACCTCCACTCGGCCTTGCGCTGACCTGCCGGCTTCCTGGGCGCCCTTTAAATGCTGTCGGGTCAGAGTGTGACATCTTGATTTACTTTTTTAGAAAGCACTTGTGTGCATAATGTAGCTCAGGGTAAGACTTAAAGTCCCCATGAAATCAAAATGGAAGTTTTTTGGCTTTTATAGTATGAATATGTTAGTCTTACTGCTATCTATAAGCTAGTGTGCTCCAATGGCAATGGCAAAACATTTAGAAGATATAACCATTCAAAACCCTATCATAGGCCAGGAGCGACGCAAGTGTTTTTTGCTAGTTTCAGACCGACGCAGTTATCATTTTCATGTCCAGCTGATCTGGTCTGAAAATGAGGTGTGTTCAGTTGTTGGCACGGTGATATTTTGAGGCAAAATGAAAACGACTGCGCTGTTGACCAACAAAAACCTAATCTAAAGTATTTTTGTGTTATTTAAAGTGCGTGTTAGTAATATGCGCCTATAGGCGGGTACACAACGTGCGTACACTCTGCTTATTACCCACACAGGGATGCGCAGCAGCACACAAACATTTTTAAATATTAAAAATAAAAGGATTCCTCTCTGGAGAAGCGTTCAGTCTTTCCGCTCGCAAATTCCACCATGTAAATAGCGAATCCGCCATGGTGCAAGTGCAATTGGCTTTTAAAGGGAATGGGAGATGAGACTATGCCCAAAACACACCCATGACACATTAAGAGACTAGGTACAAACCTTTTGGACCATGTAACTGGCGCACTGACTATTTCCGTCATTAAACTAGCAAAAGTGGATTAGGACACGCCCTAAATGCACCTGCGCCATGCGCTCAGATTGTTAAAATAGGCCAATATGGATCAATGTTTTTGATGACATTACGCTGCACTTCAGCTTCTCATCAGATTCTCTGTCCAATCAAATGCTCTAGAGAATCTAAAGTGTCCCGCCCCCTACATTATAAATAGACGCTGAGGCTGCGGCTAAAATCAGTCACTACTAATATTACTATTTTCTACATGGTGAATGGCATAGTGCACTATATAGGGGATAGGGAACGATTCAGACAGTGTAAATAATATGCTTTCCATTGGGGGCGAATGATGTCTGGTTTCACGTTGGTGTCACGCAAACCACCGCAGCGCGCACACACACTCTACACGACAGCACAGAGTAGATAATATGCACGAGTCAGTGCAGACTAGAAAACGTATTGGATCCATTTGAATTCTGCGCAGGATGCTATATTTGAAAGCGATATGGAGGAGATTAGGAGGACAAACCGGTTAGAGATTGAGGAAACTGCGGCTTTACAAAGCTCAACAGCCGAGCTGTGATATAAACAAAACGCTATTGGCTATTTTAAAAAGGGGGAGGAGCTGTTCAATATGTCCCATCCTGTCTTCCAGTTTCAGTGGAAATTGCATCAAAACATTGAATTTTGAAGGCACCTCAGTGGGCCTTTAGAGGGATAATTTACCCATAAATGTAGTTCCAAACTAATAAGGCTTTAATTAATCTTCGGAACACAAATTAAGATATTTTTTAATGATTTGTCCCTCTATTGAAAGTCCAGTCAACATAACTTAGAAGATCCAAAAAAGGTCATAAATGTGTCGAAAAATAAATTTAGATGAAGTGAGTGGTTTAATCCAAGTCAATGAGCGACACACCATGAGCGACAGATCACGACAGATCACAAACATGGAAGCTTGTGCCTGTCTCATTGGTTCAAACGTGTCACAGGCACACATTGGAGACAAATGTGATGTGCTCTAGTGAGTGATTCTATAATTGGAGATGCATTTTGCATTTCAAAAAGTTAAGGAAAAAACTGTTCACTAACAAAAATTCTTTCCAGTGTCTTATTGAAAACATATTCAGAGCTTGCCAAACACAAGTTACTTCCTTTTTTACTTAATAATAATAATAATAATAATAATAATAATTCTTTATAGTAGTGTTTGTCAACTCCATTGCTTTACCGAACTTTTTAGACACTACACTTGCTAGCATAAATGCTAAGAGCACATGGCACTAATGAAATCATGATTAAACAACCCACTGTGTGATCAGTGATAAATTCGGTTTTCCTTTTGAAATTGTGGTAACAGTTTTGACGTTTTATAAAATAACTCTTGGTGTATGAACTAGATTCAAATATTTTCTCAGAGAGTGCACACACACCTTTCACAGCTTCAGATCTTATCAGTGAGGGAAAGTGACATCACTTCCTTTATCTTATATAGTTTTGGGAGATAATGTCACCAATTTAAAGGCAACGGTAGGGTAACAGAATTGACTCAAGATTTATGGACACACATTTTTATAAGAAAAAAAGTTATTTTTAAACAATTTAATGTTTTAGGATCAGGAAAATTACTATTTATGGCTTTTATAAATAAAATAAATGAAATATTATCAAAAGAATTGATTGATTACACAATGATACATGATGGAAAAATACACAGACTAATTCGGACATCAAGAAATCAGGATTTTCAGCAATATACAGTAAGACACTTTTTATAGACAATATTATGTTGTTATGGCCTGTAACATCTTGTGATCCATGACAATGAGTGACAAATTATTAAAATAATTTAAAAAATCACAATTTGAAAAAGCTGAAAAAAAAAGACTTTGGACACCAAATCATATATATATATTTATATAAATAAATAAATAAATATATTACCTGGACTAAAACCTCTCTGGTTTTAGAAGATTAACCAGAGGCTAAATGATGAGTAAATTATGACTTGTGCAAACTATCCATTTCATCTTAGGAGAGCTACATTTTTTCAGAAGGTATTTAAGACAAAGTCCTCAGAAATAAGGGACGTTTGGCCTAAAAGTTCACAGGACTGGATTGAATGGTTCACTAGCGTGGAGAATGTCACGACCACAGAGCAGCAGATGGTAGAGCTACACCCAAAGAGAAAGGCCAGTATAAAAGCATCTGGTAACTGCCTTTGTCCAGACACACAATGGCTGCCATGGGAGAGTCATTACGGCTCGATAGATGGGCCGTCTCCAGTGTGTGTCCTCACATCCCCATTGTACCCCTGTGGTTCAATCGCTCGAACTTTTAGATAAAAGGTCAGATGATCTTCTCTCATGTCCGTTTTTATTGCAAGAGAGACCTTGAAACATATCAGTCATTTATATTCTTTACTTCTGATTCTTTTTCAGAAATGTCGCCCGCCTTGCCTTAAAGTAAAGGCTGACATTTTGACTTTCGATTTGCCACACAATAGACCAAGGTGTTGTGGTAGGTTATAAAGATGAAGTAGACAAACCCAACCCCCCCAAAAAAAAAGCTTTTTAAAGGAGTAACAACCATCAGAAGGCGTTTAGTCGTCCTTGCATTAACGGAATTGATTATTTAAAGCTATTTATCACAAACGGTCTTTTGTCTTTAAATGCTTTAAAGGTTTATATTCAATGCATTCATTGATTTCACAGAAAGATGGAGATTATATAATCAACTCTGAATGAAAAGATGTTGAAGGACAGAGATGAAGTGGAGAAAGTGGTGCTGTCGCTGTAGTTGGAGATGTTTTTGAGAGGGACGTAGAGTCAGATACGGGACACAGAAAGTGATGGTGGCAGGTGAGGAGAGGCTCTTTCAGCCCACATCACGACTCAGGAGACGCTGCCACATCCACTCTACCCACCTGTCTCCCGCCGAAATGGGAGGAAAACCATGGTGACATTTCACAAACACGTGCACGCACACACACGGTTGAGACGGAGTAAACATGATGTCTTTTTGCTGGCTCGAATGCACAGATGCACGTGACATTGCTTTAAAAAAGTGCTGAATTTATTGCAGCTGAATGGAACAGAATGAAGGGGTCTCGGGTCTTTTACCTAACACCCTGTCAGAAAATAAATAAATAAATTGAACTAAAGGCTTTGAGACAGCATTTATAGAAAAACTAATGGCTGTGAGCTTCCACATGCATCTTTTGAATGATTTGAAATTTTATTGCACCACTTACCTTCCTCTGAAACAATATATATATAAAATATATATATATATATAAACCATGGAACTGATATGCAGAAGGTTGCTGGTTCGATCCCAGCAGTCACCACCAGTGTGTCCTTGAGCAAGGCACTTTACTCCATGTTGCTCCAAGGGGATTGTCCCTGTAATAAGGGCACTGTAAGTCGCTTTGGATAAAAGCGTCTGCCAGATGCATATATATAATTATATAAAATATCTTAGTATATAATGTGTTCAGAATCTTGTGTTGTGTAACTGTTGTAGGCCAGTAAGAGCTGTGCGTGTAATCCCACCGGCCTCCCACGCCGGAGACCCTTGGTTCGAATCCCGCTTGGAGCGGGTTGAGTAGGACCGGTTACATTTGGTGCCATTGACCTGGATGGGAGTGAGGTTTAGGGGGGTGGGTGTAACTATCATAAGCCAGTAATGGCTGTATGTGTAATCTCACTCCCCTGGCCTCAAGAGTTACTCAAAAGACTGTGGTCTTTAGCCTCCTTGTTAGAGCGCCCGCCTCCTGTGCCAGAGACCAAAGGTTCAAGTCCCGCTTGAAGTAGGTTGAGTAGAACTGGTTACATTGACATATCAGTCAATGTAATACATCATGTCAGATTAGGGTTTGAAATAACCTCACTATTGGTTAAAATTTCACTGTATTAAAAATGTCTCTACTCCTTTAAAAACTCTGGCTTTTGGCTTGTCACCAGCCAGGTTCCAGACATACTTTCCAGCAGCATAATGGAGAGACAGACAGACCCATACAGTAGATCTCGCATATCGGTGGAATCCTCAAGGTTAGCTGGCACTGTGCATATCACCAGAAAGCTGCATTCTGAATTAATCGATACTTAAAAATTCATGCACAGAATGAGCCTACCCTTCATCTTTTTTTTCCTTTCACATGCTTTAATGGACAAATGCACAAGATGTTTTAAGGAAAGAGGCTTGTGTTTTTGTGAGCAGATGATGCACTTTAATTGTGTGTCCCCCTTGAACCTTTTAAGGCATATGAGAGAAAATTCAACTCACTGAAGAGGATTTAAATTTGAGCTCAGATGCGACCATGAGACTCCTCTGGTTTTAAATATGAATTCATCAATTGCAAGTGCAAATAGACACATGCTTAAAAGGAACTAACATGCATTCTACTGTATATATTACACAATAAACTGTTTTTTAATCTGTTATGGAATGCATTTATGAAGAAAGATGGGTATATCCTTGAATGTTTATTTATATAACTAATGTGACTTAAAATATGAATAGATGCTAGTCAAAGGCGAGCTATGATGAAAATGTTCAAAGTATTTCACAATGGAGATGTTGTGCTTTTGTACCCTCCTTTTTAGAGGCTAGCCTCCCACACCGGAGACCATGGTTCGAATCCCACTCGGAGCGGGTCAAGTAGGACCGGTAGGGCATTTGGTGCCGTGACCCGGATGGGATTGTGGTTTAGGGGGGTGAGTGTAACTTTTGTAGGCCAGTAAGAGCTGTCCGTGTAAAACCTTGCTCCCCTGACCTCAAGAGGCGATCTTTAGCCACATTTTTAGAGACCCCCCTCCCACGCCGGAGACCACGGTTCGAATCCTGCTCAGAGCGGGTTGAGTAGGACCGGTTACATTTAGTGCCGTTGGGAGTGAGTGTAACTGTCGTAGGCCAGTAAGAGCTGTGCATGTAAACCTCACTTCCCTGACCTCAAGAGACGATCTTTAGCCTCCTTTTTAGAGACCAGCCTCCCATGCCGGAGACCACGGTTCGAATCCTGCTCAGAGCGGGTTGAGTAGGACCGGTTACATTTAGTGCCTTTGGGAGTGAGTTTAACTGTCGTAGGCCAGTAAGAGCTGTGCTTGTAAACCTCACCCCCCTGATCTCAAGAGGTGCTCTAGCGACTGATGCCATAGAGGCTGTGGTATTTAGCCTCTTTGTTACAGTGCCTGCCTCTCACGCCAGAGACCAGGGTTTGAATCCCGCTTGGAGCAGGTCGAGTAGGACCAGGTACAGTTTCCAAGGAAAAAGCCAAAAATGAAATAGAGGTGTTTGAGGATTGGATCACATGACTAAACCCGGCTATTAATGGGGCCAATAGTTCTGGTCCCACACTGATATTAGGTGGCCTTAACTATTTTGTACTTACATTAAAATATAATTGCAATGTACTTATTGTGTTCATATTGTATTGCAAAACACTTTTGTTGATATTGAGGTGGGATACGGGTAAAGTTAGGGACAGGTGTGGTGGTATGGGTAAATTTAAGGGTAGGGTTAGGTGTAAGGGAGGTGTCAACGGAGTAATTATAAATGTATCTACGGAAATTAATTACAGATGTAATAACATGCAGGTCATTTTTTTAAATGCAAGTACAATGTAAAAATGTGTATGTACACAATAAGTTCATTGTATCAACTGATTAATTGAAATGTTAGTACATAGTAGTTAAGGCCTCCTAATATAAAGTGCGCCCATAGTTCTTTTTTTAAGGTGAAAAGCTTTTATTCCAGACATAAAATGATTGATGTGTGCTTTTACTCTTTACAATTGCAATTTGCAGCAGTGAATTAAATGAGTAATTTCCTCTTTCCTTTTTCTTTTTAAGCAGAAATTAGCCCTGCTGGACTTCTAACTAAACAGCAAAAGGTCTTATCCACAGTCTCACTTGTCTAATGAAACACAGTCTAATGACCCTGTCGCCGGTTCACCACTGTTCCTTCCTTGGACGACATTTGATAGATACTGACCAATGTAGACCGGGAATACCCCACAAGAGCTGTTGTTTTGGAGATGCTCTGACCCAGTCATCTAGCCATCACAATTTGTCCCTTGTCCCCCAAACTCGCTAAAATCCTTACGTTTGCCCATTTTTCCTCCTTCTAACACATCAACTTTGAGGACAAAATGTTCACTTACTGCCTAATATATCCTACCCACTAACAGGTGCCATGATGAAAAGATAATCAGTGTTATTCACTTCACACTTATTTACAGGGTGTGTATATTTAGAAAATGCTGCATTTGTTTGTTCGTGTACAGCGTGTACCGTAGAAACATATTTGACACGGCATCTACAGGTGACATGTAGGAGGGTGTCAGAAGTCAACACATAAGGTGATGGTGCTGCAGTGGGATCAAGTTGTATGCTGGTAACTGGAAATGTGATAGTGTGAATCCCCGGAGGGTCATCTTAACAACTTTGTAATGTTGTTAACTTTCACAACATATTTACTAGCAAAGAGGTAATTTGCATAACCAATAAGTCTGTGTCTTCTGGTCTTTTCCATTCCACATTAATGTGCCTTCAAACACCACATTAATCCATCAATATAAGTCCTCGTTCTAGAACGGCGATGGTCTGCCACTGAACACTGATGTTGATCTTTATCCCAAGATTGTGTGTGTGTGTGTGTGTGTGTGTTTGCAATCCTATACTCATGCTCATCCATTATTCACTGCGGTGTATTGATAACCTGCCACCTGTCTGAGGCGTCAGGTCCACCGTCGCACACCTGACTTTGAATGCAAACGGATTCAGGTGTGCTTGGACATTTGTTTTCCCTTAAAGTCCGAGATGACCTATACATATGTGTGTGTGTGTGTGTGTATGTAGTTCTTTTGGCCTTGCAATATGTGTGTGTGTGTGTGTATTCTTGTGAATCGCAATGAAATGGGAGGTTGTTTAAATTCATCAAGGGTGTTTGGTCACTTTCTTTCCATTAATTTTTGTTTCCAAATGAAGAGTTTTTCCAAATAGACTTCATTCTTTTTCTAATATAAAAGCATATGCTTGTGGAATATTAATGTGGTTGTCAGACTAATTTACAGAATTCTTGCACATATTTGTGCTAACAGTCTGTATTATGTATTCATAGGCCTTCAGATGGACTGATTTTGTAGTGAAGGCTGTGCATGTAGATGTACAGTACGGAAAGGTTGTTTTTGATCAAAGGAAAGTCTTGGTGTATTTTATATCGCAATGTCAAAGAAGTATGCAATGTAGCGGTTTAATGAGTCTTTCCTGGTTAACACATCTTTTGATCTGGATGTGATTGTAGCTAATTTAATCTTGGCAAGTGTGTGAGCTCTGTACAGTTAAACTGAGATACTGTTTCAGTCTGTGTGAATTAAAACCTCATGATGAACTGTTTTTGCCAAGCAGATTACTAGCAGGTTTCTCTGCTGCTGTTTAGGGATTTGAACAAAACCACTCAAATCGTGTGGTTTGTTGAGGAAAGGTGTGCCATAACTTTCCTAGCCTCTAAACCAGATATTATGGGTGAAAAAAATTAAGTTACATTGAAGGAGGGACCCAAGCAATATTTACAGTATGAAACCAGAATAGATGTTTTGTTCAAATCGGAATATTGCAAAAACAATTTGGCAATTTGGTAAATTTGTTTCTGTCAAAGTTTAAATTGTTTGTCTTCTTACAGAATAAAAAGTGAAAAATATGCATTTTGGAAATTTACATTTGCGGAGTGTCTATTTACACCACGTGCCTTGCTGGCAAGTGCGATTCGCACTAGCTCCGCCTAACATTGCCTGTTTGGGAAAAACAAGATTAAAAAAATAACAAGTGTATTTCGATGTTTGCAGTGGTGTAGTCAGTAAAGCATAAGGTTTTGACACAGGTTTTGACCCGGGTTCAAATCTGTCTTTTGCAGAGCTCGTGCTTCTCTCTTTTCCTATCACATATCACATCAAAAGGCATTTACTTTCAATAAAAATGAAGAAAATGTTCTAAAAGTTTTCTTTTAGAAATTTACACTTAGTGTAAATAGCATCTATCACTATTTGCACTTAGTGTAAATAGCAATTATCGCTAAAAAATATGCTATTTACACTAAGTGCAAATAGTGATAAGCCGCTGCCTTTAATTTGCATTTAATATACGTTTCCACTTACAGAATAAAGAGTCTGAAATGCACATTTTGGAAATGTTAATGTCTTAATGTCTTCATCCAGCATTTTTTATCAGAAAAATCTAAATAAAGATAATCTAAGAATACATTTGGTAAATGTGTTTCTGTCATAATTCAAAAATTATTTGTCTTCTTACAGAAAAAAAAAGAGTCTAAAATGCATATTTTGGAAATTTTATTCACAAAATAATGTTTCCATCCAGCATTTTCTACCAGAAAAATCTGAATATTACAAAAAAGTATTTGGTAATTGAAGAATTTGTTCAGTACATACAGTATCTGTCATAGTTTAAGCATAGTTTGTCTTTTTACTAAATAAAAATAGTAAAATAGCATTTATTCATATCTTAATGTTTCCACCCAGCATGAAAATACTGTGTGTGGATTGAAACCTGACTATAAAGCCTTTTGACTAAGTAACCACTTAGAACAACCTAGAAACCTTAGTTTTGTAGTACAACAATAATTATGTCTGTCTTTGATTTGTCATGACTGCTTGGCATAGGAACATGTTTTCCTGTATGTCCAATCATACGATTCCTCGTGCGACGTCATCCTCCAGGGTCTCAGCAGGTGGTCCCCAGACTCTTTTAATATCAGTTTAACAGTATCTGATTACATCCATGTAACAGGATTAAGAATGCCACTTGCATGGCTCTGTCATGCCAGTTCCCAGTCGAGCTTTCATCAACACGCTGATATACCAGGATGCACAGGCAGTTTGTTGGTGGGTGTGTGAAGGATTCCCTGCTGCTGAGGATTTAACTCTGACAGGCAAAGCCCGGAGCCAATCATAATGCGTAAGGATGAAAGAACAGCATGTCTGACAAACTGCTCATTGTTTGGAGTTATGCAGGGGCGTATAAACTCAGTGTGTTATGATGATTGATTCATGTTTTTTGACCAGAAACATACTTTTATATGAATAGCTTTTTTGGTAAATTAAACAGGTATAGTGTGACCAGTGCAGTCTTATTCCTCAGTTAATAGATTTCTGTCAAATTAAACACAATACAATAATACAGAATCATCAGCCTTAAAGTGGTCCTATAATGATCCTTTTTACAAGAATGTAAAATAAATCTATGATGTCCCCAGAGTGTGCATGTGAAGTTTCAGCTCAAAATACTTCAGGCTCCATTCAGTGATTGAAACAAATATTAATATAAGTTTTACAGCATATTATTGAACGCTCCGAGCGAGCTGTGCTGTGGTAAACATGGAACTTTTCCTTGACATGAAACGGTAAATAATCAAACCAGTGGAAGCAGTGCATTTATCCTTCATTCATGCAATATCTATTCAGTCAGTACCTCGGTTCCATTGCTTGACAGAACTCCCTGAAGCCTGCCCCATCCACGACACTGATCGCTCTCATGTCCTTACAAATGAACAAAATTAATTTCTCCGTTATGGCCTCTTGTCGTGTTGCAGAGAGAGAGCTTGTGGCGGGCGATGCAAAGTAAGGGTGGTCCAGTTTGCACATACAAATTAGTTGCTTATATTTACAAAACGAGCCTACAAAAGCATAAAAAAGCCCGTTTAATAAAGAAAAGTTCACGAAACTAAGTGAAAACTCACTAAATTGTTTAGTGAAATTAGGAAACATTTAGATATCATACATTGAGTTGTATAAGTTAACGTTACATTTCTACATACATTTTGTTCTCATGTCACAAGTAATATCAAGGTTTATTTTGATCTGTTTTACATGATTCTTTTGTAGTGTGGTTTTCGGTGAAGTGTACTAAAATAAATATCGTCACCTGTGTACATTAGCCCACTTCTTCTTGACGCTTTTCCTGATAGTTTATAGAATAATTACTCTGAGTCGCCATCTGTCGTTTCAAAGAAAAGCACAACGCCGAGCGCGTCAAATATAAACACCTTGTCCGTTTTGGGGAGGAGCGCGCGCAGTCAGCGTGGGCTCGCGCTCTGGAGACGGGCCAAAGTACACAAGGCTTCAGGCGCGCTAGCGCGCCCATTCGCAAAGCAGAGAGCCACGCCTCTACTACCGCGGGCGTTTTTTCCCCCACATTTTTTTATTTATTCGAATATAAATTTTCACCTTCGAAATTCGTTTTTTAAAAACTATTCGAATATATATTCGAATTTAGAATATTCGTTGACAGCCCTAGTTCGCATCATGTTTAGGGGCATAAAAATGTAACGTCATGCCACTACAATAACATACTCTTGGGACGTATTTTAAAGAGAACTTTACACACTTGACATAGTACAAAATCCAGAATTTAGATGATCCTAATAAGCGCTTGTTGTCACAGTAAACACGACTGCGTTCATTGATGTCCATGCGGACTGTTAAAGAAAAGCTACACACATCTCCCAATCAGATGACAACTTCGAAAATCCTGAAGGGTTTCCAGTTAAAGGTGGGGTAAGCTATTTTTGGTAACTGATGTTGATATTTCAAATTACCAAAAACAAACATGCCCCTGCCCCAAAAGGGTCTCACCCCTATTTTGATAGCTTCGCCCCACACATACGTAACCCAGGCAGCGACTCTGGCGGAATCTGTTGTGCCAGCCGGCCGAGGGTATGATGTCATCCATAAGTGAAAGCAATGTGTGTTACTATGGTAATCCAGGTCGGATGTCCAGTATAAAAGTCATCCCTTCCATCCCAAAAACGCAAACAAAGTTCTCATGAACAACTCGATAGCATGAACACGACAATCCAACAAACAAATACATTACAATTTTGCAGTGGTGGAGGAAGTACTGAATCTCAGTACTTAAGTAAAAGTACAAATACCCAGAGATATATTTACTTTAGTAAAAGTAGAAGTACCACAATGACAACCCTACTTAAGTAAAAAGTAAAAAATACCTGATTTTAAATGTACTTTAAGTATTAAAAGTAAAAGTACTTGCATAACAATTTATTATCTTAATGTCTATATTCTAATAATAATAAAAAAATATTTTAACTAAGTTAGTTTTGGGTTAATGTATTGTGCTAACCATATGTGGCCCAGTTTACATTTTGACGTACAATTCTGGTTATCGGGTGATCTGCAGAGTTAAATATCATTATTCTGAAGCAATATTCTCACTATAGTGTTCAGTGAACAGCTTTGACATATTTAAATCTGCATATTTATGATATTTTTACCTTTTATAAAGGGCATTGTCCCCCTAATCTTATTAAATATAGGCTATGCTTCAGCTTTCCTTTTATATTCTTACATTTTATCAATTTATCTAATTTATTTAACATTAAATTAGAATAAGACACTATAGGGCTGTTACCAATCAAATTAAATAATTTAGACTGAAAAATTACAACTGCATTAAATAATGTTATGAGATTGTCTTAAATATTTTTTTGAATACAAATAAGAAATGTTGGAAAGCATGTTTTAACGTGAATCCAAACTGCCAGTAAGTGGCGGCAGGTCTTAATGAGTGAATAATTTCTCTGTGTGAGCGGCGCTCATTTGTTTCCATTTTTCCTCATGAGGCGGCGCGAGCCTCAACAGTTCAACCTTACCGTCAGTTCATTACAAGAGGACAAGTGTTAATGTCGAGCCCTGATACTGATCAGAAAATGTAACGAAACGTTGTAGAAATGTAGTCGAGTAGAAAGTATAATAATTGTTGCAAAATGTAACAAAGTAAAAAGTATGCACTATTGATTCTACTTAAGTAAAGTACAGACATTCCACCACTGCAATTTTGACAAGATTCGAGGGTTATATCGATCACGAAAAGAGGAACCAAAGGAAACAAACATATATTAG
Organism: Gobio gobio; assembly: GCF_949357685.1. Taxonomy (NCBI): domain Eukaryota; kingdom Metazoa; phylum Chordata; class Actinopteri; order Cypriniformes; family Gobionidae; genus Gobio; species Gobio gobio. The sequence continues at coordinate 11,331,390 of NC_137118.1, forward strand.
GAGTATATTATCTTACTTTTCGGACACACTTTGGGAGCTGACGCTTGAAACAGACAGTGGAGGAGGTTTAGAAGCTCCAGGCTTATACGGTGTAGAAATGAATGGGTCTTTATCATCGCTGAAGTGAACGGCAATACGATTGCAAATGAACAAACAAGCGAACATGACACACGAGCATATTCAAGCAAAAGCCAGCATATATTAGTTCTGTGAAACAAAACAAAACAAATGTTACTCGCCTATTGAGAAGAAATAATGCAAACCTCGCCGCCCGTTTGCAGGCCTTCCCGCTCCTTGCTATTTACACGGGTCCTACTTCTTGCCTGATCGTAAGCCTTCGTTTGTTCCACAGACATGTTCTACTTTTGTTTTATATCTGCCATTTCTCTCTTTCTGCCGTCGCTCGGCTAATGTCCGTCCTGTGTCGTATCTTTTGACTAATGACGTGCACTGAGCGCTCTCTTCTCCCCATCATTAGTAGACACGCCCCTTACTACTGATTGGCTACAAGTTTGTTTTGGTACTCGGCTCGAGACACTTTTCTAAAGCAGTTTTGAAATACCACTTACCCCACCTTTAAGTGTGCCATATGCATCAGACGTTCTGCCATCAGCCCGTGGGCGTACATGTGACTACATCTTTATTGTTCATATAATAAGGATATAGGTCTGCGAAACAGAAAACACTTTTAGTCTTTTTCAAAGCACACAGATGTTAGAAAGCAGCTTTACTTGCACGAAGGCAACTATAGTTAATTTAAAAGGTGTGACCATGTATCGTGCTGAGCTTTTTGCCTGCTCGGCAGGACCACCGCTAGGCTATCCCCAGGTTGCCCGTCTAGAAGATTAGAGGGCCTTATTCTCCATTTAGCCCTTTAACACCTGCTTTCTCTGGTGGGCGAAATTCGCTGCCGACAGGACAGCTGGGCTGAGCACTTTATTGAAAAAATATGCCGTATAAATTGTTTTGGCCACTGCAGAAGAGCAGAAGCCTTATAAAGACCTTTCAGATTCCCTAGTGTCTAGGCCGATGGCATTTTAGGACAAAAAAAGAATCCATGAAACAAACAAAGATGTCCTTTTCAGTTCTGAGTCAAGAAAGCCTTTTTTTTTTCTTTTTCGACATACCGTAACACTTGAAGGCTTACAGAGGGGGGGTTATGAATTAGTAAGCGAGGGGAAAGGAAAATTCAGGAACAGCTATTTTTATCTTTGGTGTAAAACAGAGTAGACTGGGTCAGCTTTGGGCATCTGTCGGGCTCCATGCAGCCTTCCAACACAAATTCAGTGGGGCGGATCTTTTTGACCTGCTCAGAGTCGGTTTTGACAGTCTCTGTTTGTGTGATGCAGGTGGCGCCACTGTGATTTGCACGTCTTGCTGAGTGTGTTTACACATTTACATCTCGTACGCTTTGAGATACGGAGACCCCGCCGTCTAAGTGCCTCTCGATATGAAGAGGTTTGTAGGTTCGCTGTAGGCTTAACCACCATCATCAAGCTGTAAATGCCATCCTTGATTATATTTACTTCACACCTCTGTGTTAATGTTTCACACAGAAACTTTCTACCAGCGTTGATTGCTAGTTAGATTCCTTACTTTCTATATGATTATGTCTATTGTCAATGTTGTTGGTTTTCACAGCCAAAAGATGAAGAAAACACATCCAGACCTTAGATGCTATGAGTGATGTTAATTGTCTTCAGAGAAATTGCCTAACTGATATTCCGTCGCAGATTTGTCTTCACTTGAAGAAGCTCATTTTTGACATTGTGACTCTAAAATGCACACCATCTAATTTCATCATTATTGTGCATCTTTCAAAACCATCGGCATGACAGCTAATCCGAGCTTACCTCGTGAGATCATCTACACCGTTGCATTCAGACTGAAAATGGCAGGGAAACTATATCGCAGTATGTGGGCTTTGTGGGATAAACGATTGGTGGAGACCTTACATTCATTCATATAGACACGATCGACACATGATATACACAAGCGCACAGCCTCTGAGGTTGTGTATCCTCCTAATGCATAGAGCACCTGCTGTGTGTGGTCTTTGTAGTGCAGGTTAGTTTCTATGGCTGTGTTTACTTTACGTGCTGGAAAGCTCGATTTCAATGTTTTAATCAGATTCAATCTGTTTGCTTTTGTCCACTTTTATGTTTGTAAGTCTGAATGGACACACACTCTATGCAGACCTGTGGAATCAGGTATTAACCACAGGTGCACATTTATCTATCTATCTATCTATCTATCTATCTATCTATCTATCTATCTATCTATCTATCTATCTATCTATCTATCTATCTATCTATCTATCTATCTATCTATCTATCTATCTATCTATCTGTCTGTCTGTCTGTCTGTCTGTCTGTCTGTCTGTCTGTCTGTCTGTCTGTCTGTCTGTCTGTCTGTCTGTCTGTCTGTCTGTCTGTCTGTCTGTCTGTCTGTCTGTCTATGTGTCTGTCTGTCTGTCTGTCTGTCTGTCTGTCTGTCTGTCATCCATCCATCCTAATATCATCCTGTCCTTTAGCCTAATATCAGTTCACACATAGGCTTATCGGCGTGTTAGTTGACTTACAACAAGCTACCAAAACAACAATAGCTAAAATATCAGACTTATAGTTTTTCTCAGTCACTTTGGTACATTTCTCAAATTTCTCAATTTGGACAAATAGCAAAACACCACGGATTACCTGCTCAAAATCCTCAAAGTCTCTTGCTCGAAATCCTTAGTTGATCTCTCAAAAGTAAATATCTGTGTCAATGAACATGTCAGTGCCATCAGAATGACAAGTCCTTGGGTCATTTTGTACGGATAAGACAGTCACATCGCTTAGTCAAGCTTTCAATATAACAGTGTACTCTGGAGGGATGTTCTGATGTAAACTACGGGTAAAGTTTTGATGACAATTATTGTAAATTGTAGGTTACACCTTAGTGTATGTGGGAGTTTTATTGCAAGAGACTGGACATGATTCACATTTACGCTTTAACTGTTTGTACTGTAATTTGTTGACAGACCATGGCATTGCGATGCAGATAGGAAAAGACAGCACTGCATAGCACAAAGAAAAAGTAGAAATGTTAACATATTCTCATCCACATGACAACGAATATCTTTAGAAAAAAAGTCTACTGGAAATGTATAGAAATGTGCTTGACATATTATGACAACTTGTTCAACCATTTTGCATGTAAAGACTGAATGCCTAAATGTTGTGGGGGGTGAGACTATTCAACAGAGACCCATTATAATACATTTTGATCAACATGACATAAGCAATTGATAATGTAGGACACAGCAGATGATTGTACATAATCATTTGCATGGATGTACCAAAGCATTTGCAACTTGTTCAAAGAATCTAGAAACTGCTTTTTTGATGTGCACAAGTGACACAATGATGTGAAGATTGAACAGGTAGTTTTGAGAATTTCAATTCTGACCTGAGAAATGTACCAAGGTGACTGAGAAAATCTGTAATAACTTAGCGCCGTCTGTTTTAAAGTAGGGCTGCAACTAACGATTATTTTAATAATCGATTAATCTGTCGATTATTTCTTCGATTAATCTATGAATCGGATAAAACCCATTAATTTCCAATCCTTTATTCAAAAACAGAACTGACAGTGCAAATTCACAGTGCAAAACATCTTCAGAAAGTGCACAGGTTGCTACAATAAATCTATAAATCTTTTTTTTATATACAGTATATATAAAGAAAAATACTAATCAGAAAACTTAGAACTTGTTCTCTACACTACACTCAGATGCACACACTCTCAAACAAAATTAATGGTTTTAGTTAAATTGTAATGCATTAAGCATTTCTCTAAAATGTCCAAACCCATTATATACTCCTGGAGAAAACATCTACTGTATTAACCTATTAATATGAATGATATTAAATCCAGACACAGATTTAACTGCTGTGACATATTAAAAAATATTATGTAACAATTAAATAAAACTACTCCTCCTAAAGAAGAACACAATACCTTATTTTCATTGAATGATATCCATTCTTTATAGCAACTTGCATTCAACATTCCTTATAGATTAAATATGGATTAAATAATTAATGTATAATAAATATAATGAATCCTTATTAAAACTAAAGAGGTCTTTTGTTGTTTGATTAATATTAAGAGCACAAATGGAAGCAGGTTAATGGACTGCTGTCACTTTAAGACCGAATGCTGACCGAAAATGACAATAGATATTAGTCATAGTTTTTGTCATTCAAAGCTGGTTTTTATTTTCGCCTCGTTTTTGTCTGTGAAAAATGTTGTTGATTAAAATACTGACAAATTATTTGTCAACGAAATTAACATAGCAACAGATTGAAAAATGAATGGGCCAAAAACGAATAAAAACGTGTCTTTAGTCTTGCAAACTATACCACCCCTGCTTTACTACTGTTATTAACAAGCTAACGCTAACTTGTCAAGCTGGATAACGAGTAAACAAGCACCAGAAGAGCTACTGGAGGGACGTCACGCTCCTCACTTCGAAACGGAACAAAAGTGGGATTTTGTAGTTACTAATGATGATTCCGACTTCTGAAGTCGTGATTACGAGCGCATTGCATTCAAGTTTCAAAATGTGAGGGCGTTCATGTGCAATGTTTAGGAAACTCCATGGCAATTCGTTCTTCTGCCCCACCGATGGTTAAGTTTAGGGTTAGGGGTGGACATTCATGCTTACTTTTTTTCTAAAAATCGCATGTTCCCTTTCATTCGGTCACTCTTGACGTACATCAGAGATTATCCGACGAAATGGGATCGCGTAAGGGAGACCCAATCCTCTTCGACTGTAACTAAACGAGCCAATGAGTTTGCATTCCGTGCCGTATTCTGAATTTACGATAATTTCGAGAGCACGTGAAGGCAGCATTAACGTTACCCTGCTGTTGAACTCCCTTCCTACTCATCAAGGACTCCAAGATGTTTTCGTTTTAGGTGCGGAATCCCCCCGTGGTGCTCCCATGCCATGTCGCGTCGCTTTTGCTGCAATTAACAAATTTTTTCGATTTATTAATGGCGCTTTTCGACTGGTACGCTCGGCTCGGTTTGCTTTTCCACTGCGTGGTACGATGGGTAGGCTACAGCACGGCTCGCCCGCTTCCACTCTGCTTTGCGCTCAACCGTGCTTTTTTTATACTCAAACATCTCTGCGTCTTATTGACGGGCATAATAGTCGCGCGACACAACAAATCGATGATGCAATTCGTTGTCAACTCTTTTAATAATCAATTTTTATCGATTCGTTGTTGCAGCCCTATTTTAAAGAGAAAATAATTACTTCATCCGATGTTTAAAGTGAATAAAATACTCTTCCACCGGACTTGTGTTGTTTGGACCAAACCACTGTGAGGCAAGAGAGGGGGGACTCAAAATGTTTCTAAACTTAAAACGCATTTTGCCTCGTTTGCGTTTGTACGGTTTACTACTTGCACAATTATTTTAAGTATAAATAATTATATAATTTACAATACACAATGTGGTTTTTAATGATATTTTTAGGGGGAGGGGACAACTTTCAGATGGGATGGATCCTGACCCCCTCGATCCCCCTGCCATTTACACCTATGCATCCATCCATCCATCCAGACCACATGCATTTACACTGCTTGAATCAGATCTGTAGCTCCTGCTGACAGAACATTCCTGTAGTGTGAATGTAACCTGTGGTCCTGCAGCTCTGATGACCCTGTTAAACATGTGACACCACAAACTCATCACTGCAGTCTGGAATAATCACATCAGTCCATTCTGTAGTCTATTTCTGTCTGTACCTCTTTCTTTGTACTCTTTGTGTGTGTGTAGGCTGTTATAGGAGTGCCTGTCCTTCTGCTGCCCTTCCTGTCTTCATGAGGATCTGCCACGTCTTCTTGTTTATCTTATTTTATTCTCTTCTGTTACCCGTGCAAACAGAGCAGATAATCGTATTAATGTGGTGCATGAATCACCAATGCAGCCATGTGAGAAATCATGGCAAGGGGCTGCGTGCAGCTGCTGCAGAGTCCTACAGCTTGACTGCTGCGTGCGGATCAGTATAAGCAGTGTATCTTGTACCGAACCTCTAAATAGAATTCATCACTCAAGTCTATTTTCAATGCACTTGGCTAATTGTTCTATTCAGTCTGACATACAGTAGCGCTCTTTGACCTAGAGCTTGATTTTCTGTCACTAATTGATCTGTGCCATCATTTTAAATGACATGAGGCTCAGTCAGTGCATTTGAAGGGTTTGAACCGAACTGAGACACGGCCGCTAATCTGTGCAGCCATGACAAGTTTCATATTTTTACATATTTAATCTGCTTTTGATGGTAATTTCTACAAATATGGATTGACATAGGCTGTAGCAGGTATATTAGTGTGCTGTCACTTTAAAACCTGATGCACATTACACGGATCTGACACACATCCGATTTTTTAGTTTAACTCAACATTAATTTAAGACTTTTTAAGTAATTTAAGACTGCGGGTAAGCAAGGATATCACAGTAAAAAAAACGGCAGCTGTGGTTGCCAAAACTTTACCGTAAAAATTATGGCAGTAACCTTTTAGGTTTTTTTAGGTTAACCTTTTAGGCGGGACAGCACCATATAATTTAAAGGTTTATAATGTAATAATTACGGTTAAAACTGTATAATTGTAATAATTACGTGTACACCATAAAAAAATTACAGTAAAAAAAAACATATTTCATTAACTATATACTGACAACCACCAATCACAGTGGTGATGAGATTCAGGTGATGAATCAAAGCTCATCACAAGGAAGAAATGTAAAAAATGCAATAAACATTAATTTAACAACATAAAACCCTCATGTACATAACTGATTAGAAAAAAACTAAGAAGAAACATAGTTATTTCAATGAAAATACATCAAATGTGAAGTGTCACGCAGGGAATTCTGGAAATTCTGGATTCCGGTTTTTCACTGTAAATTACAGAATGACCGAAAAAACTGTAAAATTACATTAAATGTAAGGTTAGATCTATTACAACTATTCACCGTATATAGTACGGAAACTTTCTGTCAACCAATTAACTGTTTTTCACCCCGTAGCATTTTTACAGTCTTTTACCGTTAAAATCCCAATAATTTTTTACAGTGTAACTCTACATTAATTTAAGACTTTTTAACTCATTTAAGACTGTGGATAAACAAGGATATTCACCAAAAACAGTCCCCTTTTTACTGAGAACTCATAGGGCCCTATTTTAACGATCTGAGAGTATGATCCAAAGTAGGTGCACTTAGGGCGTGTCCAAATCCATCGAAAAAACAGTCAACGCGCCAGGCGCATGCTCCAAATGGGTTGTATCTAGTCTCTTAATGAACCAATCAGAGTCCTCCAGAGAGGAATCCTTTTATTGTTTATGTAAGAGCATTGTGCACCCGCTTAAAGGCACATATTACTAATGCGCCCTTTAAATAACACAAATAATACTGCTCTGTTGGCTTAGACCAGATTTTTGTTGGTCAATGGTTCATTTGCCTCAAAATAGCAATGTGCCAATGCGCCTGAACACACCTCGTTTTCAGACCAGCACGCCCATGGGCGAACAGATGGGCATGAGTGCATTTGCTATTTAAACAATGTGGCGCTGGACGTGAAAATGATAACTGCGTCGAGGTGAAACTAGCAAAAAAGAATAGGCCTGTATGCTGACCAACCTCAGTCGGCCGCTCTTGTTTCGCGGGCTGGTGAATGAAACCCGCAGCTGTGATGTCTGTCTTTAATGTAAATCAAAGACCAAAAGACAAAGAAAATCACTCACTGCTCTTGACTGAACGTCTGTAGGATTAATCTGTGTGTAATTTATAATTTATGCAGTAAAGAATGTGAAATCTTTGATAACTCTATTCAATTTCTGTATATTTCCTACCTGTTCATATATTTAAAATCTACTGCATTTATATTGTTTCATTAATATGGGGATTAAATGTAATAAATTGACAGCACGAAAAAAAAAAATATATATATATATACAGCTATAGAAAAAAAATAAGAGACCACTTAACATTGAGAAATCAAATTTTTTTCCAGAGCTGTATATGTACAGTATAGCACGTATACAGAACGTATTTGTATATATCTACAACAAGATTTTGCAGGTTAGTATGGTTCCCTAAAACCTCAGTGTTTTAATATTTGACCAAGAATTAGCATCTACAGCAGACAAACTGAGTCTCTTATTTCGAGACTCTTAGCGTTAGCGTAAGACCTCAGATGGCGAGATGTGTGTTTTGGGGTTTCTGGCGACAGGTGGTAAGACAAATGTGCGGGAAAGTGATTAAGTGAGTCGAGTGGGGGGGATTAGAGCTCAAATATTTTCTTTGGAACAACTGTTAGCGAAGGGTCAGGGGAGGTTAACGAATGAACATACATCCTTCTGCCGAAACTTTATCTGCTCTCATTCATTACGGATCATCAGGTGTTTTAAACCTGCCTCTCCGCTAGATGCGTGATGAACAGTCATGTTTATTTCCTAATTAAGGTTCATAATCCAGAACGCTGTCATAAACGGCTGCTGTAATTGTTTTGTTCCACCCATTATAAAGTGGTAATTGATGGGCACTGGGGTGGAGAATTTGTAGCTGTTTACTTTTCTGTGCGCCAACCCCAAAGCAAGGCTTTTTACGTAACTTGTTATCCCAGAACCACATGGGTATGTATGTTTATGCGCAAACATGCAATTGTATTTATTCTACATAACAATGCAAATAGATATAGGTAAGATGCTTTTAATAAGCGCAGCTAATGTGAAAAACTGTTGGTTGTTTACTGTCCTCTGATCCCTCAGTGCGTTTACGTAACTTGTTTTCCTGAGAGCAGAAATGAGGTTTTGTGGCCCTGGCATGCCGCTCTGTTTTCCCATTTGAGCTCCATTGTGAACGAGAGCTCTCCATCCCAGACGGGCCATGCCGCCTCTCTCCCGGGCAGGCACGCGGGTTACTTCACGGCCCTGCCAGCCGAACTCATCAAGCGGCGATAGACAGGATCCGGCTGGACGAGAGAGATGTTATGATGTTGCTTGCAGTCAACACACACAATAGTGTACACCTCTACACTCACCAATTCATTTGCCGCTTTATTGGCTGCTTTCTGCTGTTGTGTTCAGTGATTGGTATTTTTTTCTTCTCTCTCTGCCTCTCGCCCTCCTTTCTCACTCTGTGAGCTGAATACTAAATGCGGATTTGTTAGACGTCAGCATCGTTTGTTCTTAACGTCTTAAATCATTTCATCCATACATACACAACCGATGCTGAGAAGATACTTTTGTTACTGTTTTGTTTTGTTTGAGTGCCCAGACTTTCCATAGTTGCTGCTCACGTCCTAGCAGGTCTCTGTCATCTCCTTTAGTGATTGTTCTTGAAAATTGTTTTCCTCACAGTACATTTGTTCCTATCGGACTCTATAGGTAAAACAATAGCTCCCCGAATACTGTGTTTTAGAGGTGTTTTGTGAGTGCAGACTCATCAAGTGTCATTATGAAATCTGTATGGCTTAGCCAGTTAGTAATGAAACTAGAGTTAAATGATGTACTATACACTGTTCACTTATACTATACAGTACGTATTCATCTAGTGTGCATTGTAGTTGATGTTAACCTTAGCATGTTTAGCTTCTCACTCTCTCTACTGCTATACATATGACTACTACACAATTCCACACTTTTTCACAGTGTGAACACACTAATACTAAATGTCATTGAATTGTGTAGAAGTATGCTAAATATGCATGTTAGATTTGCTAAGTTGCTCTGGGTTGTTTGTTTACTGTCCCAAATCAAAAGATCCAATATGGACCCAATATGCAAGGTCATCGTACAAAACGTCTCGGTTACGTATGGTATGTCAGTCACTTTCGACCCGGTCGCAGCGAAGGTACAGAAGGTATGGCGTCAGGACCAGGTCACCAACTCGGCTCCTCAGCAAAAAGCAATCTGATGTGGCGTCTACTTCAGTATTTATACCCGCGCCATGCGGGCGGGGCACGGAATGCGAACTCATTGGCTTGTTTAATTACAGTCGAAGAGGATTGGGTCTCCCTTACACGATCCCATTTCGTCGGATAATCTCTGATGTACGTCAAGAGTGACCGACTGAAAGGGAACATGCGATTTTTAGAAAAAAAGTAAGCATGAATGTGCACCCCTAACCCTAAACTTAACCATCGGTGGGGCAGAAGAACGAATTGCCATGGTGTTGTTGATGGACCAAAAATATAGCTCAGGTTTCTATTTCTGTGTAACGGCGAAGTAACTTTTTTTTTGTACACAATACACATACTTGCATACAAAAGAACATCAATGTAGGTGGCTCAGACTCCACATACAGATGGATTAACAGGCACAATCTAAATGTTTTTTGTAATCTCCAAACTCCAATGAGTCTCCATTTTCGAGGAGGAAAGCTGTGTTTGTGTATGATAGTCTGTCGGGAAGCAGACCTGCTTTGCTCCTTTAAGAGGCCCTGATGCGTGAAGTGCTGCTAAATTACATATCATTTGCTCGTCTTTTCATTGGGCTTAAATGGGGCTGTAATGAACCTTTGCCTGCGTCTCTTGATCTTTCGCTGCCGTCTGATAGTGAGAATAGTCAGTGATTGTATGTATCTGTGTTTGTGTGTGTGCGCATGTTTGAGACTGGAAAAGGCCTGATATTGGCCTCTTTTAGTCACAATATGAAAGCTCTGACTAATTCCACTAGTTTCGTTAAATTTTACAGATTCTTAAAAGATGTGGGCCTCTATCTTATGCTCAATAGGGAGTTTGTGCAAGTCTCTGTTGCAGTGTTAAAGTGTCTGATTGCCTCATATAGAATGCTTTTTGGTCGACACATCCCCGCATAAGCGATTAACCTCGTTGAGGGAACGGTCTTTGATGTATTTGTTTATGAAGTGTGTACAGTCCAAAAGGGATAGCACACACAGCCCGAGAGGGTGGGGAAGAGTGCACAAACTTAACATGAAGCACACACAAACAATCTGTCTTTGAGGAAAGGAGAAAATGAGGCCAATGAGCGCACAATTCCATCATCCATCCATCATCGAGTGCATCATCCGTTAGTTGTGAAAGGGAAACCGAGACTTTTGGCCGGAAGTCATGGTTTGGTGGGAGATGTGAAGGAGAGATTCATGAAGCTGTGTGTACATTTAGGATTCTTGTGGTTTCTGTGACTGTGAGTATGTGGTGTGAATGACAGACATAGAGGACCCTCTGGAGGAAAACAATGTAACTCAATACTGTCTACTTCGGGAATCATGCTTACAGCAATAAATCGCAGCATTACAAACAGATCTGAAGATTCTGACAGACTGAGTAAATCTGGTTGCACTATAAAAAATAGAACTATGATGAATGATTTACATATTTATATGCTATGGTATTTACATGGTATTGTCATGGTGCATATCCAGAACAAACAAACAAACAAAAAACAAACATGGTATTAATGTATCATGTTCAAACATACTTTTTTACTTTCTATGTTAAGACTTGTTATACAATGAGAGTTAATGAGAGTTACTCATTAACAGAATTGGGGGTAACGCATTACAAGCAATGTCTTGGTTAATATTGTAACCTCCATTCCCTGATGGAGGGAATGAGATGTTGTGTCGAATTTCCAGGCTTTTGGGAGCCCCAAACACCTCTGACATATTCAGAAAAGGCCAATGAGAATTGGTAGTAGAATCTGCATGCCAGCCACTCTCCTTTTATGCCCTTATGTCCGGGAGAGTGGCTGGCATGCAGATTCTACTCTGCAATTCTCCACACATTTAGGTTTATGCTGAGGTGCTGAGACAGTGTCTCAACCATTTCAGTGGGCAGTTCAGAGTTGTGGCAGGAGGGGCACAACATCTCCTTTCTCTCCATCCCCGAAAGGATTTGTGGGAACTTTGGGCATGCAGCCGGGCCGGGGTCTCAGGACCATGTGTCTGCATGTCTCACTAAAGGAAAGGGCTTTTAGGTCCCCAACCCTCTTGATGGAGGTGAGTGCAGTCAGGAGGGTCGTCTTCATTGAGAGGACACTGAGCTCAACTGACTGTAAGGGCTCAAATGGATCGCTCTCTAGGGCCGGTAAAACCAAGGCACGGTCTCGAAGGATTTAACCTCCACACACCTCTCAGGAACCTAATCATTTGATTGTGCTTTCCCAGATACCTGACACCCACAGTGATGTGGTTTGTTGCTATTGCAGCCATACAGACCTTAAGAATGAAAGTGATCATGCATTTCTCCAGGTCCTCTTTGAGGATCGAAAGTACTGACCCAACACCACATCTCTGTGGGTATTCGCCTCGGGAAGAACACCATTTCACGTAAAGGTGCCACTTCATATAGCTGCCTGGTAGAGGGGGCTTTTGCCTGAGTGGTTGTATCTATCACTGCTGGTGTTAGCTCCCTGAATTCCTCCTTATCCCATCTAGGGACCAGACATGGAGATTCCAGAAGTCTGGGCACTGGTGCCAGATTGTGCCCTGCCCCTGAGAAATAAGGTCCTTGCTCAGGGGGATTTGCCATGGAGGAGCCGACGGCATCAGCTTGAGCTCCGAGAACCAAGTCTGGTTGGGCTAGTATAGTGCTCCATGAGGACTTGTTCTCCTTCCTCACTGATCTTGCACAGTGTTTGTGCGATGAGGCTCAATGAAATTGCGTATTTGCGCAGTGCGTCCGTGCCAAGGGGGGCCTCTGTTAGGGAATACCAAGGAGGACAGTGGGAAGATTCCTAGGAAACAAACAGGTCTTACTTTGCTTCTCCAGATCAGCTGGACCACCTGGAGTCTCCGCTCTCTGTGGAGCATAACCTGTCACAAGAGCGATTTCACTGCACGATTGAGGTCGCCGGGATGTTAGTGGGTCGCAGCAACTTGAGTCGCTGCTGAATCCAGAGGAGGAGATGGCAGGCGAGTTATGGCACGCGAAGAGGGACTCGCAGGGATTCACATGGTGAAAACTATCCCATTGTAACCCCCAGATTGCCCTCAGTGCTCGCCGCCGAGGACTCCTACCCAGAGGTAGAAGGACCAGGACGGGAAGCAGCTGAGGTGACTCTCTGCCTTTTGAAAAACTACAGGAAAGTAAAAAGTGAAGTAGTTGTGACCACAACATTCCCATGGCTATGCTTTTATAGTGAGAGCAGGAACCGCTCACAAATGCTGTCAAATGCAGTGGGAGCACAGACATTGAAGACAGCGATCGTGGCCATTTGAGGGAGAGAGAAATTGTCCTCACTCTGAAAACGGACAGAAAGGCGTCTTTTTCTGAATATGTCAGAGGTGTTTTGGTCTCCCATAAGCAACCCCAAGTTTCAGTTGTTCGACACAATGCAGAAGTGACCAACAGATAGGGAATGGGAGAAAGCAATCAGATTACTTTTTTTCCAAGTAACGAGTAAAGTAACACTTTACTTTTATATTTACAACAAAATATACTTTTTCAAATAAGTAATGCAAGTGACTTCCCATTTAATGACTGACTTCTCTCATTTCCCCATGCTGAGAGAAATTGAGAGTGAAGTGCAGAGGTGTTGTTTGCGCTGTGTAAACATGATGTTTAATATAGTTCTAGACTGAATGTGAGCATGCATTTACTCACTTGCACAAAAACAGATTCAGTATTCTTAAAAAAGAATACAAACAGTAAAATGCAAACTGAGATTATTATGAAAGCATGCAATAATTAAATATGTTAAATAATACAAATATACTTTATGTATTTAATCTCACTTTAAATAACCAATGTCTTTGCTGCTGATCTTTGATGATACAATTCAACCATAATAAGCAAAATTTACTTTTGATAAACATCACATTTGAGTTAAAAGTTTTTTATTGCTGAAAATATTCTCCTGTGCCATATTTTTCTGCAATCCAGGATGCAATTCCAGCTGCAAATCCCTGGCTGCAAATTAGATTTGCTGCCGCTAGGGTGCGTCTAGATTTCTAGGCTAGTTACATTTCATTCTATTATGAAATCTAAATTAATAAATAAAGTAGCTCATCAGCCACCCTGCTTGCTTGATATCAACATCACAGTACGTAAAAGTCTGATCAGTAGTAGTATAATAGTAATTTAGCCTTTTAGTTTATCCACGTTTTGAGGAGTGTTGAAACTTTGAGCCTTCACAAAATATATCTGGTGTTCCAATATATTAGAATGGCAGCAGGAAGGAAACTGCCTTTCTCTTTCGATTTGCCTCTGCCGTAGTCTCTCTTACTCTGTGCTTTGTTAGCAATGTGGGGATAGGTTGTAGTCCAGTGACAGATGAAGTCTGTTTTGGCGTGTGTAAAGCTGCTTGATTGGTCTGATTGCATGCTGGGTAACAGACTGACATCTGCTTCTGTAGGAGACAGACCATGGTTATTCTCCACACAGGAAATGCATTAATATTCTCCTCATCAGTCCTTTTGATGATTGTTGAAGATGAGAAATGTACCATATGCAAACAAAATCCAGCACAACTAGGCACGACAAGTAATTTGTGTTTCCACACTGTGGAGCGTGATTTCAGATCAATACGATTTAACAAATGGAGATAGCTTTTATCGCTTGTTGTGTATCAAGCATTTCCCATTGTCGTCTTTGTGCATTACGTTAGTTGTTTTGTTCCTCGTAAATGAATCTTTTGTTTACTCCAGTCTGTAATTCCGTTCTGTGGCAGTTTGCCTCCATTTCTAAACACCTCTGAAACATTCATGTTAAAAGAATATTGAATGTGGGTGATGGGAGCAGCTGTGACATGTTTGTCAGCTGACCCACTTTTGCCTGATTATGAATTAAAATTGAATGATGGCGTCTGAGATTGGCCATTAAAAATGCATGCAGTGCCGCGGTCAGGGCCGGGAGGCCAAACACAGTGTCGCCTCCGGCCTCCTACAGGAAACCATAATTCACTACTGGGCCTTTTTAAATTGATCTTAGCTTGTGTTTCTTAAATGATCCTTTTGTGATTGTTTTCACGAGGAGAGCCAAGTTAAGTGTGGCGTGAGTAACTTCCTTTGACTCTGATATTAAATGTTAATGTAGTGCCCTACCCTCCTCCCTGGACAAAGTCCCAAATCTACTCACCCGCCCTGTGGTCAGCAGCACTTCCAATGACGCTTCCACAAAAATTTGAATGTCTGAAAGAAAAGAGTTCATTTCAGGAACCTATTTTTTGTTCTCTGACAGTTTTGTTTGAGACCATCCATCCATCCATCCATCCATCCATCCATCCATCCATCCATCCATCCATCCATCCATCCATCCATAAATTATTTAGTGTCCACAATAAAAAAAAAAACTATAATAAATAATAATATGAAAACTATTAAGTGTGTCTGTGTGAGTACAGCCATATAAATGACTTGCACATTAATACTTATTGCTATATTTTTGGATGGACAGCTTTTGACCATCTGCTGCTGTGCACATTTATTACTTATGATTGTAGTATTTAATCTATATAATCATATTTGTTGGTAGTTGTATAACTACAATTGTTATTATTATTATTACATCATCTATCCTGTTCACAAACTATATTATTTTATAACTAAAGGATAACCAAACTAAAATAATAATAATAATAATAATAATAATAATAATAATAATAATAAGAATAATAAGAATAATAATAATAATCATATAAAAATAGTATGCAGCATTTTCAGGAAGACAGCTTTTGCCCATTTGCTGGGTTTTCCATAGATATAAAAACAAATTTCTGACAAAAATTGAAATAATTAGCTAGACCAGCATCTTTTGTATTTTTTATGGCTCTTTGCTAAGGTTGGCTATATGTGTTTTTAAAATAAAGTTAATTTAAGTGAAGGGATATGAAACAGTAATGCAGTTATAGAATTCAGACGGAACATGGAACATAATTCAGACATCACAACATTTCTTAAACATATGACATTGATTTAAAAGTGAGAATATCATGCTAACACACATTGAGTCGTGGTGCTCAGTTCAAATATAGCTTGTTGTGTCATTTCCCCATACTGTTCCCCTGTCGTTTTTTTCCCTACCCCTATCAATAAAACCTCTTTATGATCTACAGTACCATCTAGTACAGTCAGCCGAGACGTGAGGATCACAGCTATTTCATATTTCATAGCCATACTAAGTCGGCAAGTTTGGGCTGTACAGATGGGGGCGCTGAGGCTGGAGTTTAACAGCGAGCAGAATCAGCATGCGTGAGAGGAGACGCCGCCTCTTAGCAGCAGACCTGCTCCGAGACACCAGCTTCAACCTCACCAGAATAACAATGCGATTTTCTCAAGGCAAGGAAAAGAGCTCGAGTTGTGGAGAATCATATCCTGTTGACCTTGCTGTAGGAGTTTTGATATATTTTATCTGCCATTGATTTTTCTGTCCTCTTTTGTTGATTTTTTTCTCCGATCCTCTCTGTGTCTCTCTTAGTCTACCTCTTCACAAAATTAATTTCATCTCGACTTAGAAACGAAACTATATCAGAATTTGAATTACGCTTCTTCAAAAAGCGAGAAAGAAAGGGGCAAACTTGACAAGATAGCTTCGCAAGCGGTCTAAAGTTTGGAATTTAATGACAAGGGTAGACAAAATCGTCGACAGATATTACTATGCCACCCCCTACATGTACAATTTCTCCGCTCCGCTTTAGATCAGGATGATACGGCATCTCACTCTCATTCTCAGTCTCACAGATTTTGTTATATGAGAGATCATGTTATGAGGGTTTATTCTGCAATCTCTGAGGAGTTCAGTTGATGCTCCAGTCAGACAGACAGTGGTCAGGGCCCCTTCACCTTGTAAAGCTGGGGTCCGTATGGACAGACAGCGTGTGTAGAGAGCAGCAGTCTGCTGCAAAAACCCAAGAGATCCAATGTGTCAGTCGGGTGGATAAAATGCTGTGGTGGTTGTAACACGTCGTTGTTATTGAGACAGAGAGGGAGTTGACAGCTCACATGTTGTAACAGCACTGAATTAAAATAAGGCATCTTGTAGTTAGTGAATGGTTTGGTCATATCCTTTGTCATATAGTTTGTGAACCGGATAGATGACGATTATTATTATTATATTGTTTACAAACACAATAATAATAGTAGTAGTTCTAGTAGTAATAACAGTATTTTTTTTTATTTTTTTAAATACAATAATGTCATAATAATAATAATAGTTTGTTGATACATTATATTTGGCAAAGGTTTTGGGGCGCCTGCCTTTACATGCACATGCACTTTAATGACATATTCTTAATCCGTAGGGTTTCATATGGAGTTGGCCCACCCTTTGCAGCTATAACAGCTTCAACTCTTCTGCGAAGGCTTTCCACAAGGTTTAGGAGTGTGTTTATAGGAGTTTTTGACCATTCTTCTAGAAGCACATTTGTGAGGTCAGGCACTGATAGTGGATGAGAAGGCCTGGCTCGCAGTCGCCGCTCTAACTCATCCCAAAGGTGTTCTATGGGGTTAAGGTCAGGACTCTGTGCAGGCCAGTCAAGTTCCTCCACACCAAACTCGCTCATCCATGTCTTTATGGACCTTGTTTTGTGCACTGGTGCGCAGTCATGTTGGAGCAGGAAGGGGCCATCCCCAAACTGTTCCCACATAGTTGGGAGCATAACATTGTCCAAAATGCCTGGTATGCTGAAGTATTAAAAGTTCCTTTCACTGGAACTAAGGGGCCAAGCCCAACCCCTGAAAAACAACCCCACACCATAATGCCCCCTCCACCAAACTTAACACTTGGCACAATGCAGTCAGGCTCTCCAGAGAACATGTCTCCACTGCTCTAGAGTCCAGTGGCGGTGTGGTTTACACCACTGCATCCGACGTTTTGCATTGCACTTAGTGATGTAAGGCTTGGATGCAGCTGCACGGCCATGGAAACCAATTCCATGCAGACTACACAAAGTTTGGATGTCTGTAGCTATTGACTGATTTGGCGACTTCTGCGCACTACTGCCCAATACTTTTGGCAATATAGTGAATTTCTATTTTTAATATTGATATTGTTATTTATTTTTTTATTTTATTTATTCATAAAGGGTTAAGGTTAGGGTTAGAATTTAAAAAAAAAAGCCTTTTTGTCAACTTAGATTTGAAGGGACATATATATGCCACCATGGATGATGACCTTTGGCCCTTACTCATTATTCTATATGACTCCTTTTGTGATTATTGCACTATAGGCCTATGCATTTTTATTTGTATAAAGTTGCATTCAAAATCTGAACAACTTGCATGTGCAGTTGTCACTTTGAATGTGCTTTTAGCTAATGTGGGCGCAAACTTTAGCTTTGTCTTGAATGCAAAAGATTTGTTACAGATTCTGTGATAAATAAGCTTTAATAACAGTTGCTCAGATATTTACAAGCTGTCAAGGACAGACAAGTTCTGAGGCTGGAGAAAAATGGGCGTTTGTTGCATAACATGTTTTTTCATTTCAGACTCTCATTATGTCCTTAATTTAGCCATTAACACATTGCTTTGCTTATGCAATCACATGAATGCATCTGCAGCCGACAGACTAATTACCACTTCTTTTTTTTTTGACAGATCCAGTATTGGATGATTTTTGTCAAAGTTAGATTTGAAATGTAAGTGAAAGCTTATGCAACCGTGTGGGCTTTGTTTTTAGCTGTATTTGTCATTAGCATTATACATTATAAACAAAACTAAAGAAATGGCAATGTTCATTATGGGGTTTCACACTTTTAACAAATCAGTTTTAACTTGTAGAGTTTTGAAATATTTGCATTGCCTTGAATCTTTTGCTGCACATTTATGTATTTATTTATGTTTGATAGTCATGTCTATTGTAAAAAATCACGAAGCTTCTTTTTTCCTGTAATTTAGGCTGTAGAAGTCACGTGCCGGAATATAAACACTTCTAAATCCTGCTTTAAGTTTTCATAAGACAGCGTTAGGAAATGAAAACATCTGCCAATATTCCCTCTCATTTGCATTTCTAATTGAAGCATTTAAATGGCGTCATTTCCAAACGCTCACAGAGTGCTGTCACTTTTCAATATTTTATGCAAATGAGCAAATTAGCCCATCTCACTTGATGAATGCCACAGCCTCGTGTTCTAAATCGATGCTATATAGTGTAATTCGCCCCTTGCTTCCGTTCTGAGGGGGCTGCTCATGACACCTTGACAACGGTTAATGTTTCCTTAAATTCTGGGAACTTGGCAGGTTTGTAGCTCCTGAATATTGTGTGTGCGTGTCTGCAAAGCAATCTCTCATTTCTGTGTGTGTGGGGTGATTAAACTGAGTGGAACTGAACCTGTACCTTTTAATGCTCACACTGTAAAAGTCTCAACTCATTATGTTTTATTTATTTTTCGCATGGACTGATTTTTTAGGATACATTTTGTAATTTTGCCAATTGAAATACATTGGACAAATCAATTGGACAAACACAGAAGCACACAAAATAAATGTAGTTTACTGTAATAAAAAAACAACAACAACAACAACATGGCTTTAGTTTTTGGCTTCCAACGATTATGAAAACATGATGCCACATTCAGTTCCTTTCCTTTAAACCAGTTCACTCCTATGTAAAATCAGTCTAACCAAGTCACCTTCATTTATATAGCGCTTTTTACAACACAGATTGCTTCAAAGCAGCTTCAAGGAAATTATATATTTTTTTAAATCATGTAACGCGGCTGTCATAATACACAGTCCCTGGCCGGACGTGCTCTATACAAACAAAAAAAAAGGGTTAAAGGAGTATTGAGTTAAAGGCACAATATGTAAGATTGTGGAATTTTTGGATTAAAATATCCAAATACCACTAGAGCAATATTATATATTGTGTTGACTTGTGTACTTACACTATCCCAAATGTTTCCAAGAATGTTTAAATCCAGATAAATAAGCAATTTTAACCATGTCTGTGTGTCACCTATCAATGACATACCCGGGTTACCCTCTATTTATGGTTTTAATATATTATGTGTTTTATTAGACAGCAGAGCAACATTGTTATATAGCTCAACACAGTTAGTCTTATTGTTTAAATCTCGTTTTCTTGATTTACCGCGAGTACCATGTTTTACAATGCCTAATATCGATCTAGCTTACTGCAGTGTAAACAAGTGTCTCATTGTAGCAGCCGAGTGAAGGCACAGAGTAGCAGTATAAGATAACTTTCAACACACGCAAATATACCTATGATTAAACAGCGCTGAGTTACCCAACATTAGGGCTGGGACGGTTACCGCATTACCGCAATACCGCGGTCACGTGATGCCTACCGCGGGTCTGAGATCGTCACCGCCATCACCGCGAAAAAAACAAAAAAACAAACATTGGCCTGCACATGTGTGCACGTTGTGTCTAATTCCATGGATTCATTGATTCTAATGACATGGATTGTGTCTAATGACGTGCGTGTCTTATATGGATTCAAGGTTTTCTAAACAAAACTGAATCAAAAGATGGAGCAAATCCGACCTTTCGCGAGTTGGGGAGCGCAATTTTCCATTATAACATTCCATTTGTATCCGTGTAATGTCTTGTAGCCTATAATTTGAATTAAATTTTACTAAAGCATAAAATACAGGCGCATAAGCAGGCGCAGCCGACAATAGCGGGTAGGGAGATAGAAGTCATGAAAGCAGAAAAAGAACGCACCGCCCGGGCCATGGGTTTGTGGCGACCGCTGGTGACCGATTTCTCCCATAGCTGGCAAAAAAAAAACCACGGCTTCAGAAAAAATAAACTGAGCTGGACCTGCCTCAGCACTCCTTAGTACTGGTAAGTTTTAACTCTCTTCCAACTCTGTTTGGGAAAGATTGACTACAAATAAGCTGGGCATGCGAAATTTCATTCAATATAATCAATAAATAATCTATTGTAGGCAATTACTAAGTAGGCTATGTGATTCTGAAATTCCAATTTCATTAAAAGGCTATCGAAAAAGATATCCGTCTGGCAGGCTTACAATCACAGTAGTGTGCGACACTTGGTTAAATTAAATAGCCTTCGTTAAATATTTGAACCACTGAGACAAAAGCGCACACGAGATATATAAATTAATATGAATAGCCTATGTAAAAATATGTAATATAAATATAAATAATAAGTAATATCCAATCACGGTAGTGTGAGTAGCGACACTTTGTTAAATTAAATAGCCTTCGTTAAATAGCACCACTGAGACAAAAGCGCACATGAGATAGGCATATAGTCTATATATATATTAATATAAATATGTAAAAATAGGCCTAATATAATAATATAGTATGTAAAAATTATTTATGTAATATAAATAACATAAATATAAATAATTATATAATATGTAAAAATTATGTATGTAATATAAATAACATATATATATATATATACACAATCATTAGCCTAAATAGCCTTGTTAAATTAAAAAGTATTCGTTAAATAGCCTTGAACCACTGAGACAAAAGCGCACACCACCACACGAGATATGTAAAATAATATAAATATGTAAATGTTATAAAATATAAAATATAAATATAAATAATAAACGTAGCATAATATACAATCACGGTAGTGTGAGCAGCGAGTGACTACACTTTGTTAAATTAAATAGCCTTGAGCCTTCGTTAAATAGTCTTCATTAACCACTGAGACAAAAGCACACACGAGACGTAAATTGTAAATGTAAATTATAGCCTGAATTTGTAAAAATATGTAATATAAAAATATAAATACTATAAATATAAATAATATATTATAGCCTATTATATGGGCGGGTGTGCGCGAAAGTCGTTATAGTTTAAGTGATTGTTTGATGACGACTGTAATCTGAAAGTAAAAATATGGGAAATAAATAAACATGAACAAATAAATATAGGCTATATTACTGATCTATACCGATAAATAAAAATGTGTTTGTTTGTCTTTGTGCTGTTCCATCTTCAGATCTCTCAGTCGTGATCTGATGTGCTCTCTCAGCAAAAAATATGACTGGGATGTAAACCATGGCCTAGTCTATATTTCGTTTTGCCAGCACTTTTTTTTCCAGGTATCATTCCATTTCTGTTCTAATTGTTCCTGTTCTAAACGTGAAAAAATAAATGTAAAATAAACATGTTCCTTATTATGTTCAATTGCCTGCGCTGGTGTGTGCGTGTGCGGCTGTGCGCGAAACTCAATCGGGAGCCGTTTAAAGCAGTTTACCGCTTAACCGCGGGAATTTCTTGCTTTTCAACCGCGGTAAGAAAAAATCCATACCGTAGTGGAAGAAGCGGAAGCTCCACTGCACTTGTCTCTCATTAGCAATCGCCCTAACGGCCTCGTTCCTTTTCAACGGCTTTCAGCCCCACCCTGCTTCATACTACAGTAACGTTAATAAACATTTAATACATTAGCTCATCCATGAATATGATTTCTGCCTGAGTCCCGTAGGATTGTTTTCCACCGGCTGTAGAGGTAAAGACAACAAGTCCTCAAGGCGTCATCAAGCTACGCCTTTGTTTTGAATACGCATTCTCTAGCTGTAAAAAATAACATATTGTGCCTTTAAACAGACAAATACACGCAAAAATATGTCAAAATGAATGAGTTTTCACTTAAATGCAGTTGGTTGTTTCTTAAGTGAACATAAACAGTTGGGAAAGTAATTGAATGCTTGTCAGTATATTTGATCTAAGCGTTTGGTCTTAAAGTGACAGCAGCCTAATAAACCTGCTGCTGTCTGTGCTATTTAATGTTTATCAAACAACAAAAGAAAATGAGATAATCATTCCCTAGTCTTCACTGAATATCTTTAGTAACTTTAATAAGAATCACTGTATATTTAATTTATATGGTGAAGACTATACAGAATTGTATTACATTTGATGACTTAAATCAATTTCAGGGTATTGTTAGTAGTAGTAGGTAGGGGTTGAACGATTTCAGATTTTTTTAGAGTCGACATTTATGTGATGAAAGCTTAACAAATAAGCCTGAACCTTGAGCTGAGACGCGAACATGAGTTTTCTTGTGTACAGGACAACAATGGCATATGACACAGCGCTGCCCATAAGGTTATTGCTCCTACATAACAGCTTTTGTCTTTGGCTCGTTATATTTCTCACAGATTCCTGCTCGTTCTGAATCAGATACAGATAAAGTAGCACAATAAATATTACATGTATATGAAATTGAATGCATTAGTGAGAGAGCGATTGCGTGTGAATTAAGGCCGAATCCCATTTCTACCCTTTATCCCTTCACTTTTTCCTTCACTTTTTCGTTTTGCACGTTCACGTGAAGGGGTAGGGGTGTCTTGATTCTCTTTTGGCTGGAGTAGTAGGGGTAAGGGGAAGGGCCAGATAGCCCTTAAAATTAAGATTATTCAGGACCACACTTCGAACGAAGGGGTATGAGGAATTTCCCTGCATACACCAACTATCGTGCTGCTGGAATGCGTGTAGTGATGTTGCCACTCAGGATTGATCAATTATGTGTTGCCTGTCTGCCAGTTTCTCCGTAGCTTGCTAAACACTCACAGTTAATGATATTTAATCAATTAATTCTTAATTTTAATCAAATTAATTAATTCTACCAGAAAGACTTGGGAGGCCAGATGAAGAGTAACAAATTTATTAACAGACCAGCAAGTATTATATTTAGAGTTTCTTTGGCGTAGGCCCCGTCCGTAGCTCCTGTCTCGGGGGTAACGTACCCGCAGCCGACCCCCTGGGAGGTATAGGCGGGGACCATCCTGGTGGTGGTGGGGAGGATGGAGGTAAATGTTGGCATCAGCATCTGTGAACTCAGACATGTGTAAGTGACCATCTTTTATACTCTGAGAATTAGGACATGATTGGTTCGGTCTGAATGTGATAAGTGACGTAACATTGAATCCTTCCGGCAGAACTTTACGCTAGAGCTTTCATGAACGCATTGAGAGGGGCCCCCTTATAAAATGTAGCTTTGGGCCCCCAGAAGTCTAGGACCGGCACTGATTTATGTTCTGCAGCATTTATACATCACTGTGCTGTTAATTATAAGCTAAATACTTAAATGTTCAAGATCTAGGACTGTAAATGAGGATCCATCTATATCATATTATTGGGTAATTGATCCGTCAATAACGGACGGTAATGAATATGACAAGTGTTTTATGTGCAATTCGTTCTCCGAATCCCAATTTGTCTTTTAGATGAAGCTCTGTTTCTTAATTTAAACCTGCCGAACATAAATCAATTCTCATATTCAAGGACAGAGCATTTATGTGATGTTCAACGCTCATTCTCAGAGGCTGATTTTGAATCAGTCGGCACCCTCTGCATTGTTCTTTAAATCCATTCCACAAGCCTCATCAGTGTCAGTTCCTAACAGTAGTTTAAGAATTAAACACGTATTGATTTAGTGAAAAAAAGGACTATGCCAAGACGCCCCTCTTAATTTCCACTGAAAACAGACAAAACAATTACAGGCAGATGCAGCCACACAGCAAAATCAACACTTTCTAAAAATAGAACACATTACTATATTAAAAAGCCAAACACGGTTAGACACTAGACAGAACTATAAAAGCATTAAGCCTTTTGAGACAGTGTGTTACATTGAATTTAACCGGATTAAAAGTGGTTGTTTTATGGAGTCCAGTTACTGCACCAAATGGCTTTTTAAACTTGTAAAAGCTTACAAACTTTAACTCACCAATACATTATTATACCATTTTAAAGAGCTTATAGAATGCTGTATGAAACACAAGTAGCTACAGTTTTATAAACGTGTGGGTATATCTGGGTATAGCAAACCAAAAGACATTTTATTGTTTATGAAACCACTTTTAAGTTTTAGTTTCTGCACACTAACAAGCTTAAAATCAACTCGTCCTCTTGTTTGTATGGCAATTTAGATTTTTGCAGCAGCACTTGATCAATGGAAATGAAATTGCTCATCTAGCCAGACAGTCAATAGTCTCGAAACAGCCGGCACTAAATGTCAGGTCCCCCTTCATATTTACTGTGAATCAATGGAGAGTGTGAAGGAATGATGGAGTCCAAAATGGCACGTCAGTTTATCTACTGGCAATCGGTGTTGCCTTTTGCTTTTGTGTAGGAGTTATCCTTTCCTTCTGATCCAGGGTCAGGATCTGGCTACTCAAAGGGTGCTTGTATAGTGATGATACATACTACGTTCTGACAATGATGCATACAAAACTGCATATGAAGATTCTTAGTCATAGAATCTTTCCATTGCACACAAGGTTCTTTAAAGTGGACAACACTTCTTCAGACTATTAGTGAGATCTGTGTCAGTGGGTTCTCAACACTGCATCATGTGACATTGATTTCATTATCCGTGGCATTATTCCTTTCCCATGCATCATCTTGCACACTCCCGCCGCATGCACCGTCGACGCTGATTACGATTGCTATCGCCATGAAAAATGACTAATCAATATCACAATGGTGTTGAAACAGTCCCCTAATGCTATTGGTAAACGTTTACAGACGGGCCTGGTGCCAGCGCCGAGCACTGGTTCAGTCTCATTCTGAGTGATTTATCTGGTGCTACATCTGATCTGATGGTGCATTCAGGCCTGGGCTCTTTAATGTGCTTGAATTGGCTCTGCAGGTGATATATAAACAGTCTGACTGGAACTTCCATCCCATTGTGCCTCATGGTTCTCTCAGTGCTGCTGCAAAAGCGTTTTGTCTTAAAGTAGAGCTGCACGATTCTGGATCACAGGATTTTTTGTTTAATATAGAAATCACAATTCTTCCATGTCTCTGAATAGACAAGTAAACAACTAGACAACTTAATAGACAAAATAATAATTTAAATCAGTTTGAATGAATGATTCAGTGACTCACTCATAAAGACTTGTTTCATTACTGGACGAATCAACGTTTTTGAAAGAATCTCTTGGATGAACGATTCAATTACAAATACATTTTTAACAGTCCTTTGTTGCAGGGCCATCGCCAGAACATACAGAATTGTGGGGCATTTCATTGTCATAGGAGGGCACACTTTTTTACGATCTACGAAACAGACATCCACAAAAACAACATAATTTAATAGACATAAGCCCTGTTTCCACCGAAATTACACAGAATAATTTGCCCCAGACCTGTTGCTGTCTGCGTTTCCATCGGGGTCTAAAGTACTGTGAAGATTAGTCCGGTGATGTTGGACTGCGCGTGACTTTCCCAACATGTCCTCCAACCAATATGCCCATATAGGTTGTTTGTCACTTCCCTGAAATACGACCCCTAGGAATGTTTACTAAAGTTGCTGCCCCTATTGACAACAGGACACTTTCATTTTAATTCATGAAATACGACCCATATGAGCGTTTACTAAAGGTATGCCCCTATCGACAACAGGACACTTTCATTTTAATTCATGAAATACGACCCATAGGAGCGTTTACTAAAGTTGCGCACCTATCGACAACAGGACACTTTCATTTTAATTAATGAAATACGACCCATAGGAGCGTTTACTAAAGGTATGCCCCTATCGACAACAGGACACTTTCATTTTAATTCATGAAATACGACCCATAGGAGCGTTTACTAAAGTTGCGCCCCTATCGACAACAGGACACTTTCATTTTAATTCATGAAATACGACCCATAGGAGCGTTTACTAAAGGTATGCCCCTATCGACAACAGGACACTTTCATTTTAATGCTTTGTTTGCTTTTATTTGCGTCATATTTCGGGTTTTGCGTAGCTCAATTGATAGAGCATTGTAAAATAAAACATCATGTAATCGTGTGATCATGCAATCGTGGGTTTGATCCCAGGGAACACATGTGCTCATAAAGTGTATATGCACTATAAATCACTGTGTAGGTTTAGGGGTGGGGTGGGTGTAGTTGTTAATAAAAAAGATTTTTGCTAAATGGAAATATGACAAATGGTGATAAAAAGTCCACACGTTGCATTTAAATGAACACACATTTTGATTGGTAACGATAGTCATACGTCATTTCATGACGACAGACGTAACACGACACTGTCATTATTTTTACGCCAGCTAGAGGGCGCATGATTTTACAAAGTAAATAAAGGTCGTAATAAGGTGCTTGAAAAATGACCTATAGAGTCAGGCTTTTTTTTTGGAGGACGGTCTGGACTTTTAGTTCCCGCTGGATTTTGTCCTCCGCATATAAGCTTAATAAAGCCTGAACCTCGTTGATGGTCCATCGGTCATATTTTTTAAACGTCATTGCTGATTTGAATATCAAACAACTCTTAATTCACGCACCACAACAGACTTTTTAAAATGGTGTTTGAAATAAAATGCTGTGTGGAGTCAATCAATCAAAATGCTGCGTGAACTCAACCAATCAGGGGTGCATTTCCCGTACAACGACGTAACTCGCTGATGAACTACCATAGTACGATGCATCATTGAAGAAATCAACTATCTAGTCACGACTGTTTCCTGAAACCGCAATGTCACAAATCAACCACGTTGGTTAAGGATGTCACACAGGCGGTGGAGTAATAACTGCTTTTAATTAATTAGTTTGAGATCAAATTCATGCTAGATTTTTTTACTATAAAATATGGACATGGTATCTGAGGAGTAATTCTCATTTTTCACAGTTATTTTGTTTTATTTCCAGATTCGAGGGCACGTACGCACTTGCGCACTCTTCAAAAATGGTGCTTTAAATCTCTTGACAAACGAAAAGACAAAAATGACGTTTGTATGTATTCGAAATAAAAGATATGACCGTACTGAATGCCAGCTTGCTTATTTTGCTCAAGATAAGGATTTATTAGTCCACATGTCAATTCAATTAAAATTTTTTGTATAGCGCTTTTCACAATACATTGTTTCAAAGCAGCTTACATGTCATGCAAACAAGAAACTATGCTTCTTACCACAGGTCGAGAGCAGTCGTTCCAACCACACAACTGTGCGATGCTGTTTGCAAATGTTCGTTCGAACTATGGTTTCGGGAAACACTGACTCGTTGAACTATGTTGATAACGACGGAACTTGCGACCATAGTTGGCTAACGATGCTTTTGGGAAATGCACCCCAGCATGATCAGCGCGATCAAGTCCCACCCCCCCGAAAGTTCCTGAACTTTGAAAAAGTACTACCTCGCATGCAGGGCCATTTTGATGGGGGAAATATTAACCCGGAACTTCATTTAGACCAGGGGTCTCCAAACTCGGTCCTGAAGGGCCACTGTCCTGCAGAGTTTAGCTCCAACCACAAATAAACACACCTGAACTAGCAAATCAGTGTCTTACAAGGCCCTAGTTAGACACTGATTAGCTAGTTCAGGTGTGTTTAATTGGGGTTTGAGCTAAACTCTTAAGGACAGTGGCCCTCCAGGATCGAGTTTGGAGACCCCTGATTTAGACCCTGGTTCCTGCCGTCGAAACACACAGAGTACCACCCCAAAGTCCCTAGTTCCTGTGGTGGAAATGTGGCAGTGGCATGCACAGATCTCCGCGGGGACAGGGTCAACTTCGCTCCCGGGGGGTGGATCTGTTGGTTGGAAATTGTGTTCGGGGCGCAGGTTGCGGGTGTTGTGGATTAAATCACCTCCAGTAGAAATTAGAAATCGCGTTCGCAGGGGCACTGCGGAGAGATCTAAAAGGGCACTTTCACTCTCACTTTCAAAGGGGCAGGGCCCGGTTGCATGAAAGCCCTTAAGTTAAGAAAACCCCTAGTTGCAAGGTTAAGGGTACCCTTAGTGAAACATGGGTTGCAAGAAAAACCCCCAAGGGTCCACTTAAGGAATCTTAAAGCTGTTTTCCCTTAAATGCTTAAGTTTTCCCTTAAGTTCTGTTATGCGTTGCAACAAAGTCCTTAGTAACCATTTAGCCCTTAAAAAATTAAGAGATCAAAATAGGTCCCTTAAGTCATCTGCTGAATTAAAACGCGATGGATGATTTCATGTTAATTGATAAAGAATGTACCGATGTGCGTTTTTACCAATCAGGTAAAATAAGCCTGTTGAAAGTATGAGGTGACACGGTGTATATTGGTTAAATAAACATTCAACACCAAAGTTTTCATATTTTTTTCATAACTTCCACTGTGCACTTGAATTAATTATTTCATGGCAGGCTTTCATCTTGTGTGCAAGAGTGACTGATTGTAGTGGCAGGCTTGGGTGTATTTCCCCTGTCTTTAAAAAAAAAAAGCTGTTTGTCCTTGGTCCAGTTTGTTTTAGATTTTTTTGTTTCCAGTACTGTAAAGCCAGTTAGCACATGTTGCATCTAGGACACCGAACAATCACCAAACTGAAGTTGTGAACAAAGTGGCGTTGATGCGTGGGTGCAATACAATAACAACGAGTTGGACATATATAATGTCATTTAATGGAAAACGATGCGAGTGGCGTGGAAGGATTTTGAACATCCTCCGGTCAGGTGTCATAGCTGGACTCATAAACATGTGCTCGAGGATGCTCTGTGTCGTCCGTCAGACCGCCTTTAATATTCTCCATAACGCAAATATTGTAGTACAGCTGTATAATTTAGTAAATGTCAAACTTGTTTAAAAGTCAGTGGTCTGTTATGTTCTGTTTATTGCGTGAGATTTCGTAACTATAGCAACCGCTTCTCCATTGCCGTGTTTTGCCAGAAACTATCGCGAAAAGCTTAGTTTAAACACTTAGGTAAGGGTGAAGGTTAAGACCTTAAAGAAATCCCTTGCCTCAGGGATTTTTTCCCCCTTAGAGATACAACCATGTATCATGTATCATGGTTTCATGCAACCGGGCCCAGGGGCTCAGGCTCACCAACCCCCCCCCCCCCCCCCCCCCCCACCCCCCAAAAAAATGCAAAAATTGTTGTCATTTGAGAATAAGAGTGCATGGGTGTTTGAATCATGATCTTTTTGCGATTAATCATGCTGCTTAAAAGTAAAAAACACTGTTGTATATGCTATTGGCTAATATTTTGTTATGATTGTTTTAGTTTTTGATCCTGAGGCTGTTAATATGGACTGAAAATATGGTGTTTGTCAAAACACTGTTCACGCAAATATGATTAAACTAAATACTCATTGTATATGTTCTGTTCTGAACAATCGTCATATATCCCATAATTCGCCCCTGCTCTTATAGGGGTATGAGGCTGTGTCTCTCACTGAGTATCGTCAGAGCTTCACACTGGTGTCTAGATAGTTATCTCCCCCATGGATTTGGAAATATCTCTGTAACCTTGAACAACAATCATGCTATAGAGAGTTTTAAAAGGCTCTTTTCTTTGATGAGTCTGTTTTCAGTGGCGACACCGAGCTCCAGCAATTTGCTGATACGTGATTCCGACAGACACTTTAGCCTGTAATAGAGCACAGTGCTTGTCTTGCACCCTGCCAGAATTTTCTGACCTGCTAATGGGCCTTGTGTGTGCTTTTGCACCTTTTCCTCTTTCGCTCGGCAAAATAGCTTTTTATTTAAGCTGTTGAAACGAGCAAACAAAAACAACAGGTTTCTATTTACACCAATATTAAGGGAATAGTTCACCCAAAATTAGTAATCAACCTCCAAAAATACCAAAGTACTGCGCTTTCCAAGTTTTTTGTAGTCATACAATGTGCCAGTGAGGAACAGAACAAAGATAAGTAGTGATGTGCAGTTAATTAATAAATTATTATTTTAAGTTGGAGCTTTAGTGAATCAGTTCATTCAATTCACAAAACCTGAAATTATTTGTTTATGAATTGGACTGATTTGGACTCGAGTTGTGAATGGGAGGATTAACAGTGCATTTTTGATTGTTCACCAAGTTCTCTTGGAGTGTTTAGCATGGTAATGGGTATGACAATGTTGATATATTTGGTCTTGGCAGAATAGATCTGCTACGCTGCTCTTATTGCTGCTGTTGCAGAGCAAGTATGGGACTTGCTACTGCCAATACATACACGACACGCAGCTGTGAGCAAGTAAGACATGCTGCTGCTGTACAATACATCAATTACTCATAGCAGCTCTGTACAGGTGGAGCTGGGGAAGGTGGAGGGTTTCTGAAAGCGTGCTGCACTGCTTTAAGTATTTAAAGGTTGAGCATGCAAGCTCATTGGCTACTGATGCAGCAGGAACCAATCAGCTGTGCCCTATAGAGAATGATATGATTGCAAGTGTTTGATATGATTACCAGCAGTGCTTTGTCTCTGTATCCTTACTGCAACTACATTGTCTGCTTGCTGCTGCATAAACAAAATATTGCATATTTACTAGCTGCTAATATTCTCAGTAGTTCAAAAAAGACCATTCACTTATCTTAGATATTGAATTTCAGAGGATTTCTGAAATTTTGCTGCACTGCTAAGGCAAATGCTAACCAGTATTTAAAGGTTGAGCAGTGAGCTCATTGGCTACTGATACAGCAGGAACCAATCAGATGTGCCCTATAGAGAATGATGTGATTGCAAGCGTTTGAGTTAAGCACCTATTAGCCTGCGTCTGCGCCTTCATGACAGACCTTTGTATTAGTATTGAAAGTTTGAAAGCTTAAAGGCTTCGTTTATTGCAAGTACAATACATTATTCAAAATGTATCCTTTTGTGTGCATGTAAAAAAAGTCATATGGGTTTGGAACGACTTGACAGAAGTTTCATTTTTGGGGTTAGTCATTTATATTTAAAAAAAAAAGCCTAATAGAAATGCTGATTTTCTATTGAAATGTCATGCTGGAGATTTGTCAAAATAGCAGTTTGAGTGAACTGTAGTACTACATTGAGCTAATGTCTCAACTTGTGAAGTGTCTTTTGTGTAGCTGTGGGAGTTTAATATTGAGTCTGCTCTATATTAATAAAAGAGTTATGAGACGAACTGATCAGCAAAACCCTGATCATTTGTTGCAGTTGGCTATTACAGTTTACTTCTAATCAAAGAAAGATAAAGAGAACCAAACACGCATTTTAAATTCATCTCCACAAGGTTACCGCTGTGTTGGCTTTCTGCACCTCCATCTCACTTGTGTAATTCCTGATCCCTCTTGTACTGTGCGGCAGACATCGCAAGGGTTGTATGAGGAAAAAGAGAGAAAGAAACCAGCAAGAAGGCAGAGAAAGACGAACTCTGCAGTGCACTGAGTTTCTCTTCCTCTATTTTCTGCTCCGTTGCACCTGAGTGACCTGTGGCCCATGTCTGGGCAGAAGAAGTGTTCATATAGCCCAGGCTTCTTTCTCTTCAGGTTGTATAGGGTCAGACCACCTGCCGTTAGTGGACCGGACGCCCTGCTGATGCAGCCATTCGCTCGACTGTGTTTTCGCAGGTCATCTCGACACTAGATAACTGGGTGGTATGACCAAAAACGTATATTGTGGTATGAGTTATCTGATATCATGGTAACAGTCTCCACCTTATTTTGCAGCTATTTTCTGTGAATTTGCAACATTTCTGATTCATTAGCCT
This sequence comes from Gobio gobio, assembly GCF_949357685.1. Classification (NCBI taxonomy): domain Eukaryota; kingdom Metazoa; phylum Chordata; class Actinopteri; order Cypriniformes; family Gobionidae; genus Gobio; species Gobio gobio. The sequence goes on from NC_137118.1 coordinate 11,363,732, forward strand.
CTATAGGTAAATAACAAGAAGAATAATAAAGTGCAGTGAAGGGGAAAAACATTTGCAGTGTGTTTTTGATTGCGATAATGGTTAAAAAATGGTCTTGTCTGATCTTTCATTAAAAAATAAGGTTGGATTTTTGTGTATTGGCAAAAGTTTTGGGACGCCAGCCTTTACATGCACATTAACTTTAATGACTTCCCATTCTTAATCCGTAGGGTTTAATATGGAGTTGGCCCACCCTTTGCAGCTATAACAGCTTCAACTCTTCTGGGAAGGCTTTCCACAAAGTTTAGGAGTGTGTTTATGAGAATTTTAGACCATTCTTCTAGAAGCACATTTGTGAGGTCAGGCACTGATGTTGGACGAGAAGGCCTGGCTCGCAGTCTCCACTCTAGTTCATCACAAAGGTGTTCAATCGGGTTGAGGTCAGGACTCTGTGCAGCCCAGTCAAGTTCCTACACCAAACTCACTCATCCATGCCTTTATGGACCTTGCTTTGTGCACTGGTGCGCAGTCATGTTGGAACAGGAAGGGGCCGTCCCCAAACTGTTCCCACAAAGTTGGGAGCATGAAACTCCTCCACCAAACTGTACACTTGGCACAATGCAGTCAAGCAGGTACCGTTCTCATGGCAACTGCCAAACCCAGTCCATCTGATTGCCAGACAGAGAAGCATGATTCGTCACTCCAGAGAACACGTCTCCACTGCTCTAGAGTCCGAAGTGGCGGCGTGCTTTACACTAGCCTGGCTCCGCCCTCCTACGTACTTCCGCTCAATTTTTAAATTTTCCTTCAGTACTACGTCTGGGACTGCGGTGTATGCTTCGGTTTTCCCCCGAACAATTTTTTACCGGTCCAATCAGCGAACAGAGGCTGAGAGCGATGACGTTGATGTCGTGCGCTAGTTTGAGTTGTAGTTCAGTAATGGCGGCGGTGAAAGATGCGAGTGTGTGGCAGCGCTGACGAATGTCCAGAAGTTAAAACCCGAGTGTGGCGAGGTGGACGAGCGAGCGACACCGGTGTGCGTGATTGAGACACACTGGTCTCGAGTCCTCTCATGAGGGAGCACAGAGGCATATAAGGACGAGCAACACCGGTGAAGGACGAGAGAGGACCAGGCCTGGATTCTAAGTTGTGTTTTGTTATGTTTGTGCGCGGCAGTCGTCCGTGAGGGGCTGCCGCTTTTACTTTCATTTTGTGTTTATTATTTGATTAAAAGTTGTTAAACGTTCGCCGGTTCCCGCCTCCTTCTTCCCTGAACAAACGAACTCCCGTTACACGGAGCAAGAACAACCACTGCTGTACTGCTGATGTTGTGGTCCGGGAAAAGTATTTTTCAGCTCGCTCCGTTAGTGGTGAAGGATTTGCTGAAGCCGTCCGTCTCCCACCACCCGCGAGAAAAGCCCAGGCTGAATTATCGACTGCTTTTGACAAACACCAAGGTCGTGTGGTATTGTAATTGCTGTCCGAATCCACATCTCTGAGTTTTCAAGAATATATCACTTCAAAACTCACTGTTTATATCCTTTATAGACCGTTTCAGAGCACTGTGCGTTTGCGTGAGCTGTAATTTGCATTTCTAGACTTGTATTTCTTTAAATACTGGCAAGTGTTTACAAGAGCAAAATATTTAATCACCGCTCAAAAATGAAAGAAGAAAAGCTCGTAAACATTTCAATTGGGCTGTTATTCACGGCAGCATTTATTCTTATCATACTATATGACATTTTATTGACAGCATACAATCATGTTATGATTGCACGAGATATGCACCACGAGAGCAGCGTGTTCCGATCACAAAACTCTCCTCTCCACCGTGAATAAATCACAATCCGAATGCGTGAGGTTTTATCACTGACACTGAGGTGGGTGTGCTCAGTTAATGTGAGAATCAAAGGCGAACGGCACGTGACATACGTCACGACCAAACGTTAGCGATTGGTTAGGCAGATCCAGAGTGACTCTTGGCAGATCCAATAGTTTTAAACTTCAACAGAGTACCCGCCTTCAAGGAAGTAAACACTTGTCAATGGAGAGTGGCCAGACTCTATGTACAAACGAAATGTACGAGAGTCTGGTAAAACCAGGCTAGCTTTACACCACTGCATCCGATGCTTTGCATTTTGCTTGGATGCAGCTGCTCGGCCATGGAAACCCATTCCAGGAAGCTCTCTACGCACTGTTCTTGAGCTAATTTGAAGGCCACACAAAGTCCGGAGGTCTGTAGCAATTGACTCTGCAGAAAGTTGCAGACTTCTGTGCACTGTGTGCCTCAGCATGTGCTGACCCCACTCTGATTTTACATGGCCTAACACTTTGTGGCTGAGTTGCTGTTGTTCCCAATTGCTTCTACTTTGTTATAATACCACTAACAGTTGACTGTGGAATATTTAGTAGTGAGGAAATTTCACGAATGGACTTATTGCACAGGTGGCAACCTATCAAGGTACCACACTTGAATCAATATAGTGTATAAGATAAGTGGATTATTTTTGTGTCGGAATGAATTAATGAAGTTAAGTAAATAAGTATATAACTAAATAAATATATAACAAAGTAATCAAACAACTGGTCATGTTGATGCAAGAGTATTATTTTCGAACTGCAGAAAAGGCAGTCGACAGAATCATAAATGAACAAAAGCATGTTACGAGGGATGAGTTATGGCTCTCTAAGGATGTACTCACTGTATATAGTGTTGGCATAACATAGCTTCTCTTTGATGCAATGGTAGTTATGGGTGACAGAATGATCTGTTCATTTGAGAAAATTTCTCTGTTTGTCTGAAAACAACAATCACAGACCCTCAGATATTGATGAAAGGGTGACCGGGGCTATATGTTGATGGATGATCTCTCACACTGTGCTATGATGGTTTTACTCCATGTCGCAGCATTCAGACATGTTGTAAACTCCGTGTGATATTGTGTAATAGCGCTGCACAATTATTTCCCTTTATATTGTGATCGTAATTATTAATTGTGAATTAGAGGATTCACATTCAAATTTGTTTTGTGAAGGGGCGCCTACAGTGAATATAATATTTATTTATTATTTTATTTTTTTCATGTTGGCAACACATTCCAAACAAGCAGATTTGCGGAATCAATAGAGTCGATTCTAGAGAAGTTAGCTACTATTCAAAAATTTTGTTATGTAAAATATTTTTTATTAAATTTTCTTATGCTTACCAAGGCAGCATTTATATGATCAAAAATACGATTAAAACAACAATATTGTAAAATATTGAACATAAAAGGCTGAACAGTTTCTGACATTTTTAGTGCATGCGTGAGGTAATCGGAGGTGCTAACAGGAGCTCTTGAAGCTCTATTTGCATTTAAAGGGACACACACAAAAACTTGAGAAAAATTTTGAGTTAAAACTTCACATACACACTCTGGGGACATCAGAGTCTTGTAAAAAGGGGCATTATTGGACCCTTAAGGCTTTTCTGTGAAATGTGCAATGGTACACTCGCAGAAAAAAAGGTACAGTGCTGTCACTGGAGCGGTACCCTAAGGTACAAAAGTGAAAAGGTACATCTTTGTACCTTACGCACCCCTAAATGGTACATATTAGTACCTTAAAAAGGTACATATCAGTACTTTAAGAGTGCATATTAGTACTTTAAATGTACATATTAGTACCTTTTCGGATTTGTACCTTAGGGTACCACCCCAGTGACAGCAATGTACCTTTTTTAGTAATGGACACAGTCATGCCTAGACATTTGTGCTTTATTTTGATGATTTGCTTTTTTCATTATTGTACTTTTACAAATAGGAAATGTAGAGCTTTGGTGTGTTTTTTTGGATCGGGTTTCTTTACATTTACCGTCTTTACCTATGTACATGTAGCGAACCTCTCTAGTGCGTTCTCATGATCGAAGCATGTTTGTGGCTCTAGTGCCCCATCATCTCGCCTGACTAGTTCACCTAATCTCAGGGGTGGTAATCAAGTTTTTTCGGGGGGGAAGAGGAAATTGCTTTTACCTCACGCAGATGAAGGATTCGATAATAGAGAGAATTCATTCTCCACAACTCTCCTTTGAGCCTCATGACGTCCATGTTTCAGCTCAGAAACACAGGAAGTGCACCACAGTGATTACTCAGACACTTGATGTATGTGGTATCTGGGCTGGAAATGAATGAAAGTCACACAAAGAAAGTAGAAACTAGAGGGGAATTATTCTGCTACATTCATTAACAAGCCAGTGGCGTTCCTCACACTTTTTAAAGTCAGAAAAATGTACAAATTAATGGTAGTTAAAGGCAGTTTGACACAGTTTTTTTTTTATGTATCTGATGTACAGCTTCATTATATCCTATGCTCTACTTATCAGAAAGTGTCTTTGTCACAATATGACAGGTTCTTTTGGGAGTTGAACGCAGACATGTATGAGTTGCTAGGCAGATCTGGTTCCAGAACAAAATCAATCCATGTACTTGTGAAATATGCAGGGGTGTTTCAAGGGCAGATGTGTATAGGCACCTATAAGCACCATCGGTATAAATAAAGTAGTGCTGAGGCAATGTACAAGTGTGAGTAGGAGTTTGAATTGTTAATGCAGTGTTTCATTTACATTCAGTGATATGAAGCCATAATGATTAATTATGCAAAAGCATTTAAATCTATCTTACAGGGTCTGATCATGACTTCGATTAACAGAGAATGCAAAACGATGAACAAGAAGGGTGAGGTTTCCATAAGACTTTTGAGTAACTGGGTGTTACAACTAACATACAGTACAAGGTGTTAGGAAAATAGGCAAGGTACAATAATAGTTTAGACTTTATTTTAAGGTGACCTAGTTACATTGTACTTATTTAAATAAGTACTGAGTAGTAAGAATTAACTACATATACTTACTATAGAGTTACAGTTAGGGTTTGGCTATTGGCAGCTAGTGCAAACTGATGAAGAGAGGTGTGACGTGGGCTTTCTTCGGCTAATTGAAGACCACCCTCGCTGCTTCATTCTGGATCAGTTGCTTAGGTTTGACATGCTGGAAGGCCTGCTAAGAGAGCATTACAATAGTCCAATCTGGATAGAACAAGAGCTTGGACCAGGAGTTGTATATAACTTATATATACTGTATATATATTCAGGCCTAATATGCCATTTTTCATAATATCTTTGGCAAGCAAATAGGTTTATGGATTTACACAAACCAATCGTGTCATTCTGCTTTCATGATGTAAACATAAATGATATAAATACATTTTTGAGCTTTGTCATCCATTAACTGAATTCATGCCGAAATTCTCACTCAATCAAATCTAAACCTTGATTTTTACTGAAAACACAACCAAATATTATTTAGACACCACACTTTTTTTTTTTACCAGGACACTATAGTTCATATAGTTGATTAAAAGTCCTAATTTTAAAAAGCTGAAATTAGATTAAAAAAAGTCTAAATTGTGACCAAAACACATACTAAGACATTTAAGAGATGAAATCATGCTTGTTTTTGTTTTTTTATGCACTTTTATTTTTTTTATTCACACTTATATTAATAATATTTACATTATTGTTTTCATTTTGTGCAATATATATTTTTTTACATGCGTTTTTACATTTTGAAATCAGTTTTTACAACAGAAATTAATCAATCAAAAACTTTTCATCTAAAACAAAATGTATTTCCTATCATACCTGTAAAGCTACTTTGAAGCAATCTGTGTTGTGAAAAGCGCTATAGAAATAAAGCTAAAACAAATTGTAAGTAAAATTGATAGAAAAAATTGGGACCAAAATTATTCACATATATATATATATATATATATATATATATATATATATATATATATATATATACAGTCAAACCAAAATGTATTCAGACACCTTTTTTTCACATTTTCTCACATTATAACAGTTTATTTGCTATAGTTTAGAAAAATAGTAATAAAATATGACAAGAAACTGTGTCAGAACAAATTAATCTTGATAATGTCAGATAACTTTGATAGAAAGTTATGCAATGGATTACAATCAACCAATCAGCTGTCAGCTGTTACATTTAAGTAAACAATAAAAGTGTAAAAGCTCGCATTAGCAATTAAAGAAAAAAAAAACTTAAGCAAAACATGGTCAGGTAAAAGTGTCTGACTAATTTTGGCTCCAAATTGTTATACATTTTACTGGTAGTCACTGTATGATTTTTTTGGGTATAATATGTCATAGTTAATTCATTTTTCTATCATCACATACATAAATGAACTATAGTGTCCTGGTAAAATATATATATATATATATCTGGTGTCTGAATAATTTTTGGTTTGACTACAATCATTTATTAATTTCATAAATTTGTTTTCAGTAAAAATCAAGGTTTAGATTTGATTGAGTGAAAATTTTGGAATTAATTTATATCATGTATGTTGACATCATGGAAGCAGAATTCCACGATTGGTTTGTGTAAATCCATAAAACTTGCTTGCCAAAGATATTATGAAAAATAGCATATTAGACCTTAACTTACCACTCAGCTTCCAAAAAAAAAAAAAAAGCTTCTTTTAAACAGTAATTTCTGCCTGTATTTTAGCAGAGCATGAGCTATTATCAACCCTTCGCTTCCTTGTAATCGTTCTCGCAATGTGATTGAAGAGCTGAAGTACCTCTGGAAGGCTGTGTTCCCTCATTTCATTTTTATACCGTTCTTCCTAAAACCAGGATTTTTGGTACAAATTGAACTTATAGATAAGGCAACCTTGGACAAACATCAGACTCGAGGTTAATCCACTGCTGGTCCCATTTGGAGAACATCATTCAGCAAGTTTTGGAGTGTCACACAGACTTCATAAATCACCTTCACCTCAGGTTTAATAGTTTCACAGCTTCTGCTCCATGTAAGATACCCGGTTTCCCCTCACTGGTGTCAGTGTCCAGACGTTTTGTATTGTCCCATGCGGCTTGTCAACCAATAACAAGATGCAGTGTTAAGGCTCTTCTGACCGCGTCTCACTTGACTGACCGTCTGCCTGCTCGTTTTGCTTTCAAAGCTCCAGATCCCCATAGAGACATTTCAGGCTGTCAGGTTATAGCGCACAGTCTCTCTGCTGCACATGTATGTCCTTCCTCTGTGTACACGCACTTCCAATACCTGTGTGTCAAATCCGAACACCATGACAGTGCGCTTGACAGTTGGAGCTTGTTCTTGTCATATCCTGGAATTGTGAGAAATGACGTGTTTTACAGAGGACTAGGTCTGGTTTTAGTTTTTTTTTTTTTTGGTGGGATGCTGACCAGACTATGTGAGTTCTGTAATCACTCGTCACTCCTGGCTTTGAGTTCTTCCCATAACAAAAAGTTTACTTTTACTGCACCATCATCAAGCTCTTTTCCTTTTACGTTGTAGAATATGGCACTAGCAACACCAGGGTCATGACTTTAATTCCCATGGATAGAAGGTTTATCCTGAACACACTTCACGAACCGGTGGATCAGTGCGAGTAATGATACTTTCGACTGTGGTGTTATATGGATCCTACATGTTTATTTTTAATGATGGATATTACTATTTCAATCATGACAGCAGCATGTTAATGAATATGGCAGTGTTAATGTACAGTGCCCTCCACTAATATTGGCACCCTTGGTACATATGAGCAAAGACTGGCATGTATTTTTATACATTATACACTCACCTAAAGGATTATTTGGAACACCATACTAATACTGTGTTTGACCCTCTTTCACCTTCAGAACTGCCTTAATTCTACTTGGCATTGATTCAACAAGGTGCTGAAAGCATTCTTTAGAAATGTTGGCCCATATTGATAGGATAGCATCTTGCAGTTGATGGAGATTTGTGGGATGCACATCCAGGGCACGAAGCTCCCGTTCCACCACATCCCAAAGATGCTCTATTGGGTTGAAATCTGGTGACTGTGGGGGCCATTTTAGTACAGTGAACTCATTGTCATGTTCAAGAAACCAATTTGAAATGATTCGAGCTTTGTGACATGGTGCATTATCCTGCTGGAAGTAGCCATCAGAGGATGGGTACATGGTGGTCATAAAGGGATGGACATGGTCAGAAACAATGCTCAGGTAGGCCGAGGCATTTAAACAATGCCCAATTGGCACTAAGGGGCCTAAAGTGTGCCAAGAAAACATCCCCCACACCATTACACCACCACCACCAGCCTGCACAGTGGTAACAAGGCATGATGGATCCATGTTCTCATTCTGTTTACGCCAAATTCTGACTCTACCATCTGAATGTCTCAACAGAAATCGAGACTCATCAGACCAGGCAACATTTTTCCAGTCTTCAACTGTCCAATTTTGGTGAGCTCGTGCAAATTGTAGCCTCTTTTTCCTATTTGTAGTGGAGATGAGTGGTACCCGGTGGAGTCTTCTGCTGTTGTAGCCCATCCGCCTCAAGGTTGTGCGTGTTGTGGCTTCACAAATGCTTTGCTGCCTACCTCGGTTGTAACGAGTGGTTATTTCAGTCAAAGTTGCTCTTCTATCAGCTTGAATCAGTCGGCCCATTCTCCTCTGACCTCTAGCATCAACAAGGCATTTTCGCCCACAGGACTGCCGCATACTGGATGTTTTTCCCTTTTCACACCATTCTTTGTAAACCCTAGAAATGGTTGTGCGTGAAAATCCCAGTAACTGAGCAGATTGTGAAATACTCAGACCGGCCCGTCTGGCACCAACAACCATGCCACGCTCAGAATTGCTTAAATCACCTTTCTTTCCCATTCTGACATTCAGTTTGGAGTTCAGGAGATTGTCTTGACCAGGACCACACCCCTAAATGCATAGAAGCAACTGCCATGTGATTGGTTGATTAGATAATTGCATTAATGAGAAATTGAACAGGTGTTCCTAATAATCCTTTAGGTGAGTGTATATGTACTTCTTTTGCTGCTTTTTGTCAAATATTTGTACTGCCTGCCTGCACCAGACATCTTCCATCCTGCACCGTTCCCATACCCTTTTCCATCTACCCAGCAGCCTCCATTTGAATAACTCTCAAGGATGGTGTCGCAATTTGCAGTGGGCAAACGAAAGGTGCAAACGAGGTAACAAACAGTGGTGGGGTGAGGCAGATGTACCCACATGCCTGTCAGGACATTCAAAATATCTTCTCAACGAATGGAAGAGAAAATGCTTTCTCCAACCCCAAATGTACACAATTTTCACACAATTTGTGTTTCGACTTCCTCAGGTGTGAACGACTGCCACATAACACTATTTGTGTTTTAACATGGTTTCAATTATACCTGCGGCTGCACCCTTTAAATAGCTCCCATTCATCAGCGCCCCTCTGTGCTGGGGTAATGTCAGAAGCTTGTTGTGAAACGACTTTACACGCTGCAACAACAAATGGAAAGCCAGAGGGCAGAGCTGCTATATTTAACCAGAGAGCTGTGAATGAGCCACAATGTTTACTGAGGTCTGTTGCGTGAACTTGTTTCTTGCATTTGCAGACAGGGTTCTAATTGGGTTGCAGTGTGCTATGCATTTGGCGTTATGTCTAATCTGTCTCTACACGTTTTTAGTTTGTAAATGATTTTAGTAATCGCAATTACATTTGTTAATCGCGAGCATGCTGATAAGTGAGTTGTGGAAGTTTCAAAACTCACAGTCTTTGTAAGAATACAAGGCCAATCTGACTATATCCTCATATTGGAAGAGAATTGAGTTCTCACAAGGTTCAACGAATTGACACCCTCAGATCGACTCTGAAAGTCATGAACTGACACTCTAAATAAAAATTGTGCTAAATAGCACTAAAAGTGGTTCATTGGCTTTTAATCATAGGGGAGCCACTTTAAGTGCTATACAGCACCTATCTTTAAAGGGGCTATACAGAACCTTTGTCAAAGACTACAGCCAATAACCATGTCTTATCTTTCTCTCATCCTCCAATTGTACTCCTCTTTCCACATAATTTTAACTGCAACTGACAGCTCTCAGTATCTTGTCTTGTTACATCCTACCACCACCCCATTCTCCACCTTGGATTTTAGATATGTTACTCCATTCTCATATGTTTGCTATGAATGGGAATTTATAACAATGGCGAAAGCTGATTTGAATGACTTTTATGTTTTTCTGAGGTCAAAAAGTCTCGGGAAAATTTCCTTATAGGGGGGCCTTGGGGGCAAAAAGGTTGAGAACCATGTTCAGGAAATACACTGTATTTTAATGTTGTTTTAATCCTTTTTCAACTAAGCTTAGAGACGAAGAGAGAGTTAGAGAACTTTTAAATAACTATACAGTGGCTTAACGGGTTCTTTTTATGGCAGTGGTGCTATATAGCACCTTAGAACCGCTGAAGAACCACACTGGGCTTATCAGGTTCTTTATACGGTAGCGGTGCTATATAGCACCTCAACCACCCCAAAGAACCACTGAAGAACCGCCGAAGAACCACACTGGGCTTAACAGGTTCTTTATATGATAGCCGTGCTATATAGCACCTCAACCACCCAAAAGAACCGCTGAAGAACCACACTGGGCTTAACAGGTTCTTTATATGGTAGCAGTGCTATATAGCACCTCAACCACCCCAAAGAACCACTGAAGAACCGCCGAAGAACCACACTGGGCTTAACAGGTTCTTTATATGATAGCCGTGCTATATAGCACCTCAACCACCCCAAAGAACCACCAAAGAACTGCTGAAGAACCACACTGGGCTTAACAGGTTATTTATATGGTAGGGGTTTTAAATAGCACCTCACCCACACCAAAGAACCACTGAAGAACCACACTGGATTTAACAGGTTCTTTATACAGTAGCAGTGCTATATAGCACCTCAACGAGCCCAAATAACCACTGAAGAACCACAGTGGGCTTAACAGGTTCTTTATATGGTAGTGGTGCTATATAGCACCTCAGCCACCCCAAAGAACCACTGAAGAACCGCTGAAGAACCACACTGGGCTTAAGAGGTTCTTTATATGAGGTTCTATATAGCACCTTAACCACCCCAAAGAACCACTGAAGAACCACAGTGGGCTTAACAGGTTCTTTATATGGTAGGGGTTCTACCATACCCCTACCATTAACCCAACCCCTTTAATTAATTAATACATTTTTATTAGCCAAAACTATTCTTTTTTTCTTCAATATCAAGAACTTTTGTTAGGTTCAAACTTATGTATTAACACCACTCTCTACCCACAATTCTCATCGCTGTTGGGTTTTCATTTTGCGTATAAGATCACTTCTGAATGTGTATGTTAGACAGAGAGTGAGAGAATAAGGTGTATTAAATGATTAATTCACCAGCATGTTCTTCATCTACTCCAGGGACACATGGGTGACATTACTCAGATAGGGCAAGAGCGGGAAAGGCACAAGGAGAGACGAGAGCTGGGCTGTTTTTCACCCTTGCTCTCTGTGGCTGGATGTGATTAGATTAATTAAAGTAGTGTGTTAGGAGGGATGTGTGTCGCAGCGGGTTTTGTCATAAAGATGAGCTGTTTTCTCTCCTTCATTCATTGATCTGCCGAACACCTGCTGTCAGACGGCCATGCTACACTGCCCTTCTCTCTCACTGTCTTTCAATCTGAATGATCGATCCAGTGGAACGGATTGAATCCTTTCAGACAGATGTTGCTGATACACCTGTGCAACATTTTTATTCATTCATTTTTCTGTCTTTATTTCCATCCGTTATTAATGGCACACGCGTGATCACCGTTGCGCTGCTCTTTGCCCCGCTCATTGGTCAAGGTCAGTTTTGTGGAAAAGAAAGTCTTGTTCCCTGTCTTTTTATGTTGTGCGCTTCCTAAGTGATGTAATAATGCTGATGTAATGGAAGCATATTACTTGTGTTCCATAGTGAGTGCAGTCTTAGCTTACACACCACCTAATTTGCATTTCATAAATATGCAAATGCTTTCAGGGTGCACTAGACCAGGGTTATTATAGTTACTTAAATCTAGTTACATAAATCTATCTATCTGTCTGTCTCTGTCTATTTAGGGCTGTCAAACGATTAATCACGATTAATCGCAACCAAAATAAACGTTTGTATTTACATAATATATGTATATTTGAATACACACACATAGATGTATATATTTAAGAAATATTTGCATGTATATACTGTATATACCTTTATTTAATCTATATTTTATCCAAATATAAATATTTAATATATAAATATAAAGAAACTTAAATATATTTAAAATATATTATAAAATTATTTATACATAATATTTATACACAGTACACACACATATTACATATATATCGCATATATATGCACCGATCAGGCATAACATTATGACCATTATGGTGAAGTGAATAACACTGATTATCTCTTCATCACGGCACCTGTTAGTGGGTGGGATATATTAGGCAGCAAGTGAACATTTTGTGTGTTTTATGTGTTAGAAGCAGGAAAAATGGGCAAGCGTAAGGAGTTGAGCAAGTTTGAAAAAAGGCCAAATTGTGAGGGCTAGACGACAGGGTCAAAAATAGCAGCTCTTGTGGGGTGTTCCCGGTCTGCAGTGATCAGTATCTGTCAAAAGTGATCCAAGGAAGGAACAGTGGTGAAACGGCAACAGGTTCATGGGCGGCCAAGGCTCATTGATGCAGGTGGGGAGTGAAGGCTGGCCCGTGTGGTCCGATCAAACAGACGAGCTACTGTAGCTCAAATTGCTCAAGAAGTTAATGCTGGTTCTGATAGAAAAGTGTCAGAATACACAGTGCATCGCAGTTTGTTGCGGATGGGGCTACATAGCCGCAGACCAGTCAGGGCGCCCATGCCGAAAAGCACCAAAAAACTATAAACATATTGGAAATACACAACAAAATTACAAAAACTTTAACTTGAAATTAAATCACAGAAAATATCAAATTAAAATGTATTCACTATATTCAAATGCTCAATGATTCTAAAATATTCTAAGTAACAATTTTCACTGAAGAATAAAATTTGGAGTTACTACTTGAAACTAAAGGAAGAGCAAGAGTGTTTTTTCTTTAGCCTCTCACAGCGCAGCAGATATGTCCGAACTGTCACACGCGATCTACCCCTGTTTGAAATGTGTCGGACTTCGCTTTGCGGTGTCGTCCGTGAGCATTCTACTGTGTTCGTCACCGCGGTGAGTCAGAGGGTGTCGTTCTGTAAACAGTCGGGTCTGAAGGCATAATTAAGGGGAAAGCTGAGGTCTAACACGGCAGGCAGAGATAGGCAGACGGAATGAGAATTCATTTAAATGCTGCTGCTCGGATAAAGGGAAATAATTACTGAGCTTAGCATGTACACCTGCCACTGACTGCGAGAGACATCACCTCACTTGCCACCATTTTGTGTAACGTAGTGAAATGAAGCTCAAGTCTCCCGCCGTTTTGCTCTGCTGGAGAGGATCGGTGGAGGGCATCTGAGGAGAGGAGTTGGTCTTTCTGAGCTTTGAAATTACTCCTACATGTTACAGAATTGGTTCATGTGCTTGAGCTTTTCTGACGTATCCCTGTTGCACTTTTCTCACCTTTTTTTTCTGTTCTTTAAAAAGGGCCATGTTTTATCTGAGAGATGGCTTATGGAGCTCCAATTTCTTGTAACTTGGTTCTAAAGGGCTAATTTATACCCTTAAATGGGCTGTTTTTTCTACTGTACTTTTAATAATATGATTATTGGCTAACCTCACATATCCGCATAGTTCACACTGTTTATCAAGCATCTGTATGTAAAATAAGTGTGGGCCATCATATGGTAAATATTCAGCAAACATGTGATAATAAATCTATATTTGTCCAAATATGCGCAAGTATTTGCTGTTTAGTGCATGCATGTGACCATAAATAAAACGGAGAAGACGTGACTGGCTTTTGATTCTTGTTGATGTTTCATTGAAAATATTGTTCATTACAGATCGGTTATTTTGCACTCCTGACATAAATTAAGAAATGAATGTCACTGCAACCTCGTTTTATCATAAACAGTGGTCAAATAATGAAGCTGGAGACTTTAATCTTTATAATTATACCAAGTTTTTCCAGATGAAGTTAGAGTGGGATGTTTTAATGTGCAGTGAATGTCGAACGACAGTAATCTGGGGCCGTCGGCGATCTTTGACTGCAAAGGGGATAACTTAAATTTGTTTTGATTGCCTCAATTCAGGTTTACACTACGGTGTACCCATCACAGAAAACTTTCACCATTAAAAAAAAAAAAAAAAAAAAAAAAACAGACACAGAAACGATGTTTTCCTCATAAACCATGTTTACGTTGTAAAATCCATGTCATTATACACATATATACAATAAAACACACACACACACACACACACACACACACACACACACACACACACACACACACACACACACACACACACACACACACACACACACACACACACACACACACACACACACACACACACACACACACACACACACACACACACACACACACACACACACAATGGTGCTATTCAGTCAGTATTATTTTCCATTATTGTATTCCTTGACATTGCATTGATTTTATGATCGAAGACTCAATAGAATTTGTTTTTCTCCAAAAACGCTGTCCGTCGGTTGGAAGATGTCTGCTAAGAATGCATCTCTAAGGACAAAAGAAGCAGTGAATGTGAACTCGCAAACAAACACAATCATCTGTCATCTCATGTGTCCATCAGTTTCCCCCCGGAGGGACTCCATCCGCGCGGATGTGTGAGCAGACACATGTGCGTGTGCCCATGTGGTTGTTTATTCATTTATTGATTTTTTTTTTGATTGTGTTGACCGTAGCCTCAAGCTAACAGAAGAGAATTGGGTCTTTTGTTTCTGAAGAAAAGAGAGTCTCCAGTCATCAGCGGCGCACATTATATCACTTTCTCCTTTAGTTTTATTAGTACATTTAGTACATTTAATTACATTTGATTGAATTAAAATAATGCACAAATAAATTAAAGAAACAAATAAATAAATCGTTTTAAATATATGATTAAATAACATATTATATTGACAGAGCATTTCAGATACAGATATTCTACTGATCATCCACTCTAAAATGTACAAAAAGGTCACGCGTTTCCCTTCCTCCCCACTGTCCAGTCGTCCCCTAGCATGTGCGCTCATGTGAGGAGAGTTACGAAGCCTTTCGAGGATGCTAACTAGACTTCAAACAGCCCGGCTGCCTTTTGAAGAAGTGAGGAGAGACCCAGACACACTCACGGTCATTATGTGAGGAATCTTGGAAGAGAAAATAACTCCTTAAATTGAAAGCAACACAAAGAGATTTTTCCTGTTGCTGTTGTTGTGGAGAACATCAAAATGGTTTCAGGGATGCAATTATTTTAGATATATTTTGGACTTGGGGAATTGCTTTTGTGTTGCTTGCTGAGGTTGACACGAGGAGCCAGAAGAGGCATAGAGCACCGGGCAATGCACAAAAACAAGCGGCACACACACAATACAGCTGTTTAAATACGGCCTACAGGACAAAAAAAAAAACAGATCAAATCAGGTGTTTTTGCACATTCTCAGGTGGGAAACCATTATACACAAAAAGCATGAAATGTGTTTGATATTTCTGCTTGATACCTCATATTTATATCCATAAACCCTAGACTTTTACAAAAAACTGAATGGCTATCTTTGATAGGCATGTTCGAGATGTGATGGGTGTATTAATAGTATATAACCCATCTAATTAATTGAATTCATCCAGCAATTTACTATAAATCAATTGCAAGCATACACGGCTGCATTGGATGTACTCTGCATGTATATAAACTGGTTGTTTTTTAGTGCTCACATTGAGAGCATGGTAGATCAGCAGTTGCCGTGAAGCAGACACACCAGATGTTGCTGTGTTCGGTTGTATCTGCATGGTCTCAGTCTTGATAGTTGTCTCGGTGTAGTGCCAGACAGAAGCCAAATGAAGCTCGAGCTGGAGTGAGAAGTCAGTCAAGGCTAAGGAGGGATTAAGGATCATGCTGATGGGGCCAGTGCACCGGGACGTCTGACTGTCAGGGGTCTCTGGCTGAGAGGCCTGCTGGGGCCCGACACCTGTTAGATGAACAGCGCTGGCATGTGTGCCAGTTGCTGTTGGCATAGTCTGAAATAAATGAAGAAATAAGAAATGTCATCTGTCCCTGGTCCCTCCGCTGCACAAATAGTACACCCATTGCAGCTTTGATGATATATAATAGCTGTGGTATCTTTTGTCTCTTTTGCAAAGTATTATGCACATTTTTTTTTTTTCATGGGCGTGCTGGTCTGAAAACGAGGTTTGTACTCAGATCATTAAAATAGAGAGTGACTACACATTTACAGTGAAAACTAAGGACTTATTAACACAGAGAGTGATCATTGCACTGTAATTAATGTGTTAAAAAGATTTATTTGGTTCAGATAACATAATATTTGTAGTTTCTATTTATTAAAACTATCTCCTTCTTTGTATTAACTCAACATTTTAAGGCCACTTTTAAGGTGACTTACTAAGTTAAACCAACAATATTTTTGTACAGTGTAACAAATCAAGGAAGAGGTGTGAAGCTAATTAGAAATCATGATAACAAACTATGAACTAAGGCAGCATCCAAAATCGCATACTCTCTCAAGTTGGTACTTATTTTGAATGAGTAATTACTTTACGACTGCTAAATGTGTGTGGTATGAATGTAATCCAGACGTACTATATTCGCCATGTTATCCTCATGTGACCTACCAGCATCAGTTGCGTCACTTCCCTGCCATTCACAAATCCTCTCCCGGGACCTCATGGGATAATAAAGCTTTGTCACATACACGCCTATTATAAAGTAGGGAAGTATGCGATTTCGAATGCAGCCTAGAACTCCTAGAACAGTGACAAAGAAAACGAAACTAAGCAGGACATGATCGTGACAAATGCATCCTTGCTGAATAATCTGTATTGCACCTTAGCAAAGCCACAGATCCTTTCCTTCCTCGCACTCCCTTTCTCTCTCCTCCTCCATCTATTTCACAGCATTAGGCTTGCTAGGTTTACTCTTGTGCACATTAGAGTAAAAGTCTGTCCATTTTCTTAAGTAAGCACATTAATGCCTGTGCTGAGCATTAACCTTGGGTCCTCTTCGACCTGGGCAAACACATTAATGTCTCCCGTGCTGGGCAGTTTGTTGACCCAAGTCCTAATTGTGTACAGTCTCCCATCGAGCGAAAGGCCTGACGCATCGGTCATTCTCAGCATTCAGGTCTTATTGACAGGTCTGAATAAATGGTTGGCTAATGCAGAGACCCTCATTGTTTACCCACGCGTCTCAGACAGCAGTCGCCATCACATACTCTGACGGTCCAATAATTTGTCCTCTGCAGCAGTCGGGCAGATTTATGGAAATGATGCCGTTTCCTAGAGAGTCTAATTGAGTGTCTGCTGGGCTCAAGATCTTCCGATGTCAGTCAACGTAAGAAATTACGCCACATTCGCTTGTGAGTAGAGGTCTTGTCAATGCCAGAGGTGATGATATCGGTTTACATACTCATTATGGACACTGACCTGTTATTTACCCATAGACACAAAGACAATTTTAATATGCCGTAGGTCCCTAGGATCAAAGGATCGATTTTCAACATGCTGCACATGCTAACAGCACCTCAAAGCCAATTTCCAATCTTTACAGTGAAAAAAAACAAGAGTAGCTTCTCTGTGAGGTGTCAAACACCCTTCACTCGGCAACTCTTGCTCTGGTAGTGTCCTCAGGGCATAGCTGTCTCTTCCTCTTTAATAAAATCTATTGTACAGCTCTGGTTTGAGGTCCAAAAACCAACTCCATTCAACAGGCAGATGGCACAGGGAAGGTTCAGGGTGAACCAGAGGCACAGAACACAGTGTCTTTCCATGGGACTTGGGGCTGGCGGGAGGTCCTGCTTCCCCCGCTGGCTGTGTAATGTCCAAACAGCAGGAAGACTGATACTCGGCTTCACTTCAGCAGCTGTTCTGCTGCAACACAATTAAAGCCCATTGTGTGTGCCAGGCCACCGGCTGTAATTACATTTGCTTGCCGGCCGCAGCAGATCTCAGGCAAAAGACGGTCTTTGTAGTGTCAAACCTTGCAGTGCATATTTAAGAGAGAGGTGATGTTTACCTAGTGTGTGCCAATGCTTCCCTTTTTTTCCCTGTGAAGTAAGACCGCACAATTAAACAAACTGAAATCTTGATATGGTACCACATTCCTGCAACACTCCCATCCACAGAGCATTGTAATATTCTTATGATAAACCAATATTATTTTACAATAAGATGTAATATTAGTGGACTGCATACTGTCATAACTAAAATGGACCAAAAAGAGTTCTCTTTCAAATCCAGATACAATGCGAATACAAAGAGAATTTGGTTGTTTTTCACTCACTTTTAGGCAAACTAAAAATGCTTACGTTTTTGAAAGTGAAGACATAAGTTCATAAGAGATATTTTAACATTAAAGTCCTCATGAAATCAAAATCGATCTTATTTACTTTGTTAGCACACATTACAGGCCTTAGGGTGAACAATTAATCCTTACAATTTAATACATAGAAAAAATAAATTGTTTGCCGGGGTAATCTTTAATCAAAATCTAAAAAGTAACTTCCGGCATGGAATAGTGTTACCTTTCCGATGACGACTGTGTGACGGCTTGGGTTTTGACCGTTAATCTGCTATGAGCGAGATATGTTACGAGATATGAGCAATATTCCGTTTCACTTGGAAATACGTCACAACACTGAAATAAAATCAGTTGCAACTTCCGGTTCACTGGGACTTTAAATTTTGTTTAACATGAGAGCTGTTGTTTGAATTTTATTTTATGTATTGTTTTATGTATTTTTTGCCTGTATTGAAGCAGCATATTGCAATGCTAAAGGGATATTTCAATCAACCAACCCATCCATCCATCCATCCATCCATCCATCCATCCATCCATCCATCCAATCAACCAATCAATCAATCAATCAATCAATCAATCAATCAATCAATCAATCAATCAATCAATCAATCAATCAATCAATCAATCAATCAATCAATCAATCAATCAATCAATCAATCAACCAATCCATCAATCAATCAATCAATCAATCAATCAATCAATCAATCAATCAATCAATCAATCAATCAATCAATCAATTCATCCATCAATCCATCAACCCAGCAATCAACCAATCAATCAATCAATCAATCAATCAATCAATCCATCAACCCAGCAATCAATCAATCAATCAATCAATCCCAAAACCAGCCAGCCAGCCATCCATCCATCCATCCATCCATCCATCAACCAATCAATCAATCAATTCATCCATCAATCCATCAACCAATCCATCAACCCAGCAATCAATCAACCAACCAATCAATCAATCAATCAATCAATCAATCAATCAATCAATCAATCAATCAAGTGTCATTTACTCACCACATTCCAAATCTGTTAGCTGAAACACAAAATAAGTAACAATGTTTCAGCTGTTTTTGAAAGTAAGTCATACAGGTTTGGAAGAGAACATCGGGATGTGTACATGCTTTTAAAAAAATACATATTTTGCAGTTCAAATCTACTTATGAATTGTCGAAGTTGCCTCGGTTTGATTTTCTGTCCATAATTTGCAACAATATTCTGTAGATTAACTAAGAGAAAGGGGAGCCATGGGCACGGCGGCATGGCTGTGTGAAAACAAGTCTGTCTGAGGTGACAGCAGATCAATGGAAGATCTAGGGAAACAGGAGAGTTCAGGCTCTCAGACTCACAACTCCTGCAGTGGAATGCTGTCACCTTAATCAGGGAGTCGTAAGGCAGACCCCTCTGTAGACTCCAATTTGGGAGCCGCAATGAACTGTCGTTAGTGTGATCAGAACAGGCAGTGAGGTAGGATTGTTTGGTTGGCTAACACATCACTACCAGGGATTCAGCCAGGGCCTCTTGGGAAATCACTTTTCCGGCAAAAGAGTCTGTTCATTTTGTAAGTGCGAGAAGAGCAATGCTCAAATAGAGCCAAGGAGCTCACTAACATGCATCACCTTCTGGGAAAAATAAGATGTGATTGTTAGCACTACTTGCTAAGGCTAGCATTACGGACCCACTTTATATTAGGTGGCCTTAACTACTATGTACTAACATTTTAATTAATCATTTGATACAATGCACTTATTGTGTACATACATGTCTTTACATTGTACTTACATTTTTAAACATCGCAGTAAGATGCTTACATGACACAAGCACAAGCAAAACTATTTTACATTTTAGCAAATTGGCGGCTAATTCGTTTGAATTTGATACGTTCTCAGTTGTACTTTTTCGTAAGATCTGCTTACGCCCACTGACGGTTAGGTTTTGGGATGGACCTTCATACTTACTTTTTCCCCTCTACAAATCGTATGTTTGTGTTTTTGGTGTTTATGATAAATCTGTATTTAGAATTCATTGTTTGTGTACATGGTAATATCAACCTGAATGTGACTGAAGAGAGTGTGAAGAACACAAAAATCAGCATAGGCCACATAGTTTAATGCGGTTATGGTTACTAAGATTATGGGCTTAATAGCATTAGTTTGATCGAAGTATTGTGTTTAGATGAGGTAAAGTTTAATCGCAATATTGCCAAAATCCCATTATGATCGAATTATGAGGGTGCGTGTAAATACACTCAATGAACCTGAATTAGTTTGTTTCATTTCGTTTCGCACACTCAATTTGTTACTATTTTACGTTTTAACAAATTGGCGGCTAATTTGTTTGAATTTGTGTGTTCTCATTTGTACATTTTCGTACAAACTGCTTACAATCCACTTATGACGGTTAGGTTTTGGGGTGGGGTTAAGGGTGGACCTACATACTTACTTTTTTCCCTACTAAAAAACGTATGTTTGTGTTTTTGGCGTTTATGCTAAATCTGTATTTGGAATTCATTGTTTGTGTACATGGTAATTTCCTCCGAATGTGACTGAACAGAGTGTGAAGAACACAATAAAAACAATAATGCAGATATAACTTATATAACAAAACCCTCAGGGACAATAAAAGTCTTCTTTTAAATGCGTTTTATCATTTTGTCGGAGTGAGAAAGAAGCAGCCATTCATAACACATGACAGGCCTTTGCCCTGATGATACAATTATGATTATCATGTCATACGACTGTGGGTTATGACACAGTATCTCAGTTTCTTTATGTGCTTTATTTGTTTAATTTATTTGTGTGGCACTAGAAACAGCTATGAGTGGAGAAGAAACAAAAGCCTGGTGAAATGTAAACAATCACAGGCTCATTTATTGTTCTGATCATTTTACGCTCAAAAATGTTTAATAGAACTTGTGCAGTTCGATTAATTGTGCCGATAGCACAAATAACATTTCCTGATGAATAAGTGTTCCCAGTTGGGGCTTATTAAAGGGATAGTTTAAAAATTGTGTCATTTTCTCACTATCAGTCCATTCAAATCTGATTAGACTTTCATTCATCTTCGGAACACAAATAAAGATCTCATAATTTTTGGTACGTCCATTCACAGTCTAGGCAATCAACATTTCATCATAAAAGTAATCCAAATGAACAAACAAGATTGCTTTATATGGTGACATATCACATATATACATTGATCAACACACATACATAGAGCACATCAAAATATGGTCAACAGAATGTGCGTATTTGAAGAGCCGTAGGTGTGTGCGTAGGTGAACTATCCCTTTAGTTTAGAGCAAAGTTGTTTCCCTTATGCTTTTTTTCTTATGTTGTATAGGATATAAAATGAAACTCAAAGACAAATTATTTTCTGTACTTGTTACAGTATTTGCAAGGCAGCACCAGCTTGATATTCCTCAACATTTGTGTCCTTAGTTTTGTAGATGAAGATAAAGTGCTTATATCTGAATTTCTTTTATGGTTTATTTATTTATTCTAATGGAGTGAGACTAGATCGATAATGAAAAGTATACAAGAAGTGACTCACATACATAAACTCCTTCCATGCTGTTTTACAAGCATGACACCAATTTGATATTTTCACACTAGTTTGTGAATGGCCGTCTTTTTTGCACTCATTTGCATACATCATTTTGATAGATATTTCAGAAGTTATTGGATCTTGTGAAAAGGAATGTCTATTTTTTGCTGGTTTAGTACCAGCAAAAGTACCAGAAAGCTTATATTAACCCTCTGATTTGAACGCTCTGTTTGAAGGGGCGTGTCTACTGAGACGCCAGTGTAATAGCCTACTGCTGTGATTGGCTGACATCTTTGCATATGAAATAGCTGAGTATTACATGTGTAACTCTGTCGAAAACTTTTAGCATGTTTTAACTATTACAGCTCTCAATGTGAACTAATCGTAAAAAGTGTTGATTATAGCGTTATGTTTAGATCTATGGCATTATATTTATATAATGATGAGCAGGCAGCTGATCACACACATTTCGATGTGTTTTATTAATGTTAACCAAATTTTTATCTTGTTTAACATTATATTGTTATTTGTTAGCATGGTATATGATCACTAAACCTGATTTTCTCTTTTTCTTCTTTCTAGGTGGGTACAGACTGATTTATGAAGCATCACATGGTACTTGTGTAGTGAGTCTTTAGTACTTTATCTTTCTTTCTTTCTTTCTTTCAAATTCTTACATTCTTACAATTATTTTTAATGAAAAAGAGCTATATTCTCTGTCGATAACTTGTATTTGGCACTACTTTTGCACTGCTTGAATACTGTTTGTTAGTTGTTGTGCCAGTACATAAGGCCATCGTTTTCAGACTGAACGGTGAAGAGAGTTTGTGGCGTCTGTGTGTGTTTGAACTCCACGCTTAGTGAATTGTGTATTGTTGTGTACATGTCTTGGCGGACACATAAGTGTATGTGTGTGGCAAAGCTAGCTAAGAGGTCTTTCCTGTGAAACCCTGGCCATAATGAATCTTTGACACAGATAAACCTTATCAGTCCACTGTCTTATTGCAATGACCTTTCTCCTGACCCTTCCCTGTGTCTCTATTAAAAAAAAAAAACCTCAATGCCTCTTCCTCTGAGCCTCCCTCCGCCAACACCGTGTTAAATGAAAAGCTCAGACTTAAACACATTGGCAAGTATTTTGTTTGCACATATTGTATGGAGAGATATCAGTTCCTGTGAGAGTTATACTGTAACTGTGAAGCCACTCATATAAACTCAGAGTGTGCATGTTGTTTATAGAGTCGTGCTGCTTGTGAATAGAGTTATTAATATGCTATTATTAGAGTGAAACAGTTGGCCAAATGTCTTGTGTCTTTAAAAACTGCCCCTCAGGAGGTAGAAAAAGAAAAGGAAGTGGGGAAGTGGAAAGTTGGAGTGACTGGTGTGAAATGAATGTTAATTAAGTTATTACATTGACGAATTAATTTAAAAAATCAAAGAAAACGAAAGGTTGGCCAGAATCCTGCATTGTAATGGTCATGGACATTTAATCATTGCAAATGCAAATACACATTAGCACCCTTTGAAATGTTACAGTTTCATTAATATGTTATTTACATCAGTTTTGGTAGTTTTAGATTTTTTTATTTTTTTATTTGCTACAGCAAGCATTACTGTTAACGTATGGTCACGCATTTCTTGTGTAAAAAAAGGTCCATTGTCCGTTGTCAATAGTGTAGCGATGCACAATCACACAGACCACACAGAATCCAGTCCTTTCAATAGGAATTCTCATGATTGGGAATTTCACATGATGGAGAAAAATATCCCCAAGTATATTTAATTTGTGACAGTTTCGAGAGATAATTTGTACTGTCATTGCAACATGTCCTCCAACCAATACGCTTATAGGTCGTTTGTCACTTCCCTGAAATACGACCAATAGGAGCATTTACTAAAGTTGCACCCGTATCGACAACAGGCCACTTTTATTTTAATTCATGAAATACGACCCATAGGAGCATTTATTAAAGGTGTGCCCCTATCGACAACAGGACGCTTTCATTTTAATGCTTTGTTTCCTTTTATTTGGTTTATTTTATTTAATAAGGTGCTTGAAGAACGACCTATAGAGTCGTTTTTTTTTTTTTTTTGAGGACAGTCTGGTCATTGTGTCAACATGACCTCAAGTGTCTCCTGGCGAACTATTTCTGTTGTAAAAGAAAATTGGTAACACTTTTAATAACTGCACGCTATGACGCATTAGTTAAGCATTAGTCAATAGTTAATTCATCATTTATAAAGCATTAATAGACATTAATTAGCAGTTCATAAATACAGCTATAAATGCTTTATTCTTGATTTATAAGCATATCTATAATGTGTTTATTAATTGTATTTTCATACTTTTTTAAAGATCAATTTATCATTTGTAAATCATGTATTACATTATTTACAAACCCGTTATTTAGAAGTTGTCAGTGGTTCATAAGATCAGAAAGTAAAGGATCAATAAATGATTTAAATGTACATTTATACATCTTATTATTTAGACATATAGCAATAGTTACTCAGTGTGTTATTAAATGCTTTATTAACACATATTCCTACTGTAATTCATGATTAATCCAGGTAGTTAAAACAATTAGTAGTTGGCAGTTTTTTGTGAGCTCATCTAAAGTGAGAACTATTTATGCCTTGTAAAGCTTTTACAAAGGAGAAAAAAAAATAGTTTTCTTCAAAAACAGAAAAAGGAAACAAACACAACACAGAGTGATACAGAACATAGAGATATTTATTTCAAAATGCAACAAATTAAACTGTACTACTGTACACTTGATATAACATGAAACATAAATCTCTTCAATGTCATAGAACAATTTAATCCCTATACATCTACAGAAAATATAACTGCAGTAAAATGAAACTAAGCCTCTGCAATCTGATATAAAAATAAATTTCTGTAGTGTAAATATTGCTGAATAAAAATGTACCATTGGATTACACTGGACACAGGAGTACCAAAATACAACAAATACAATTTGTATAAAATTATAATAATATAATAAAACATTTAGCAGTGTCATAACTACCTCATTAACTGAGCCTTTAAATCTCTTTTGTAAAAGTTAACAAAAATAGTCAACTGACAACTACTAAATGTTTTATAACTACCTAAATTAATCATGAATTACAGTAGGAATACTTGTTAATAAAGCATGTATTAACACACTGAGTAACTATTTATATATGTCTAAATAATAAAATGTATAAATGTACATTTAAATAGTTTATTAATCCTTTACTTACACTTTCTAAATGATCTTATGAACCACTAACAACTCCTGAATAACTGGTTTATAAATAATGTAATACATGATGTAAAAATTTTAAATTGATCATTAATAAAGTATGAAAATACAATTATTAAACACATTATAGATATGCTTATAAATCAAGAATAAAGCATTTATATCTGTATTTATAAACATTTTATTATTGTCTATTAATGCTTTATAAATAATGAATTAACTTTTTTTTATTATTAACAAAGCCAATGTTGACGTACAGTATGTACCTTCAATAACACAATGCACCTTTTAGAATCAAAGTCTGGTGAACAACACTTATTAAAAATAAAGGTGCCATAAAATAACTATTTTGAGTTCCAAAAGGACATTTCAGTGAACAGCTCTTAAACCATATTTTCTTTTCTTTGGTAAAATTAGAAGTTTCCATGGATGTTAAAAGTTATTATGCCAACAGAGAAGCATTATTTTTTTAGACATTTCCAGCAATGTCTTGGAAGTTGAGGCCTGAACTGTTTTCGTATTCTAAAACATCCTGAGTCGGTATGCTTGGGGTTTGGACTGCATTTCTTTTCCATGAAGGCTCCCCAACCACACAGAGCTAATTTGGGGTGGGGGCCTGCGATGAGATGGCAGCCTGAATGTCGGTTTCTCTCTCTTCTCCTCCCATGACCACATTCTAAATGCAGGCTGCCTGTCCTCCAACTCACATTAGAACCGAAGCCCCTTCTAGGGATTTGTTGTGGGCTCTAGGGCTGTTTGAAAAGCCGCAACCATAAGCTTTCATTCCTCTGGAACCGATCAGTTGTGCCTCTGGACCGCCTCAATCACAGATGAAAAGAACAACTTGATCCTTATTCGTGTATTTGCTGCTGATTTTTTTAGGGGGGCTTGAGGTTGCCATCCACAAGGGATACAGTACTGGAGGTCCAAACGGGGTGTGGGTACTTGTAGGTGTCTGCCCTTGTGGCTTCATTAGAGTGCATGGCTGTTTCCGGGGAGTGATGGATGAGTGGGCAAAGGGTGCAACAAGGCATACTCAAACCCCCTCACACTTGCAGTCTTTTTTCCCTGGCAACACAGTTTCACCCCCGTCCTTCAGTTAGTTGTGCTTTTTTAAGGGACATTTGTTTTGGAACACAATTACAGAGGTCCACGTCTCACATGGAAAACATGCATTTGTGTTTGTATAGGCCTTTTAGTATGGCACTCGTAGGCGTAGAGACACTGGTCGTGCTCTGACTGAGCAATCTCTGTGGTTTCTTTTCCTTTTATGCTTGAAATCATTCTTGATTTAGTAATGTGGTGCTGCATCTGTTTTGTCTAAAGGATATTCAGAGCCTTAAAATATCCTCACCAAAATTAGTTAGGCTCAAATGTATCCATCATCCAGCCATCCATCCATGACTGTAGCCGTTCCTAAAGGCCAGTTGTAAGAAATATAAAAGTAAAATGTTCATTGTGAATGCATTCAAGACAAATTGAGCTTTGGTTCTTATACAGGAAATACGGGTTTGAATTTGGTCTTATACCATTCAAAACTGGGGTCGGTGAGATTTTATTCTCTTATTCTCAGCAAGGTTGCATTTATTTGGTCAAATATTTGGTATACACTATTTGTCACAGTACGTGTAGTATAAAACTCATGAAGACGAGGATGAACAGGATCTTTTAATAATAGGACTCATGGAATAAACATCAAATCAAGCGGCAACCTCCCCCAGTTTCTCTTGAAGCCAATACGGAAGTGACTTAAACTGCAATTCATCGACTGGCCGCTAGGGACAGGCTCCAGAAGGGAGCGGAATCTCATTGAGCTCCATGTTAAAATGCCCAACTTTACAGCTGAATAAAACATGTTTACAGCCTGGTACAAATTGTGGTCTATACAGCTAATGTTGCCCTTCATGACAACTGTGAGGGGGGTGAATTTTTCTTATAACTCATTCGTTTACATTATATAAAGCCTTGAAGTTCTGCATAATTAAGGGCGTGGCCACTTTGAGTGACAGGTGGACAGCCATTTATCTGCTGTCTGTTAGTCATCGCGTCACCTCAGCACCACCCACGTCCCGCCTCTTTGCCCATTTTCTATTATCCGGGAGTGACACGCGATGACACAAGATGGCATGGCCAGCTCGACCCTACTTTACGCTTCAAAACTGCTCTTCAGAATCCAATGGGTGACGTCACGAACACTACGTCTATATTTTTTTACAGTCTGCATCAAACACATTGAATCTAGTCGAGAACCGACAAACACTGAGGAAGAACTGAGAACTTATAAGCAGCAACTAAACAAGGGAGCTAATGAGATAATTAACAGAACACAGGTGGAACCAAATTAACTAATCAGAAATTAGGGAAACAGGGTCACGGATAACACAAATAGGCATACATGTAACACTATTATACTATATACTATTACAATTGAAAATAACTGACCCCAAACTTTTGAATGGCAGTGTTCATATTTATTATATTTATTGTTGTTGGACGGCCAAGGCTCATTGATGCAGGTGGGGAGCAAAGGCTGGCCCATGTGGTCCGGTCAAACAAACAAGCTACTGTAGCTCAAATTGCTCAAGAAGTTAATGCTGGTTCTGATAGAAAGGTGTCAGAATACACAGTGCATCGCAGTTTGTTGCGTATGGGGCTGCATAGCCACAGACCGGTCAGGGTGCCCATGCTGACCCCTGTCCACCACCGAAAGTGCCAACAGTGGGCATGCGAGCATCAGAACTGGACCATGGAGCAATGGAAGAAGGTAGCCTAGTCTGATGAATCACGTTTTCTTTTACATCATGTGGATGGCCGGGCGTTGCTTATCTGGAGAACACATGGCACCAGGATGCACTATGGGAAGAAGGCAAGCCAGCGGAGGGAGTGTGATGCTTTCATGGAAACGGTATTCCCTGGTGGCTGTGTCCTCTTTCAGCAGGATAATGCGCCCTTCCACAATGCAAAAATGGTTCAGGAATGGTTTGAGGAACACAAATACGAGTTTGAGATGTTGACTTGGCCTCCAAATTCCCCAGATCTAAATCCAATCGAGCATCTGTGGGATGTGCAGAACAAACAAGTCTGATCCATTGAGGCCCCACCTCGCAACTTACAGGACTTAAAGGATCTGCTGCTAACATCTTGGTGCCAGATGCCACGGCTCACCTTCAGGGGTCTAGTGGAGTCCATGCCTCGACGGGTCAGGGCTGTTTTGGCAGCAAAATGGGGACCAACACAATATTAGGATAGTGGTCAATATGCCTGATCGGTGTATATACTATACAACAACAACAACAACAACAACAAATATTCTTTAAAAACGAACACTGCCATTCAAAAGTGGGTTGGTGTTTTTGCCACATAATAAAAATATATATTTATATGTATCTGACATGTTCAGATTCAGAGTTTGTTCTTCGTTAGCTTGTTAAAATGCTTTGGAGAGACAGCACATTTGTTGTTGGGCACCGTTGCTATGTCAGAAATTTCATAAATGCCCTTTCTGAGCAGCTTATTGTGTGGGCATTGACCTGCGTAATATCAGTTGATGAATGAGGTGATAAAGGTCCCTATCAATCTGGCGTCTGAGTTATGATCCACCTTCCGTTGTTTCTGTGTGCTTTTGTTTAATATGTTTGATGCCATTCTCTCATTGACCTTGTTGATGCAGACAGGGCTCGAATCGCACATGTAATTGCTGTGTGTAATTGTTCAAGCCCTCTCCGTTTTATTGTGCTGAATGGCACCACTTTGACTCTGTTAGTGCTTGCTAATTAGCACCGAGCAAAGGGCATGAATCAGGCTGTTAATCAGAATTAAAGACCTGATCAATGTTGTTCTCAGGGGCCAGGGCTTCCTTGTAAGTTTGCCCCCCTGTGTGCAATTGTTACTCACTGATTTCCAAAAGTCCAAAAACTGTTTTTTTTTAGTAATGTTCTGCTAGAAAATGTCTGTGAATGGAATACTAGCATAGTGGTAAATATTTCCAACAGTTGTCACGTGACTCTTGTAAATCCTGATGGGAAATAATAGTCCTAAAAACATGTTTATTCAATATTTAGGCAGTCTAAAAAAAGTTTGTGAATGTGTTTTTGGTTAAATATCATTTTTGATGCATCAGGCTTTTAAAGTCCCTGCAAAGTCAAAATTAAATATGTGTTCTGAGTTTGTCACACCAGAGACAAATGTGTTGTTAACCACCAAGCCAAATTTGAATCATAAAAAAAAATCCACCAAGTAAATTAAATTGCTTATCAAAAACTTGAAAAAATAAGCAGCATTCTCTGCTCTCAAACGCTGGCGGCGTGTCCGATGTTGGTGCTGAAACCACGCCCACTTGCGGGAAAGCGGCCGTGAGCACACAAGACAACGCTCACGTACAGCTCACGACGGCACCAGATGTCGGCGGGACGGGAGGATGAAGGCCTGGGCGGGAGATAATCGTTCGGCCGCATTCTGCAGCGGATTATCAGTGAATTCCAGTGGTCTCCGATGAAAGTTTGTAAAACTATACGGTGTAATGTCAGGTGTTGGTGGTGATCCTCAGCTCTCCATCAAGGTAGCTGTTCACAAAATTAATCCACCACTTCTTGATATAATCATTTTTGATTTGTAAACTGTTTTGTAAGTTGTAGGCTGTAGTAACTAACAGTACTGACAGTAACTCGTGATCGAGCGGACGAACTGATGAGAATGTGCTCTAGTTATGATCGTGTTAGGGGAGGAGCCAGGCTCAGTGGC
This sequence comes from Gobio gobio, assembly GCF_949357685.1. Lineage (NCBI taxonomy): Eukaryota > Metazoa > Chordata > Actinopteri > Cypriniformes > Gobionidae > Gobio > Gobio gobio. The sequence continues at coordinate 11,393,617 of NC_137118.1, forward strand.
TCAGTTCGTCATCGAGGTACCGTTTTAGCCCCACTCCTGAACACAGCAACGGTGAAAAACTGTTTAACGGTCTAACTCCACAAGTCAGTTCTACACAGCTCACAGTCTTTGTAACGTGTTTCAGCAATACATTTCTAACATTTACAATGTGTTTAGAAACAAATCTCAGAATTGCCTTTACAGGGACTTTAAAGGGTTAGTTCACCCAAAAATCAAAATTCTGTCATTAATTACTTACCCTCATGTCGTTCGACACCCCATCTTCGGAACACAAATGAAGATATTTTAGTTGAAATCCGATGGCTCAGAAAGGCCTCCATTGGCACAATGTTCTTTACACTCTCAAGACCCATAAAAGGTACTAAAGACGTCGTTACAAAGTCCATCTCACTACAGTGGTTCTACAATAACTTTATGAAGCGACAAGAATAGTTTTTTTGCGCAAAAAAACCTAAATAACGACTTATATAGTAATGACCGATTTCAAAACAATGCATCATGAAGCTTCGAAGCGTTATGAATCAGTGAGTCGAATCAGGTTTCGGATTGTGTGTCAAACTGCCAAACTGCTGAAATCACGTGACTTTGGCGATCCAAACCGTTGAATCAACTCACTGATTCATAATGCTTCAAAGCTTCGTAATGCATTGGTTTGAAATCGGTCATCACTATATAAGTCGTTATTTAGGGGTTTTTTTGCGCACAAAAACTATTCTCGTTGCTTTATACAGTTATTGTAGAACCACTGTAGTGAGATGGATTTTGTAACGACGTCTTTAGTACCTTTTATGGGTCTTGAGAGTGTAAAGTACATTGTGCCAATGGAGGCCTTTCTGAGCCATCGGATTTCAACTAAAATATCTTCATTTGTGTTACGAAGAGGTCTTACGGGTGTCGAACGACATGAGGGTAAGTAATTAATGACAGAATTTTCCTTTTTGGGTGAACTAACCCTTTAAGCCTTTTATTTTATGATATAGTCCAAATATGTAACTCATACTTGAGGAGGAAAAACACCTCAAATTTATTCCGATCCACAAACTTAGCAAACAATATGAAATTTGGTACATTTGCTGAAATTTATATGACCAAAAAGTAAGATGAGATTCTGATAGCTTGTAATGTAAATCAATGAGATCTTTCTATATTTACCAATAATATTTAGCAATAATAATCTTAGTAAGATGATATTTGATAAAAAAATTCATTTTCGGGGGCAAAACATTTAAAGCAATGCAATAAAATACAACACAATGATGATTGAGACGAGATGTACAAATCCTAAAATCCTGATATATCTTATTCGCTACTCTACATTTGTACATGATTTATCTAGAAATGATTTATGGATAATCAGATTAACCTAAGCTGCTACATCCTGAAATATACAATTTATAACAATATAAAATGTATTCTTATGTTTATTTTATTAAAATCTAGATTTCACAGCAAAAAGACACGTGCACCTCAACCTGATGGTGGACATATTTTTTTAGAATTATACAAAAACTGTCAATCAAGTAACAGAAGACACATGGAAGATTTTGTACAGAAGGTTTTTCAGCAACGTTATGGTGACGTTGATCATTTAAAGGCCTGGAAAAGTTGTATCAAATATGGTACAGTATAGAGTTCAATTTGTCACATGACCTTATTAAGTGCATTAAATAAATGTAGTATGCTAGTATGTTATTCCAAACTTAGCCTTGGTGTCTGTTACTTTATTTGCAGTCAGATGTCCCACCCGAGTGGCCCAAATAAATGGACCCTTAATTTACATTCTGAGGCACAAGCAACTCCAAACTGTAACGGAACTGCCCCAAATAAAAGGAATTCATTGAAATTCTCCTTCAATCCCATGAGACTTTTTTTTGTTAATGACATAACTCTTTTCTTAGGCCCCTCCTCTGACCTATGTTTCAACCAATCAAAGCCTTCTCCCTCATAAATCCATGTCTCCACGTGGCATAGGCAGGATGGTGCATGTTACACACCCCAAATACGATAATGCACTCTTGCAGATACACACAAACGCAGATCCAAAGGAGCGCAAAGGATCATTTCCAAAGCTGTTTATCTGAACAAGTCTGTGTAGTATCCTCCATACTTCTTCCTTCAGCTAGTAGGAGTTTCTAAATAGATCATCTCCATTATGTGTCTCTAATCCTCTCAGGGAAATCTCTGCATTTTCTGACTCTCTGATTCATGGCTCCAAATGCCGTCTGCCTCGTAAAAGGATATTGTGACGCTTTTTTTAAACAATAGGCTTGTCTCTCTGTAGCAGCACAAGGCTGATGAAACGGCTGGGGAGAAATATTGTTTTCTCTCCCATTGATGAGCACAAGTATTTTGCGCTTCAATAAAGCCTCCAGTCATCTCAAAGGCGTGAACATGTATGGCTGCTTTTCTCTGGATTTTCCTTGACTTTTATATGGTAGCCATATTTTTCCAGCATTTTTCTTTGTGTTTCTGAATCAATATCTTCGTATCTCATCTGCCGGGTAAACGGTAAACAGGCTCACATTCTTGCTGCTCGAGGAGAGTAGTGTGTTCAATCTGCTGGAGGTGACAGTATACAGTAATGAAGTATGTTTGAAAGAGCAGCCAGCGCCAGCCTCTTCTTCTACGCACACACACACGCAGAGAAGGACTGTAAGCTGTAGCCGAGGTCCCAAAGTAAAATTGTCTTTGGCGAGATAATAAAATTGAGTTACTTGTGTTTTGTCTGTAGGAACGGCAATATAACGTTTAAATCAAATTGTAAGAGCAATAATACGACTTGCAGATGTGAGAGATGTGTGTTAAACTCAAAACAAAGACTAAACTACTATCTACTAAACAAAACATCTGTCACGCCCTGTTCCCTGACTTCTTTTACTTTAGTGAAAAAGGCACTATAATTTATGCCTTTTTTTCCCAGCATTGCAACACATGTGGAATTTTTTTTTCTGCATTGAGCTATAGGCTACTAAAGCTAAAATATGACTAACAAAATTGCAATAATTATTCATAGAGACTTGTATGTGTGCAATATGTTTTGTTATATTGTATTATTACGCTTACAAATAAATGTATTCATATTTAAATATAATATAATTATATTAAATTGTATATGGGGGATTAGCCATATATAAAGTTATAATATAATATTGCTACTAATAATATAATATAATTAACATAATATAATATAATTAATATAATAGTGCTGTCAAATCGATTAATCGTGATTAATCGCACCCAAAATAAAAGTTTTACATAATATGTGTGTGTGTGTGCTGTCTATAATTATCATATGTATATAAATACACACGCATGTACTGTATATATTTGTATATACGTGTAAATATTAAATACATTTTTGTTATATTTATTTTATAATACAACTTATATAAATAAATATACAGTATATATGTATGCAAACATTTCTTAAATATATACATGTATGTGTGTGTATTCAAATATACATAATAATTATACACAGGACACGCACATATATTATGTACACACACACTTGCATTTTGGATGCGATTAATCACGATTAATCAATATAATATAATATAATATAATATAATATAATATAATATAATATAATATAATATAATATAATATAATATAATATAATATAATATAATATAATATAATATAATAAATATAATATAATATAATATAATATAATATAATATAATATAATATAATATAATATCTCCTGTTATAAATATAATATAGTCATATAATTGACTATTATAATATCTTAAATGGCTATTTAAATATAATATAATATAATATAATATAATATAATATAATATAATATAATATAATATAATATAATATAATATAATATAATATAATATAATATAATATAATATAATATAATATAATTAATATAATATAATATAATATAATATAATATAATATAATATAATATAATATAAATATAATATAATATAATATAATATAATATAATATAATATAATATAATATAATATAATATAATTAATATAAGGTTTTTATGAACATTATGACAATTATTTGCAATTATTTTTTACATTTAATAGCTATATTAAATTTAAATAGCCCTTTAAGATATTATAATAGTCAATTATATTGCCCTGACTATTATTGATATGATATGATATGATATGATATGATATGATATGATATGATATGATATGATATGATATGATATGATATGATATGATATGATATGATTTGATATGATATGATGTTATATGATATGATATGATGTGATGTGATGTGATGTGATGTGATATTATATTATATTATATTATATTATATTATATTATATTATATTATATTATATTATATTATATTATATTATATTATATTATATTATATTATATTATATTATATTATATTATATTATATTAATTATATTATATTATATTATATTATATTATATTTATTATATTATTTTAGCTGTTTAACCATATAAGTTATGTTATGCTGTGTAACATGTTATGTTATGTTATTTTGTATTATTAGGCTTTCATAAATATTCTTTATAAAATATTATAAAAAAGATACATTGCTGTATTAAATTTATATTTAAGATGTTTAGCCTTAGGAAGGATTATATTATTTGATTAAATATTAAATGATTAGGCTTTTTACAAATATTGAAATAGATTATAACCCACCATAAGCAGGTGCTGCAAAAAGTGAATTTTTTGCTCTTGCCCACACTGTAAAGAATAATTTTAAAGCACTCGATCACCACACAATTGTAAACCGCTCTGCTATTCTCACACTAGATCCATGAGCGCTTAGTCTATTACGGCGTTCCAGCTCATCTCCCTCAGTCCAAGCACACACAGCAGAGTGTAGCAGCACACCTAATCTATGAGGAGAGATGGGGATGCACTCTTCTCCGGGAATGTACTGCATTACGATTGCCTTGTTCTCCTCATTCAGAGATGGAATTGCAAAAGCACGCAATAACTAACACTATGAGTAAACAAGCTTGAAAAGTGGTTTTCGGCTAGAATCACACAGTGTGCCTTATTTTTTTCTTCTTCTAATCGACCAATAATGCAAGCGATTTTGGTACTCTACATATTGACAAACATGTAATTATTTTGTCTATATAAGTTTGTTGTTTTACTGATATTACAGATATATATATTCCGATTGGTCAATGCAAATCAGGTGTTTGCCTCAAAGGCATTGTTTGTGATCAAAAATCATCATATCATCTGAGGCTTAAACGTGAGTGCAGAAGTCGGTAGAATGTGCCTCTCGAAAATCATTTCCTTACAGAAATCTTGCCTAGACAGAGACACACATGGTGTATGATGTCATTCCGTTTGCCCTCAGGGCAGCGGCAGGGACCCTCGCAGACAGGTCAGCGTGTCCCATATTCTCTCAGAGACAGATGACCACAATTATGTTGGAACACACACACACTGTGTACCAATTCATAAGGGGCCACAGTCTCTAGCGTCTCAGGGATGTTAACTAGTAGTTCAAATGAGATTCACTTCCCAAGCTCAAAATGCCACATTGAATACAGATAACCAACAGTGCATGTGTGTGTATATTTATAGCTTTCTCAAAACTCATTTTTACAAGAACAAATAAAGCCACAGTCTCGGGGAGTGGGAGTGAAAACATTCAGTGGCTAGAGCTGGCACGGGTACTGTGCTTCTATATTGCATTAATATGTCCTTTGCTTCGTCTTTAAAGGGACCCAGATGTGAAACAGATGGAAATATAATGAAGATCAAAGCAAGTGTGGTTGAAGGATATGGCGCAGTTGGTGTGGGAGGGGGGTCGTTTATTTTGGAGAGAGGGTTCTCGCCGCCTGAAATGTGGCAGTGTGTGCTGCGCCGCAGTGCCATGCCAGATGGGTGAAATTGACCACAACTTTCAAATTTAAACAGGATATTTTTAGCTGACACTGTTTAAAAGAGCTTTTTTTTCGTTTAAGTGAAGTTTCCCTTCCATCTGTGCATGTGTGCGTGTGTGTGTGTGTGTCTAAATAACAGATAATCACATAAAAAATGGCGCTCTAATGGTCTTCTGATATACAGTATATATTTAAACAAATGATATGAATTAAAGTTATTAATGTACCACCCTGCATTTATATTTACTGTACTTCTTAATATGCAAACACATTTTTTTATTTACACAATGCACGAGTTTGAGGTGTTGACTTGGCCTCCGAAATCCTCAGATCTCAATCCAATCGAGCATCTGTGGGAAGTGCTGAACAAACAATTCCGAACCATGGAGGCCCCACCTCGCAATTTACAAGACTTAAAGGATCTGCTGCTAACATCTTGGTGCATCTTGGTATATATATATATATATATATATATATATATATATATATATATATATATATATATATATATATATATATATTAAATGCAAAAATGTTCTTGAGCATCACATCAGCATATTAGAAGGATTTATGAAGGATCGTGTAACACTGAAGACTGGAGTAATAATGCTGAAATGAATAAATAATAGTTTGTATATATACTGTGGCAGCGAGTTTTTCAAGGACCATTCAATTTTTTTCTTTTTTTATTCAGTGAGGTATAGAGTTCTGTTCAAAGACATACATTTGTGCTCAGTATAGTACTGTATATGTTCATTCTGTGAGATGGCTATTTCACTTGCTTTAGCAGATCGATAAAACGGAATCTATTCAGGAGAAATAACCATCAGCCAGAAGGAAATTGTGAGGCAGTGTGAAAGTCACAGACTGGGGTGTTACTGCAGAAATAAGATTCATACAGTTTTCTTCATATTGTACATTTAAAGATAGTTGATCATTAATAATCAATCAATAAATGTGTTTAAACTATTTTAGACATGGTCCATCGAGAACCAGCAGGATGGCTGTTGTTTTCGTATTTCCTCTATTTTTGAAAAGTTTCTGGTTGTCTTCATGAAAATATATTTTGTTATGAAAACTGTTCTGTCTTTCAAGAAGTTTGCCCACCTTTCTTGTACCTCGGGGGAAAGCTGTGGCTCGTGCTAATTTTCTGCTCTGGGTGAGTTTTGGCTGGGGTGACAGACTACACGTAGCACCTTCATGGCTCAATAGAGAGAACTGGGAATCCATCTGTAAGTGAACATTAACTTGAGCAGCATCCCACAGTCCTCCAACCACACTGGGGTCACTGCCGCCAGGGACACACACTCAAGGACATTCGAAAACTTTTGAGAAGATGGAACTACATTTGAAAATGGCATTTTCACTTCAAAAAGCTTACCATCCACACTAAGGGCCCTCTCATACACCCGGCGCAATGCGACGCCAGGCATGACGCAAGCGTTTTTTGCTAGTTTCAGCCCGACGCAGTTATCATTTTCACGTCCAGCGCCACGTTGTTTAAATAGCAAATGCACTCGCGCCCATCTGTTCGCCCATGGGGTGTCTGCAAATAAGGTGTGTTCAGGTGCATTGTTGGTGCATTGCTATTTTGAGGAACTGAAATTGGAACACATTATTTTTGCACGTACACTCACAGGGATGCGCAGCAGCACACAAACACTTTTAAATATTACAAATAAAAAGATTTCTCTCTGGAGAAGCGTTCAGTATTTCCACTCGCAATCATATGTATATGCATCCCCTAATCTTCCATACCGACGAATACTTAACAGTTCATAATGTTGTCAGACCCAGCGACCCCCCTATTTTGAGCAGTAGGATTATATAAAACATGTAATATAAAGTATACGTAAAATGACAAAATAAACAGTCATCGGTCAGTACTTCCTACTTTTAATACTTAAGTACATTAAAAACCAAGTCATTTTGTACTTCAACTTGAGTAAAATTGAAAAGTTCTTAATACTTAATATTTTAATAGAATATCTGTACTTTTACTGTACATATACACTGTATATGTGTCATTGTTTTCAAATCATTTCCACTCTAACGTGGAAACCGTTCAAATGTATCCACCAGGGAGAGTGTCTTCAAAAAGCTCAGTTTTAACAGGACAAAAATGGAGAAACTGTAGAGAAAATTATGCATTTTCAAATGTATCTCAGATGTAGCCTGGGTTGACAGACAATAGATGGATGTACTGTAAGGTTTATAATGCATAATCGACTAATTATGGCCTTGTGACTCTTTGACAGTGCTGAAACATAATGGGATATTTCTTCCCATTCCAGTGAAGCTGGGAGGGAATTGATGAATCTAATGAGTTAACAAGCAGACAGAGAGAGTTATAAATGCTAATCAGATGGATGAAGGATTTGATTAGCCTGCATTAGTGGTCTGGGATGATGATAAACACAATCTCTGGAGAAAGGCAGCAGGCCTGCAGATGGAGTTCAAAGTTCGATTTGATGAGGGCAAGGTTTGGTGTGTTTTGCTAGCTCATGCTCTGTGAGTTGCTTAGGTATCTTTCGAGTTTTACTGATAGAGAAGGTTACCAAAACCTTAAGTGAGATCCAGTGTGAAAAGTTGTGCATTCTCAACGCGATCTCATGGCTATTCATATGTTTTTTACGAGGTGGCTATGGATTGATACGAATTACTAATTAGCCACCTCGTACAAATACATACGAATTGGTCATGAGATAGCGTTTGCATGCCTTTCTGAAGAGAGAGAGAGAGAGAGAGAGAGAGAGAGAGAGAGAGAGAGAGAGAGAGAGAGAGAGAGAGAGAGAGAGAGAGAGAGAATAAATAACCTACCGGTAGTTTGCTAAGAGGAAAACCTTGTCCACTTGTGTCCATGTGTCTGAGAATTCCTTTAAAACTCACTGATTGTCCCCGCACAAGGATGGCGGCAAGCAGGCAACACCATTCTGCCATTAACTGCGGTTCATCAGATGGGCGGTTCACCTAAAGGGTAGGTTTGGGACATCTTGTCTGCGTTTATATAAGAGAGTTGAGAGAAGTTTTAAAGTGAGAGTTTAAATATTGCAAATAACTTTTACATAAGTGCTTTTTTTGCAACATGTAACCAATAGACTTTCAATAATGGCTGACACTCTGCACTGTAAAAAAATATTTTTGGTTTAACATAAAGGGCCCTATTTTAACGATCTGAGCACATTGTCTGAAGCGCATGGCGCATGTGCACTTAGTCCGAATCCATTTTTGCTAGTTTAACAACGGAAAAAAGGTCAGCATGCCAGGCACATGATCTAAAAGGGTTGTACCTAGTCTCTTAATGAGTCATGGGTGTGTTTTGAGCATAACGTGCAATAAACCAATCATAGTCTCATCTCCAATTCCTTTTAAAAGCCAGTTGCGCTTGCACCATGGCAGATTCACTATTTGCTAGTGGAAAGGCTGAACGCTTCTCCACAGAGGAAACTGTTTTTAACTGTCTGAGGACGCCGGCACCTTCACCTCGATTACTTTGAACAAATAAATGCAGGCTTGATGAGCATGAAACTTCTTTCAAAAAAATTAAATTCAGTAATGTGTCCAATCTTTTGACCGGTATTGTATATAATTTAAATACAATATGCCTATACAAAATTTTGTTCACATGTTTTGCAATATCAGCAATCATGTTTTCTGTTAAGAGTGGACATCCTTTTAATCCTTCCAAGTTGATCCTGTTATCAGAATCCTCACAGATGTTTTTTTTATTTTTATCTCACAGATTTGAGAATCATAGTGACCTGATTCTGGCCCACATAGGACATTGTGCCTTTGGCTCTCACTTTATATTGTTGACTATATTCTAAATAAAGTAAAAAAAAAAAAAAAATCTGTTCTTAGCTCCCTCTCAGTCAGAGGCTCAAAGGCTCATGCATTATGCGGCTCATTATGCGGTTATTTTGTTCTCTCAGGTGTGAATCACAGATTGTTCATGATCTTTCAAACCTTTTCGCATATGGGCTTTGCAAACAAAAAGTGTCTTAACAATTTTAATCAATATATTGTTTTATGTGAATGAGTAGGCACTATGATTCTCACATCAGTTTGCAGCAAAAACTCTAGGCAACAACACCCATTAGTCAAAAGTCTTGTGAGCACATAGTTACTGCGCGTTTTGTGGTCTTATTTCAGTGACTCAAATGTTTTTTCAAAAAACATCCATAAAAGTTATTCTCTCAAAAATACAAGCATGTACATAATGCGCCAACAATGCACCTGAACACACCTCGTTTTCAGACCAGCACGCCCATGGGTGAACAGATGGGTGCGAGTGCATTTGCTATTTAAACAACCTGGAGCTGGACGTGAAAATGATAACTGCTTTGGGCTGAAACTAGCAAAAAAATACTTGTGTCGCACCTGGCTTCGCATTGTGCCAGGTAGGGCCCAAAAAAGTAAGCTACCCGATTGCCTTAAAATGTTGAAATCAAAAAATGTTGTTAATACAATGAAGGAGATTGGTTTAATCGATATAAACTACAAATATTATGTTATTTGAACCACATTCATTATCTAGGTTGATTTGACAAAAGAATAAAAGTTGATATTGGTTTATTTGCTTGCATTTCAATCTGACAATTCTATGTCCTTGCCCTACAGTGCATTTGCAGATGTTAGCGATTAAAATGTGGGTGGTCCCTTGGTGCAATCTACCACCAGAACCTATACAAACTACATTCATTTTAGTAAGGCCTAGAAACAATTTTTAGGAGATGATAAAAATGGCTAATACTTTTGTTTGTACATGCATCTGTGTCTTCGTTCCACCCTGACAAACAAATATGAATGCTAATGTACCGCTAGTGTATGCATTATACTATTCTCACTCCACGCCTCATGATCAGATCTTTCAGCCACAATGATGGATGGACTCTTCGTGTTTGTGCGTGCGACCGTGCGTCTATCCATGTTTCGCAATTTCTCGCATGTCTCTCCGAGAGACAAAGGGCAGAGGCTGTTTGTCGAAATAAACCATAAAGACAGTAGAGCAGAAGTTCTCATTGCATTCAGCCCTGTCCTCACTGCTCTGTTAACATGCCTGCTGTCTGTCTGTGGCAGCTAACATGCATTTTGTGCTCCTCGCTCTGAGTGACAATGCGGTTACAGTGGTGGAAGAGGGTTATTCACACTCTGTGCCTGGAACAGATTGTCTTTTTCTGCCCTGCTGCATCCCACACCTCTTCGTCCCTTGTAGACACACATGGTGTGGTGTGTATCTTGATCTGTATACTTCCTGTTTCTTTTTGGTTTTGTGCATCGTTTTCATTTTGAAACACATAACTTGTTTTTGTTTCAGCTTGATGGGACTGTAAAAACAAACAACTCTCTCACTGTTTATATATATATATATATATATATATTTCAGAACGATGATCAAACACAGATGGAGTAGAGTCCATCAACACAACATAAATCAACATATTGATTTATATGCTGTTTAATGTTGATGATCACATTATTTAACATATGCATCTGCTTACATATGATATTGCTCGTTTCTGTGTCTTCTTCAGCTGTGTTTTGATCAGGAGATTCTAAACTCATTCAGAATATGCGTAATAGCTCCCTTTAGCATATAACAGTGAAAACACAGAAAATTCTGTGTTTGGTGGGAAAAGAGTTAATAGTGAGAATTGGACCCTAATCTAAAGTGTGACCAATATTTAAATTCTTTAAACATACCTTCTGAATAAAAAAGGCTCATTTTTGCAACTGAATCTTTAAGGCTTCTACATTTGTAAAACGACAAAATAACAAGGAAAATTGGATTCGTCTTTTTCTATGCAAATTTTAAGGGAGTCTTGAGTGTTTTTCTTGAGTGTTTTTCCTGGATCAGTTCATATACCTTGCATTTCATCCCTTCACTTTAGACTGGCATTTAACACCAGTTTGCTGACATTGAAATACTTGAAAGAAACTCCAAGCACTGCCCCTGGTTCTCGAGGTCAGAGAATCGAGAGCTAATCTTTTTTATTTTATTTTATTTTTTTACCAACATTAGTTCCGTGGACTCTCATGGTTCAGTAATCCTGATTGAGTTCCAATAAAGGATTGATGCTCACTTCAACAAGCGTGAATCCGTGGTGGGTGGGTGGGTGATGTGTATGCAGGGTGACGGTTTGTGCGTGGGGTGTTGGTTCATTGTTGACTGTGAGCCGTGTGAGATGTCTAGTGATTTGTTTGCAGGTTGAGAGAGTTTATTACCTCCCTGCGGGAAATGAGGGTTGGGGGCCACAGAAACCCTCCACAACAAGGGAGAGGATGATGGAAAAAATAACATTCAGTTAGATCTCTAAATACATTTTGTATACTTATATATAACGTATGAGTCTTGCTCTGTAAACTGTATTTTTTTCAATTTAAAGATTGACTGATTGCTTGCTTGATTGATTAATTGATTGCTTGATTGGTTGGTTGGTTGGTTGATTGATTGATTGGTTGGTTGATTGATTGATTGATTGCTTGATTGGTTGGTTGGTTGATTGATTGATAGATTGATTGATTGCTTGATTGGTTGGTAAGTTGGTTGGTTTATTGGTTGGTTGATTGATTGATTGATTGATTGATTGATTGATTGATTGATTGATTGATTGATTGATTGATTGATTGATTGATTGATTGATTGATTGATTGATTGATTGGTTGATTGGTTGATTGGTTGATTGGTTGGTTGTTTGGTTGATGTAAAATTAAACTTGTACTAAACAGTTTTAAACAGTCTTATTTGAATTGAATTATTAGGCTATACTTTGCATTAAAATACTTCGCAGTTTGATATAGTTTGGGATTTATTGTTAGTTGTAACCTCTAATATTATAGTAATGTACCAAATGAGAAGGTTTCCTGTATAGTTTACAGATGGGAGACATTTTTAATAGAAAATTGATCAGTATCAGCAGATATCATTGTGAATAATTGGCGAAAATATAATAATTATCATCTCTCATCATTTTTTTGAGTAAAATAATAACAAAGAAAAAACATGTACAAATAACACTTTACTAAGCAAGGGGTATGTAAACTGTAAAGAGCACAACTGTGTAAACTTGAACCCTTCGTTTATGCCAGACGGGAGTAAGTCTTTCTGATATGCTGAGCTTTTTTTATTGTTTATGCTGCATATGCGGTGAATTTGGATGTTGTGATCAAACACATTTATCGTAAAGTCATTAATCAAAATGTGGTTCTCTGGGCCCTTGTACTTCCTCAGCTCAAGTTCAGCCCAGGTCAATAGAGGCTTATATTTTCTACTCAGAATGCGAGGTTGGCTCGGGTTAAAAATTTCAACATGAAAACGTTCGTCTTTTCAACCCCCGGGTGGCTTCAGGCAGAGAAAGCCAGTGTGAAAATGCCCGAAATGATGACAAGCAGAGTGAGAGGAGCGAGAAAGGCAGGGAATTGGCTGGCCTCTTCTCACTTCCACCACTGGACTTGATGGATCTGGTGCCGAGGATGATATAACTAATACTAATCTGGCTTTGTCCGGATGCCGTCTGCCTGGCCCTTTGAAATTGGATTTGTCAGAGGGTTTATTTTTCTTTTTCCTTTTTGTTCTCTCATACCTTCACTTTGTCATTCGGCCTCTGCCTATCTTTTATTATATATATATATTTTTTTTTCCTGTTCCTTCAAATGAAAAATAAACACTATGTGGGTAGAAAACTTGCAGTTTGTTTTAGAGGATAATATGCATCTTACAACTGTGAACTCAAAAACTAGAACAGTAGGGTTAGTGACTACTTTTAGTGAATATTTCAAATTTAAATCGTTTAAATCGCAATCATTACACATTTATTCTGAGATATTCAATATTTCGCCCAGCACTTTGAACATTCTTTACAAATAAAGTGGGTATTTACACAGCAAGCAGCATGCAGATGTGACAATCTCATCCTCTCTCGTCTCTTTCAAATCCATTTCAGGCATTAGCTGGAATGAAGGAGCAGACACAGAGGGAAAGAAATAGAGACGAAGGAAGTTATTTTTAACAGGGGCTCTGTCTTGTTCACCCAGTGAGGGGTCTGTCAGGACACAAGCCTGGGCTGACAACGCTTTAAAGGAATGATGCCGTTCTCTTGTGCTCTATTCTTATTCTTCTCATTCTGACTCTGTTGTCTGTTGCGTTGTTTATTGGCACACTCTGCCTGCGTTGTTGCAGCTCCTGTGCTGAATGTAATTTGAATGATGTTGCGAGTCATTTAAGTAGAAAGAAAGTGTTTGCGTTGAAAATAATGACAATGACTTTCCCTAAATAAGCCACAGCACATTTGGAACCTAGTTAAAGGGATAGTTCACCCAAAAATGTAAATGACCCCATAATTAGTGAAAATTTTAACATTTGCTTATACTGTACGTCTGCTGTTTTTTTTCCAGCATCTTCTTACCCTACTTTTTTCCCCCTCTTGTACAACTTGTGGGATGTACAACACTAATCTGTTGCCATTGTCTATGCTAAAGTAGGCATCACATCTGCTGCCTCGACTCATACCTGCTGCATGTGCGTCTTTCATTAATGTCTCTCATTGAAACACATTTGCTTCTCATTCACACTCATAAATGAATGCTTGTCAGATTTTTGACAACACAGCAAAAAGACCTTACAAAATATGTAAATGTTTCCACTGTTTCCTGCATAATTAGTATACCGTATAATACTTAAGCATGTGAAACATTATGCAAATGTGATATGCTTTGATATAAACGGTTCAAAGTTGTACATATGTGTATGTGAATGTGTGTGTAATATAAAAGAGTTATTATTACTATTACAGTATAATATTTTGGTGCATTCGTCACAAATACAAATTATCATTTGCCTTGATCAGTCTGATTAGATGTGCACATTCTATATACACAACAATTTTGAGGTTAGGTTAAAAGGATAGTTCACCTAAAAATGAAAATTACCCCATGATTTACTCACCGTCAAGCCTTCCTAGGTGTATATGACATTCTTCTTTCAGACGAATACAACCGGAGTTATATTAAAAAATGTCCTGGCTCTTCCAAGCAAGTGAATGGCAGCCCAAAATTTGAAGCTCAAAAAAGTGCATACATCCATTATAAAAGAAATTCACACGGCTCTGAGGGGTTAATAAAGGCTTTCTGAAGCGAAGAGATGGGTCCATATTCAACACATTATAAAGTAAAATATCTAGCTTCCAGCAGACCGCCTTCCATATTCCATATTCACGTAGTGCTAACATTTTGAACTTCGAGTGGCATTACACTTTCTTCGTAAATTGAATACGGAAGCTAGATATTTTACTTTATGAAGTTTTAAATATGGATATTTTTCTTACACAAACCCATTAATTCACTTCAGAAAGCCTTTATTTAAGCCGTGTGGATTATATAATGGATGGATGCACTTTTTATTTTTATTTTGGGCTGCCATTTACTGCTGTTATAATGCTTGGATTAACCAGGACATGTTTTAATATAACTCAGATTGTGTTCGTCTGAAAGAAGAATGCCATTTACACCTAGGATGGCTTGAGGGTGAGCTAATTACGGGATAGATTTCATTTTTGGGTGTACTATCCCTTTAAACACATTGCATTTTGGGATAAAGTACTTCCTGCACAGAATCAGTAGGACTGGTATGTTTTTACTGGAGTGTCCTGACAGCTCAAACTTCTCATGCTTACATGTCAATCTTAATATCAGTCTGGTATGTTTAGGAATGATGCGAGTTTGTTCTGGAGGATCTCGGGGGTCTTTTAAGGAAACACAGACACTCTGTACCTCTTTACCCCTCTCCTCGTTCACCTTTCCAGCCCACACTTGCAATACAGACCTGCCATTATCAGCGATTAGCGCCTCCTGTTTGATTGACACCTGTGTGGGTCTGGCTGGAAAAGCCCCATGGGGCTCGCTTGGAGGAGAACCTGGAGAATCCGCATTGGAGAAAGATTCACCTGAGCAGACAGTCAGACGAAGATGCAGTATTGCTGTTATCATATACTCACACACACATTTTTGCACAAGTTTTAAAGTAGGACAGGGAGAGCTGCACTTGGCTGTGTTCTCAACCACCCACTCGCTGCTCCTGTCCACACTGATGAGATGTTTGAGAAGAGGTTACTGCTAGAGCTTAGAGAGTTTGAGGTAATCCACCCACCACTCACACACACTAGCACACAAGCCTATATACTCAACAGATGCATATAAGCGCTTCCTTCCACAAATATAGTCTCAGTTCTTCTCTGCTCTTACAGGACAATGAGATATGAAGGGTAATTTCCAAAAGTCCATGTAGTCCAGTACTATTTTATTTATGTATCCACTTTAGCCTATTTACATTCAGTTACTTAATTTGTCTTGATTGGTCTGATGTGGGTGTGCACATTGTATTTACACTTTGCAAAAGTGGTAAAAATGTAATGTACTGCTCATGCTTTATATGCAAATATAATGGTGTTCAATTATGTGATTATGCTAATGCCAGGCAGTGAAATTTGTATGCACTCATCATCTCATATGGCAATTAGAGTTTGTCGTTTCTTCATCCTTTTGTTTCATCTACTGTGTGATTGATTGCTCACATGTGGGTTTTAGGCTTCATCAACTCTGTATTCTGCTATAGGTTTAATTGGGAGGAGTGTCATGTCCTTTATGTTTATTTGATCACTTCCTGAGGATTGAGCCTTCGGATTTATATTACTATGCATCTTTTAGAGCATGTTTTTAGAGCACTTGCTAATAGTTTGATTGGATTGCTATCCAATCTGTAAAAATGAAGTGCCCCTGTAATGCTGATGTTGTCTCCTACAACAGATTTACATGCATCAAAGGTCAAAAACTAGTTTCATTGTCTCATACAATACATTGCACATCACCACATTTTTCAGTTATTCTCAAACGACCAGTCTCTCCAAATCTGCTCTGATTGGCCAGATGGCCCAGTCTGTTGTAATTGGTCTACCGCGTACAGCACATGTTTCGGAAGCTAAACGCCCATTACTTTACCTAAAATAGACACAGTTTTAGGTAATAGTGGTCCACAGCTGCTTAGCAGAAGAATTTCAGTAAGACTGTAACAACGTGAGTTAGCCGGTTAGCTGGAAATGTACACAATATAAAACACAAAACAACGTATTTTGAACACTAAGTAGAAAATATGTACACCAATAATTAATTATACTTACAGGTTGTGATTCTGAGGAGGAAGCTGGTCCAAATAAACTGAGCTGTGGCTAATCTTACCAGAGCAAGCATTTTGCGAATCCCACGTTTAACTCCGAGATTTGAGCAGCAGTCATCAGTAAAATTACATTTGAGGGCTGGTCAAGTTGTTCGTAGGCGGACAACAACATAGGCGGCCATTAAAGGGTCACTTCAGTGATTTAGCATTAGGCTTTGTATCAGTAGAAACCCGGTAGTATATTAAAATTATGGTACTTTCCCCCCTCATATCCCCCTGAGATGAGAGAATTATGCATTTTATTTCTGGAAAAATTCCTCCGATGACGCAAATATCGTCATTTTGCGTCATCGGAGGATTTTTTGGCCAGAGGCAAAGACTACAGCCAAAAGATGGAGCTGTTCCGCATGTTATCAACCCGCCCATAGGGGAGAGATCTCACGCACAAAATGTAAGACACAGACGGCCGCACGGACATTCATGATAACAGAGCACGGTGCAGAGTAAGGTGAGTGTTTCAACGTTTCAATGAATTCCTGTGATAGTTTAGCTTCCATATGCAATCTGAAAACGTGCCAGACTGGCGCTTAACGTTACCTCAGTTCTGCTCAGCTCTTCGTGAGGAATGAAATCTGACACTGCTGTGTCTGTGCCGTGACTTTCGTTCGGCTCACTCACACTTTATTGAAAATACACGTTCAGTTTTTAATTGTAGTGTTTATTCTCTAACTGAACGAAATGATTGTATTATTATGAAGATCAAAACGACGGTGTACGGAGTGGCCTCGTAGGGCAGCAAAGCAAGTGCATTCTGGGAGTTGTTGTCTTTCATCAACATGAGACAAAAATAAATTTTCTGTCTTTTTCTCAGTCTAGAAGGCACCAAATTCAAAAATTCTTTCACATTTCTACTGCATAAATGACCCAGTTTAAATACAAAGCTTAATGCTAAATCACTGAAGTTACCCTTTAAGCAAATGTCTTTCTAGTGAGGTAGAACCATCATGCAGTGGGATTTGAAATACAAACGACTTGTTTAGGCGGTTCAGAGTCGATTCTTTCTTTTGGGAGCAAAATCACTTTATTTAACCTGCAATTTCGATTTTTTTGTCTGGTAATCCAATTGATGAGTCTGGGTCCGGCTGCCAGGAGAACAGTACTTGTCTGACTGCATTGTGCCAAGTGTAAATTTGGGGGATTATGGTGTGGGGTTGTTTTTCAGGGGTTGGGCTCGGCCCCTTAGTTCCAGTGAAAGGAACTCTTGATGCTTCAGCATACCAAGACATTTTGGACAATTTCATGCTCCCAACTTTGTGGGAACAGTTTGGGGATGGCCCCTTCCTGGTCCAACATGACTGCGCACCAGTGCACAAAGCAAGGTCCATAAAGACATGGATGAGCGAGTTTGGTGGGGGAACTTGACTGGCCTGCACAAAAGTCCTGACCTCAACCCGATAGAACACCTTTCATTACAACAGTTGATAGAGAATAAATTGTGAGAATGTATTACCTCCACTACCCTCCAAGTCTCCTCTGCCTGGTGATGGAAACGCAATGACCTTGAACAATCCAACAGATTGTTACAGTATACAGGTGTGAGCCGAAAGCGTTCCCCACTATGGCACTCCATGTTCAACATCTGTTCTGATTCCTCTGCAAAGGGTGTCTCTGCCTGAGCAGCTCGTGATCAATAAACCCAGGCGCCCGTGGAATTATGATAGATTAAATACCCCTCCATCTTCACTCATTCTTTATCCATCCATTCATCCCATCACCCATCCATTCATCCCTCGCTTGCCTACCGCTGTGTGCATGTATTGACGGCGATGATAAAATGAGACGTTTCGTTCCACTTGCATTCTAAGAATTTTTTGAGTTAGACAGCTGACTCTGACATAGAAAAAAGAGCAAAAAAATAGTGAGAGGTTGAGCAGACATTTCTCGTATGCGTGGGTTGATACTGCTGATTCATCGAGTGAGCTTAAAAGTAATAAGGTAATTACCGGTTGATAAGGTTATCTATATTCATCTCATGAGGAAAGAGAATGAGACATCAGGATTGAAGGAATATAACAACTCTCAATAATGTTTGATTCAGCCATTTTGTGGAAGTTCTCAGAAAGATCTATGCACTTCCTCCACCTGCCTGCTCACATTAAGCCAAGTCCAAGCCTGTCTTCTCCCAGACCTCAGATCTGCTAATCCACTCCCTCATCTCACACACAAGGCTCTGTCATGCATTTTTATGGCTTATTTCTGCATATGAGATGTTCCATTAAGACGGATGTGCTTGGCAAGCGAATATTTATATATGTGTATCTAGGCCATTATGTTTTTTATGAGAAGCACTGAGTGAAGATGTCAGCCTTTTCTTCTCAATTTGCATTTGCAATATGTGTCAGTAAATCAGTCATTTAGAGACGCCGGCTTGTTGCGTATCGGGTGAGGTATTAGTTGTGTGTGTCTCAGGTCCTCCTTCAATGAGTTCAGCCTCCATGTCTAGGTAATTATTCTGGTCTTTCATCAAACAGGAAATGAAAGATTATTCTTTCTAGCTCTGCTTGCTTTCGCTCTCTCTCTCTCTCTCTCTCTCCCTCTCTCTTTTTCTCGCTTTGTCTCTCTTGTTGGCCCTCCCAGCGTTACGGTAGGCATGGAGTCCGTGTCCGTGTGTGATCTCTGACCCCTGCCGTCTGAATGTTAATTACTTATCATTGCTGCTCTAGTGTTCACTTTGGCTTTGTTGAGCTAATTGGTTTCCTTGATCCTGTAATTGGGACTTTTGTTGCTATACTCACAGGCCACGATTTTAAAATGTATTTCTTTTTCTGGCACTATTTGAACATGGTTGTAATTACCGAATCTTTTGTCTTACAGTGTCTTGTAATAAGACAGCGACACTGTGTGAAATACATTTATTTTACATGCTTTTCCGTACATAATAGGCTCTCTTAAGAAGTTCATTAATAACGTTCTTCTCTGTTTGGACTGTACATTGTATATATGACTAGTTTTCAAACTGGGATCTGGGGGTCCTCAAAAAAATTGAGTGAGCTTAAAAGTATATATATATATATATATATATATATATATATATATATATATATATATATATATATATATATATATATATATATATATATATATATATATATATATATATATATATATATATATATATATATATATATATATATGTATATATAATTATTATTATTATTTTTTTCATAAAATTTGAAAAAAGTTCATTCTGATTTCTAAAGACTTTTTTAAAAACCATGCAATTCATTATTTTACACTTTGATGGCACTATTTTCAAACAGTAAGGAACGCAATTCTACATAGTTTTGTGAAAGATTGAAAAGAAAGTATTTTTCCTGATATTTTAATAATTTGCTTTAGTGCAATATTCAATTAAATAATTGGCAATTATAAATGTAAAGCAATGATTTAATTTTAGAATCAATTATTTAACTTTGTTGTCTTTAAAATATGAAATATGAATATTATAAATTAACACTTAATTTAGTATAAGAAAATGTTTTTTTATACATGAAAACATACAGCTGCCTTTATATTTATTTTCATTATCAAATTTTTTTGTCCATGGCATTAAAAAGTTTGAAAATACCTGTTTTTTTTAAGCATGGTTTGAGCATAAATACGCTGTATATATATGAGCTGTATAAACACTGCTCAAAAAATATTAAGAAAACACTTAAATAACACATTGGATCTCAATTAATGAAATTTGAAAATCTTTATTTATATACATTCTATAATTTGTTAAGAACAAAACTATGTGACAACAGCAAAATCATCAACACACTGTATTCAAAATCAACAATACCAAAAATGTATGTAAAAAAACTGAACACTTAAAAAAAAAGGTTCTATATGGCACCAAAAATGGTTCTTGGCTCGTAGTCATTGGGGAACCTTTTTATAGTGCTATATAGCACCAATTTTGGTGCTTCAGTGGTTCTTCAGCGGTTCTTCAGAGGTGCTATATAGCACCTTAGTCAAAGAACCGGTGAAAAACTCTGAAGAACTGCTGAAGAACCACTGAAGCACCAAAATCGGTGCTATATAGCACTAAAAAAGGTTCCCCTATGATTACGAGCCAAGAACCATTTTTGGTGCCATATAGAACCTTTTTTTAGAGTGAAGTCACAGGCTGATTCAACTTGCATAAGGTTCATCACACCAACTCATAATGTAAGTTATGAGGACACTGAGGAAGAATCAGCTCTCCTCGGCCATCCTGGTGAACTTCTACCGCTGCGCAATAGAAAGCATCCTGACCAACTGTGTGGCAGTGTGGTATGGGAGCTGCTCTGTTGCGGAGCGCAAGGCACTGCAGCGGGTGGTGAAAACTGCCCAGCGCATCACAGGGACTCCACTGCCTGCCATCGAACACATCCAGAGGAAACGCTGCCTGCATCGAGCTCGCAGCATCCTCAAGGACTCCTCTCACCCAGCCCACAGACTGTTTTCTCTCCTGCCCTCCGGCAGGCGTTTCAGGATCCTCCGGACCAGGACCAGCAGACTAAAGAACAGTTTTTTCCCCAGAGCTGTCTCTTTACTGAACTCAAACCCCCGTTGATCCACTTCCCTCATAAACTGATAACTCTCCTACCTCACATCTGCCTTCACTTTGTTATTTGCACTACTGACTGTTTATTACAGTAACAACTGTTTACTTATGCATTCTGCACCACCATACCGTAACTGGATAATGCTCATCTGCACTGCCGACTGTATTTACAGTAACAATGTTTACATTTGCATTTTGCACCGTACTTCTAACTGGAATATGCAACCACTTTCCACTGCACTTTTACACTTTCTTTCGGATAGCTCTGTCCATAATTTATTGTACTTACTTAATCCACTGCTATATTCCTCATATTAGCCTAACATATTATTGTATACCTCTAACTGTAAAATTCTGTTCAAGTAATAACCGTCTGTATATTTATTCATAGTACATAGTCACCTGTAAATTCTGTTTATAGTAATAGCCATCTGTATATTTATTCATAGTACATAGTCACCTGTAAATTCTGTTTATAGTAATAGCCATCTGTATATTTATTCATAGTACATATTCACCTGTAAATTCTGTTTATAGTAATAGCCATCTGTATATTTATTCACTGTATATATTCATCTGTAAATTCAGTTCTACTTATAGTAATAACCATCTCTCTACTTATACATATTTATATATATTCAGAACATTTTTATGTCCTGCACTTACGCAACCATTGTATATATCCTGCACTTGCTGCTATTGCACTTCTGGTTAGACCTAAACTGCATTTCGTTGCCTTGTACTTGTACTTGTGTAATGACAATAAAGTTGAATCTAATCTAATCTAATCTAAGTCAGTAGTGTGTATGGCCCCCACGTGCCTGTATGCACTCACGACAAAGCCTGGGCATGGTCCTGATGAGATGGCAGATGGTGTCCTGATCTCTTCCCAGACCTGGAACAGGGCATCAGTGAGCTCCTGGACAGTCTGTGGTGCTACTTGGCGACTTTGGATGCTCCGATACATACTGTCCCAGAGGTTCTCAATTGGATTCAGGTCTGGGGAACGTGAGGGCCATTCAATGGCATCAATGCCTTCATTATCTAAAAACTGCCAACACACTCTAGACACATGAGGCTGGGCATTATCATGCATCAGCATAAGGTCTGACAATGGCCCTGAGGATTTCATCCCGGTACCTAACGGCGAGTAAGGGAACCATTGGCCAGTATGTGGAGGTCTGTGCAACCCTCCAAGGATATTCCTCCCCAGACCATTACTGACCCACTGCCAAACCGGTCATGCTGGATGATGTTGCACGTGGCATAACGTTTTCTATGGCATCTCCAGACTCTCTCACGTCTGTCACATGTGCTCAGTGTGAACTTGCTCTCATCCGTGAAGATAACAGGGCGCCAATGGCGGACTTGCCAATTCTGGTGTTCTCCTGCAAATGCCAATCGAGCTGCACAGTGCTGAGCTGTGAGCAAAGGTCCCACTAGAGGACCTCATGCCACCCTCATGAAGTCTGTTTCTGATAGTTTGGTCAGAAACATGCACACCAGTAGCCTGCTGGAGGTTATTTTGTAGGGCTCCGGCAGTGCTCCTGTTCCTCCTCACACAAAGGAGCAGATACCGGTCCTGCTGCTGGGTTGTTGCCCTTATAGGTCCCTGACCAGCTCTCTTCATGTAACGGCCTGTCTCCCGGTATCTCCTCTATGCTCTTGAAACTGTGCTGGGAGACACACCAAACCTCCTTGTGATGGCCCATATGGATGTGCCATCCTGGAGGAACAGGAGTGCCTTTGCAACCTGATTGGGTTGCCGGGACTGTCTCATGCTACAGACAGTGACAAGGACCCTAACAAAACACAAAACTAAAGACAAATCAGTCAGGAACAATAAGGAGAGAACAATTGTCTATGGACAGCACCTGCAAAACAATTCCCTTTTGGGGGTTGTCTTGCTGTTGCCTCTCCAGTGCACCTGTTGTCACTTTTATTTGCACCAAAGCAAGTGAAATTGATCCACAATCACTTATGCTGGACAAATTGATATCCCTGAAGTTTGTTTGGCTTGGTGTTATACTTTTTTGAGCAGTATGTATATGATATTTTAGCCTGACGTCGTCATACTCAGATTCAAGTCAGAATATGAGTTTGATACTGCTCCATTTGGCTGTGATTATGGGGCGTATTTCACCCAAACTATTTATTGCTGATCTGAAACCGTTTTTTTCACCATTCAAGTTGATAGGAGCTTCAAGATTTATGAGGATCAAATTTAAAAGTTAAGATATCATTTGGGAAACTCATATTGATTGATTGCTATGTTTATATTGGAAGCATGTTGGTTATTTTATGCTTCTTGCTTTCTTGCTAGCAACCTTGTAAAACCGGCCTTCCGCGATACTATATCTACTGCTCTTTTCATGTGGAGGTCAAAGTGGCACTAGCGTTGAGAGATGTGTTTGAAGGCCTGACGCAAGTCATGCGAAAGGCCTTTATCATTCTGTTTTGTCATAAGGCAATTCTTTGTCTCGTTGTTGTGAGTTTGACACAATTCTGCCCTCTCATCTCATGTCCCTGTTTCGGTGTTTGATGGAGGGTGTGATGTCAGTCAGAACAGCATTCAGACATTCCTGTGGGACTTATAAAAGCTTGGCCCTTACCCACACAAACACATAACACAGCCACTAATGTCTGTTTGCTCCTGTCAGTAGCAGACTAGCCCGGAGCAGACCAGGGCTGCTTTAAATATTTAGCACACCGAGATCATGCCCTGTCTCCACTCGAGAGGCATTACGGCCTCCGAGTCCCTTCTCTTCTCGCTGACTGCACACTGCTTGTGCTCTGTAGCGTGATGTTTTACAGGAGTTTTATGGAGGTTTAGCTCCCGTGAGGTGTGGACCGTGAAGTGAGGGGTCGTTTGCTTTTTTTCCAGCTTGTTCTTATAAGGTCAGAACTCTGTGTTTTAGTGCCCCCATTGGTGCTTTGGAAACATTGTAAAAAGAGGAACAAAACTGCCTTTTCCATCAAGCTTGTACAAGTTTTCTGTCTGACAGGAAATAGAAGGACATTGTTTTATATGGTGTTTGTGCAATAAAACACCATTGTGGCTGGTCACTGAGGTGAGATAATTGGCACATTGATATAGAATTCAACACGCACAGTGAGAGGTGTATATGCTGTCTGTATGTGTGAATCTAGATTATATGTCACCTTATTTCACCAGCAAATTGGCATTACTGCAATGCAAAATATGCAAACAATATTTATGCAATATCTATTTTGTATAATCATATAATTATATACAGTATACAAATTCACATAAATCGAGACAGGTTCCCGACTGGAGTGGGTGTGAGAGAGAGGAGGGGTGCTGTAACAACCGTGTGAAGAGGCACACCTCAATCGAATGGAGCCTCATCACCGTCGCTGTTCAATGCAGAGACTCTCCAGCTGCGTCCGAAAACCTAGGCAGCCGTCTCGTTGCCTCGCTGCCTTATCAGACAATGGCTTGTAAGGCAGTGTTTGTGCATGAAGTCACCTCACGAAACTAATTTCGGACAGACTTCTTAGGCGGTGTAAAGGTTTAATGATCTACAGCAAAATAGAGAGAGCTTTAGTGAGAACTAAACACATATTTAATTACTACATTAGTAATTTCTCGCTAGAAATGATATCAGAAGTAGAAAATGTGGGCAAAAATGTACATTTACACACAAGCTGACCAGCAAACGCAATTTTCGGACGCCATCTTTTTCACAGAATGGAACACACATGATTGTGGGATATCAAAGGCAGCGAAGGATACACATATGCTGCCTTCAAAAATCAATCAGATGAAGGTATCTCTGGAGACAGGAAGTGAAGCTAACATTAGATTCGGACGTGGCTTGATGCCTTCCTGCCTTGAAATGTGTACTCCAAAGGCAGCATTTCCAGGTTTCGGACGCAGTCTCCTTGAGAGACCGGTGTCTTTTCCAAGTGCATGTCCTCTCAGAGGGGAGCGGGGAGTGATTCCCGCACTGCCAAGCCGTGAGCCGCCAGACCCGGTTGCCTGTGCAGGGATGTACCCGTTGACACCACCAGGCTGAGAATTGCCGGACCGCCTTGCCCCTCAAGCGCTGCGGCCCTTGGAAAAATGAGCTGCCATCCCTCGAGCCCCAGACAGAAGAGGCGAGCTTGTGCGACCGCTGGGACCTTACCCTCTTAACCATCTGAGCACAAGCATGCCCCAGCACAACGAGGTCACCAGATCCTCTATTTATTTTGGACACTACTATACTCATGGACACTTTATTCCCCTTTTTGGACATTTTATGTACATTTTTTATGTTGATAAATTCTGAGGATTGACGCCACCCCCAGTGTGTCTGTCGTTTCCTCTAGAGACCGTTTTAGAGACCAACTCCAGAGTCGTTTTGTCCCGCTCCCGCCCACCTGCATCAAAGTATAAATAGATTTTTTCTGTACGTCCACAAAATAGTTTCATGTAATTTAACATAAAAGCAAGCACGTGCATGGTTTGGCATGGCAGACAAAGCTCCGTTATCAATGAAACTGACTGCACAATGAATTTTTCATAATGTC
This sequence comes from Gobio gobio, assembly GCF_949357685.1. Taxonomy (NCBI): domain Eukaryota; kingdom Metazoa; phylum Chordata; class Actinopteri; order Cypriniformes; family Gobionidae; genus Gobio; species Gobio gobio. Next base: position 11,419,780 of record NC_137118.1, read on the forward strand.
TACACTTTCTTTGTTATAATCTCAGGATTTGCCAGCATGCAGAATTTAGCTCTGAAAAAAAACTCACTTTGAGCGGTGAGTGGATTCTATCTTAAAGGCATCTGATTGGCCATTGCGTTCAAGAAATCAACACATATGTCTGTGATTGGCTACATTGCACAACGCTGCAAAAACATATAAATATAAATAGAATAGATGATAAATAGATGTTATAAGTAGAAACTCTGCCTTTGCTTGCGCCTGTAAAGCTTTTTTATTTGTTTTAGTTGTTCTTGTTGCTTTTTTACAATAGGTGAATGGCAATTTATTTGTTTTTAGATGTTATATTTTTAGATATTTCTATTTATTCTCCCGCAACCCCCCCACACACAAGTACCTTACCGCCCGGGCCCACACTCGGACATCAAATCTAGTCCCGTACCGCACTCTATTGCGTTGGGTCCCGCAGGAGTGCAGGTCTCTAGTTTCCTCCTCTGGCTGCAATTATAACGCATTATTTTGATGGTTCCTTTCAAACATTCTGCTGATTATAAGTAGCTTTGCAACTATATGTCAACTAACTCTCATTAGAGTATTAGTTGACTGTCTGCTTAATATCTTCTAATTCTTTATTGTGATGGTCCTCCAACAGGCATAGTCAACACTGACTATAAGTCACTTTGTAAGAACATGTCAACTTATTCTAATCCTAACCCTACTAATCTACTCTACTAACACTCTAATGATAGTTAGTAGACATGTAGGTGCAACTTATATGTGTGTTAAAGGGACCATCAAACTAAAGAGAAACCTTATATTGTTTTGATTTTGGGTGTGAAATGTTTTCATGAGATTGACCAATATATTGACTATTTGGATATGGCTCATCCAATCAGATTTTAGAACCAGAGCTATCAGTTTTTCTAATTCAAATTCTTCCCCTCATTTGAAATTCAGAAGCTCACATTTTTCGCTGTGCTATTCAGAAAGTAAAAGTGGACCTGAGTGAAGCATTGAATTCTCCTGAGATTCTTTTCCTCCCATCAGAAAGTTAATAAAAAGTTCTACTTGTATTCTGATATGAGCAGGATAGGTTTTCGAGTGTGTGTGTATGTGTGAGTGTGAGCTCACGCTGTCGGGCTCCTCATTTACAGCCCAGTTCTGAGGCAGATCTTTCCTCTCCTCTTCCGTTTTGTCAGTCGTGTCAGAGAACCGAAGCGCTATGTGTCAGAAATATGCATTGTCTGCCGTGAAAATATTCATATCCCTTCCTCTGTGAAAGCCACACTCACCTGCAGGAGAGAAGAGATGGAGGCAGAGAGGCATTGCCTCGATCCCACGTTCCTCTGATCAGAAAGAGCTGAGCACGGTGGCTCTGTGACAGCTCAGACACAGGGCATGAAAAATAAAAAAACCTTGGGGTTCCTCGCCCTGAATCATAAGATCCGCGTGTATGTGTGCACGTGAGGTGAAATGAGTGTGGTGGAGTAAACTCAAGCCAGGTCTAAGCAATAAGGTTGTGCCTATTATAGAGACTATCTAGTGCTTTTCCAAAGCCTAGTGAGTTGCATTGATACCTGCTATCTTCTAAAGCCCTATTCGGACGGGATTAGTTTAACATGGAGAGGTGGGGTAAAGTAATTATTACCAGAGCTTCTCAGTGATTTTAATCCCGTCCGAATGTGCCATCTCAGTAACTATTAAGGACAATGTCAGTAAATATTAAGGCGACTTTTACCTTCTGTAAAAAGGTCCGGAAAAATGACCTCAGGTAATACTTATCATCTGCAAATAGACCCGCTGTAAATATGTACGTAAATATTCCGTCATTTCCTGTTTAAAAGTAGTTTTCCACTGGTTTTCAAGTATGGAGGCGCTTGAAAAAACATTCAGTTGCATTCTAGGCGGTGGGAAGTGTTTTCCCACACTTTTTGAAAAATTCGAAAGCACTTATCAGAGGCACAAAACGAATTTTAGCTATAGGCAAGAATCAACAAAACCAATCAGAATTTAATTAATGTAATTAATAAATTGTTCAACAGCAGCTCATATGTGTTTGCGCACATGATATCAGGGAGCAACTTAATACACACATGACGACAGGGAGGTGACAGCGGTGCATAAACCGAGTTACCCCTCCCACTTCTGCAAGTTTTAGTGAGATTTCTTATCCAGGGCGAATTGGCCATTAATATTACAGACATTCTGTGGTAAAATTACAGTACTCCCTTACCTTGTAAAATGAATTCCGTCCAAATAGGGCTAAAGACACCTTCTAATCATCATGTAACCTCATAAGTGGTCAAGTTGGAATACATTCCAGAAGGAGTAACTTGTGTGCCAACCTAGACCATGGAAATATGAGTTTAGTCTGGGTCTAAGACTATTTTATGGATCTTGGATCCTTGAGTCTGACAAGACATGGACCATGAAAATATGGTCTTTTAATGGAGTCTGGAATTAGTTGCTTTAGTACATGATGTTAAACTACATTAAAATAAGACAAAAAGACTAACGTGTCTTGTGTTGACTGTCTTCTGCTTATATTCTGTTCTGAATTATAACAGGGCTTTACAATGCAAATTAACATGCATATTTGAAGATAATTGCCATTGGGGTGGTGTAATCTAGCAGTCAAAGATCTAAGCTGGTAACGATTATGGCATAGCTTCAAACTGGGTAAAACCATAGACTGTAAAAAAATATGGAAGTAGTGTTCGTGACGTCACCCGTAGGTTTCTGAAGAGCATTCTTGAAGCCTAAAGTCGGCCATTGCCATCTTGGCAGCACGTCACTCCCGGATAAGTGAAAATGGGCAAAGAGGCAGGAGGTGGGTGGAGCTGATGTGACTGGTTGCTAAAACCACGCCCACCTAACTCGACCATAATGGCAATCCACCTGTCACTCAAGTGGCCACCCACTTAATTATGCAGAACTTTAATGCTTAATATGATTTAAACGGATGGGTTATACAAAATTCACCCCCTCACAGTTGTCATGAAGATCAAAATTAGCTGTATAGACCAAAACCACTTTTTGTACCAGGCTTTAAACAATTTGTTTTCTGCTGTAAAGTTGAGCATTTTAACAGATTTGACTCCCTTTTGGAGCCTGTCTCTAGCGGCCAGTCGATGAATTGCAGTTTAAGTCACTTCCGTGTTGGCTTCAAGAGAGACCCTGGGAGGTTGCAGCTGGGGGAAAACAGTAGCAATATCATTGTGTCCTTGAGGAAAGCACTAACACTAACTTTTTTATCATTAAGCAAGTGTAAGATTGTCGCAGGGTCAAGTTTTGCACATCATTTCAGCTGACTGGTATCATTCTACTGGTCTCTGTTGTTATACAAAGTTTGGGAGGAACACGTTCAAATTGCCTATCCAATCAGTACAAGAGGAGGCCTATATATATATATATATATATATATATTAGTGCTGTCAGTTAAACGCGTTATTAACGACGTTAACGCAAACCTATTTTAACGGCGTCAATTTTTTTATCGCGAGATTAACGTTCTTTTTGGTCTAACAAACTTTGTAGTTTTTTCACATGCTGTTGCAGCAACTAGTAACGTTAGAAAAACTACAACACCACTCCGGATGTAGCTAGACCGGAAACAAAACATCAGGCACGCTGCGGCTGCCCACACTTGTTTGGGCCATTAAAAGAGTAGACGTGGATGGCAAGCGTGAGACGCCGAAATGAGAAACGTATTATGCCATGGTTTAACTCAGGGGTCTTCAACTAAAAGTGCTTGTCTTGAGCGCTGCTTTCTGCTCTGATGGTGCATTCACACCGGACGCGAATGAAGCGTTTTGCGCGAGTGATTTAAGTCAATGCAAAGACGCAAATAGACATTCTGCGGCGCGAATTAAGCGGCGTGCATGTCGCGTCATTCGCGTCCGGTGCACCTGCATGCTTGACCGCGCGTCTGGGTCTGAACGCAACAGTGAGCATTGCAACGTTAACTGTTTCATTAGCCTACGTCAAAAGGCTTCGCGGTCCGGATTCGGACCGGAGTCCGCTAGTTGGCGACCCCTGGTTTAACTGCACTATAGGCGGAGTCCTAGTTTACCTTGCATGTGCACTTTGTAATTTTATTTTGTATCACCCTGTTTTGATCCCTTAGAAAGGGCTGTTGAAGGGGCTGTTTGTGCAACAAAGTATTTTTTTTCACCCTTTTATTGATGGACAGTGTTACATTGTGTGAGCGATTATTTGCTCCAAGTGTGAATGACTGCTTCAAGTGAGAATGTTGGTGTGAAATCGAACACTACAGTATGCCAATGTTGTTTTCAATAAAACAAACATTTGAACAAAGCAAGCCGATCCACTTTTCTATGTTGATAAGAGCATTAAAATAAGAAAAAATAATGGGACAAAAAGAAATCAAGGGACATTTAGAATAAATAAAAATGTGCGATTAATTGTGATTAATTGTGAGTTAACTATGGCATTAATGCGATTAATCGCGATTAAATATTTTAATCGTTTGACAGCACTAATATATATATATATATATATATATATATATATATATATATATATATATATATATATATATATATATATATATATATTAGTGCTGGGTAAATGGGGTGATACATTTTTTCAGTTTAACGCATTAAAAAAATTAAACGCAAATAACGAAGCATCTGTTTTTATATCCATTTTTGCCTAGCGTTACATTATATGATCACACTCTTATTCATGTAAATGCTTTTAAACAATCTAAGCGTGACAAGACAAAAGAGAACGTGCTGTATGTCAATGTCCTGTCTGTGTGGGTGCGTCTCATGTTAGCTCATTGAGGGACACCCTGACACACACACGACGCACAGACAGACTCCCGTCAGTCTCGTGTACACATCTAGTTCTCTTGCCAGTTTTGTATAGTATTCTCATAATAGGAGACTTAAATTAGTTAAAAAGCGTCTTCAATGAACTTGTGAGAAAATGAGATACACGTGACAGTGCGTCAGATCCCCGTCATGTTCGGCAGCGGTCGATCTGAAAGTGACAGCAGCACTGATGATGTCTGTCATTAAAGGTCCTATTCTTCGTGATCCCATTTTTCAAACTTTAGTTAGAATGTAAGGTTGCTGTTAGAGCATAAATAATACCTGTACAATTATAAAGCTCAAAGGTCAATGCCAAGCGAGATATTTTATTTAACAGAAGTTCCCTTCAAAGCCTACAGCGAACGGCCGGTTTGGACTACATCCCTGTACTCCCTGCTTTAATGACGTCAGTAGAACAGTTTGTTGACTAACCTCCGCCCACAAGAATACGCCAAAAAGGGGGCGTGATCTTGTTGCTCTCCCACGTGAAGGAAGAGGAAGTGTTGCGTTTGTAGAGTGTGTTTGTCGCCATGTCGTCGAGACGCTGTTATTTTCATCCCGGAGTCAAATCACCTTTGTTTGGCCCTCCCAGGGACACTGTACTTTGAGCGCATGCATCTCCCCGTTATGGTAAGAGGCGTGACCTTTCCGGGCAACGTGCGCTAAGCTGCTGTCGAATCACAACACGGGAACCGCTGGCACAATCAGAACTCGTTACGTATTTCTGAAGGAGGGACTTCATAGAACAAGGAAATCATCAAGCCGTTTTTAGGACAGTTAAAACAGCGATATACAGATAAGTAAATTGTGTGAAAAATACTGTGTTTTTTTACACGTGAAACATGAACACGTTATATTGCACACTGTAAACACAATCAAAGCTTAAAAAACACAGGAAAAACGGGACCTTTAATGTTCATCAAAGAACAACGGGAACAGAGAAAAATGTAACTTTAATGATGATTAATCTATATTTAATTTATTATTTATGTTAAGAAAGGTGTTTGATAACTTTTACATTTCTGTATAGGCTATGACAGGGAAGGCCACAGGTAAATATATCCTTATAATGGGTTTATATAAAGATAGTTTTAAGTTCACGTAAATTCAAGTTGTTATTTTTTTAAAGCCTAATAAATGTTGCAATTGGTTGCTTTCAGTTATACTGTAATGTAATGTCATTAATGTTTCATAGAGACATTAGTATCAGTGATACTGGCCTTCAAAGATGCCATTACAACAAATATTTAAAATTTGCTGTCTTTAAATTGTTTCTACATTAATTTGGAGAGTAACAGAAATTGTTACAATTTCAAAATATAAAAAACTCCCATGTTTTTAATAATTATGATTAATTACAGAAAATGTGCTTAATTCGTTATTTCTTTAATTGATTCCCAGCACTAATATTATATATACTGTATATATCAACACGTTCTCATGAAATGTGTATATATAGTACAAATTGTATTTATCGTGCAATTTATTCACCAAAATTATTTTTTACGTGCATATGATACGCATTGTCACCCCATTGGGTAGGTTTAGTGTATTTACGTGCATTTAACACGTTGTAAAGTGCATATTATATGCACACGAAAACTGCGTAACATATGCACGTAAAAACTCATTTTGGCATATAAATCGCAAAATAATAATTTTTTTTTGCTATAGATACGCATTTTCATGAGATCAAGCTCATCCAGCTATATATATACAGCTGACATCTATGTTCCTTGACAGTTTTCTACATTCCGACACCACCGCACACTCGCCTGGTTATTATAGATACTGGGGGAGTACTCTGGGTTCGGGCCAAAGGGGAGTCCTTCCCTCAAACAGCACGCCAAATACGCATGCTTTTTACTCTGTCTGATTATTTGTAAGTGTTAACTCGTGAAATGAACATCTCATGGGTATCTGAGTCAGCTAGCAAACAACTAATCACAAGACAGCAGACTATCCGAAGATGAATGAATTCTGCTGTTTTCAATATTTATTTCCTGGCCTTATTTGCATTCATCTTAATTTACAGTATGCTATTTATTCAAGGCTATGACATTGCGCTGGAGTAAATAATTCTTAGGCAAAATAATTTGCTTTTGAAGCAAAACACCACACTAAGAGTTATTTGTGCGTTTATTGCTTTTCTTCCCCCCTCCTCATATTTCTTTTTTCTCTGCTTTTCTTTATCAATTTGACAGGGCTGAAAGCTTAGAGAGACTATCCATGCTGGTAATGTAATGCGTTTCTGTAATTACCTGCGGAGGCCAAATGTCTTCTGTTAGTGGCACGGCTAAAGCTCATTACAAAAACTGGTAGTTGCATGGTTCTTATTTTAGGGGAACCTGCATATGTAGCTTTTCAATTCACACTTTCAATAGGGGTCTTTGATTTAGTCCCCTCACACACAAAGTTGAATAAATTAGTGTGGTGGGTTTAGTAATTGTGGCTCTGTCATGGTCCGCTGAACAGAAGCACGAGTATTATACAGAGGACCGGCCCATCACCTCTTTCTGGGTGACATGAAATGAATCATGACAATTATCATACTGCTGTGCACAGCAAATGGAAAGTTCTTCCCTTTCATTTGTTTGTTTATTTTTTTGTCTACGTTTTCCCATGGTTCCCCCGAGGTGTTCCGGCCTCAGGTAGTAATGAATCAATTCAGACTTTGACGGTACCATCTTAACAAGTCCCAAAAGAGACTGCGCTAGTCATTGTTATAGCTGTATTACATGCTAAATGTCTTTATTTTGAGTTGCAGTGTGGCCGTGACCTAGCTCTAGATATATTGATGTATGCTGTCTGCCCCTAATTCCCTTTCCTCTCTAATGACCTAGCAAATAAGCCCTGTTCCAAACCCTAGTGTGCTGCCTACAGAGGGAGTATTTTGAGGGATCATATAGGCAAACTCCCGACATGAAAAGGATTGCCTCCTATGATGTCTCCTGTGAAGCTGTCCACACTGGACTTGACAAAGCGACCATCGCGAATCCATTTGTCCTTCCTGTCAGAAGTAACGCGAGAGCTTGGAGCACGTCATAAATAGAATGGTTTACTGTAGGGATTTGTCGTGCTGGTCACGCCGTGCCACATTCAGTTAAGAAAGCATCACTGAATGGGTTTTAATTGCCTTTGTTACGTCGCATCACACCAGACACGAGTGGTGTAGACACGTGTAAGGCAAGTTCACATGTATCCTTTGTGAAAAAAACAATCCCAGAATGCACTGCAATGAGCTGAAAAATCTGAGATCGATAAAAAAAGCAAGAAAATTAAAGGTGCAGTGTGTTAATTTTAACGGCATCTAGTGGTGAGGTTGCGAATTGCAACCGCTCACCCCTCCTTTTCGAAGCACATAGAGAAGCTACGGTAGCCTGGCTCCGCCCTCCTACGTACTTCCGCTCAATTTTCATTTTCCTTCAGTACTTCGTCTGGGACTGCTGTATAGTCTATAATGTTACCGGTCCAATCAGCGAACAGAGGGAGCGGCTGAGAACGATGACGTTGATGTTGTGCGCTGTAGTTTGAGTAGTAGTTCCGTAATGAAGACGGAGAAAAGATGCGAGCGAAGCCATTCAGTCCGTTGTGGCACAGCTGCCGAATATCCATTAGTAAAAGCCGGAGCAAGAACAATCTTTGCTGAGTTTTTTTGGAGGCCATGATGTTGTGTCCCGGGAAAAGTTTGATTTTCCAGCTCGCTCCGTTAGTGGTGAAGGATCCTCATAATTATTACACACTGCACCTTTAAACTAAACTTATTTTTAATGCTAAAATGATTTTACGCAATCAGACCTTTTTGGAATTGTGAGTCGATTCTCCTGTTTTCGTGTAACGCACGAGTTTATGCCCATCTAGAGTATTCCAAATTAGACATGTATGAGGTTCCTCAAAATTTCGAATTAAGGTGCAGTCACATTTGTCGTTGAATTTGTGCAGTCAAACTCAAGCAATTTCAATAGGAATCTGTGCAAACAGGAATTTTGTGTAAGGACGAAATATTTCCCCCTGCAGATTTTGTATAAGGTTTAAGTTGGTAACCATAATATGCATTTGATGCGCTGATCAACAGAAGCTGCTTTGTTTAAACTGACTTCAGTTTGAGCTGTGTTACCTCGCTGTATTATTGATAATGGACCTTTTTTACTTGTAAAATTTTACCTACTGTAAACTCGCCAAGTGACTTTCAAATCTTACACACACGTGTAATGGATTCCTATTGAAATTGCCTGCGAAAATATACCAAACGACAGTAAATGTGAACACAAGTTTTGTATGCAGCAGTCTATGTATGCAGTAGGCTTTGAAATCGAGATTTAAAACACACACCAAGTGCTTCAAAGGTCTGTTCTATTGATTTTAGTATGTGTACCAGATGCATGACCTGTGTGTTTGCAAAGAATGGATGTATGAATAGCAGAGAAGGTAATGAAGCAACTATAAAGGGCAGATATAAGGGTTGGTGACTGTCTTAGAGACAAAGAGTCAAAGTGTGTCTTTACACTAATGGCCACTTAAACGAGAGTTCTCGGCTCTCTTGCTGAATTCTACCTCCAATCAATCTCAAAGCTAAATGAAGCAATAATTTAATAAATGCTCCATCCATTTCTCTAAGCCCACACTCATTTGGGATTTGTCAGCATTCTCACCTTTGGCTGGTACAGATGTACAGCTGTGGGGTAAAGGAAACAGGGCTTGTCTGGGGTATTTCTGAGTGCCCATGGCTTTCGCTGCACTGAGGATTACTGTTACAGGGCCCATCCAAGTTAAATATTAATAACCCAGAATAAATTCACCAGCTGGCACAATGCATGTTGAGCATACACAAATATAAACATACACTAAAAGTGCATCATTTCTGCACCACTACAAAATCTTCTAGTACTTAAACACTGAGAGAGAGAAAACATCTAGAAAAGCGGAAAAGGTACTGGAAATGTTCTGCTTTTATCCCTAAAACGCAACACAATTGAAAATATGTGTAAAATGAAAAAAGTCACAGTACATCGCGTCGTCATACTCAGATTCTAGACAGAATGAGTCTGATACTGCTCCATTGGGCTGTGATTATGGGGCGTGCTTCAACCTAACCAGGGCTGCGTTCAGCCCCTACAAAACGTTGCAAAACGTTTTTTAAACGGAAACGGTGCTGCGTTGAACACCCTGTTCTGTTGACACAAGAGTTGTAACTATGGCAGCCGAGAAGGCCATTCTTTGTGTTCTTTTTGTGGAATTTTCGGAGCCTTATGAAATCGATATAAATACGTGTTTAGCCTAATACTGCAAAATACATGCAATCACTGCCCTTGCCATTCAGAATAAATGACAACACCACAATCACATTTATTTAACTTTATCTCCTCGTAATCAATTCTAATTTAAATCATTTTATTTCTAGTTCTTACTTTTTTAATAGCTTGTATTTCTCACTTTATGTCAAGCAATTACCATATATGAAATTTGGTATATAAATAAACTTGCCTTATGTATGTAGGCTATGTATATATATATATATATATATATATATATAAAACTCTTACGACAATCATGTCTTCTAATATCTTCAATTGTTGTGTATACCGAGCTGCAGCGGACACATTTGTAAACATTACTTGGACCCATTGTGTGAGCTGTCTCTTTAATACCGCGTGGTTTATATACATGTTGCTGCTGATTGGACTGACATATTTGACACACCCACCAAACGAGAAAAAACGCATCTCAAACCCGTTGCACACCGTTACACACCGTTTCCAGGAAACATGACGTTCAACCGGAAACCGTAGCAAAACGTTGCGCACCGGTTTGAGCTTTGAACGTGCCCCAGGAAAGAAAATGCCTCTGCACTCAATTGGATAGACCTACAACCAATCAGAGCAACGGAGTAAGTGACGTATGTTGAGCGACGCATAGTTGTCAACAGAAATCAACTGCACGCACACTGGAAGAAGTAGAAGAAGATGAGTGTAATCGATCTTTGCCGGTGTTGTAAAAAAGAATTTAAGGATACACAGAGTATTTACCAACACAATCATCATTTTTGAGAGAAATAGTAAAGGTGAATGCATGAACAAGTTCTCCGTTTAGGATTAGAACGAATTCAACCCAAGTGCTCTTTGTTGATGAGGATGATTATGTTACTGTTGAGCATCTGTCCATCATCGTATAAAGCCCGCCCTGACAATTTGATTGGTCCGAACATCTCTGGTTCAACTTTCCTACCAAAAAAGTTTGGCTGGCATTCAGGCTATACATTGGGCCCTATTTTTACAGACTTTTAAAGATAAACAGCAATAAAATGTTAAAATATTAAATATTTAAATACTATATAAAAAGTATATACTATTTTAAAACTACTATTTTATTATATTTAATATTTTTTCTGGCTGTGTTTCTGTATACTAGAAGTTTATGTAGTGGCACATAACTTTTATTTTATTTGTTTTGCATTTTTAACTAGATAATACACAAATGTCACATTACGGATGTAAATTCCATACTTACTATGCATGAGCAATAAACCACAATAAAATGCAAAAGAAGCATTAGGTTAATCTTTTTATCCTTCTCTCTTCTTTTTCTCCACCTCTCTTCATCTCAGAGATTTCATGGAATCTCCAAATATTTTGATCCCATTCCTTTGTCCTCCCCAAAACTGCGGTGTTTACTCTGTTAGTTCACATGACTGGGCAGTTTCAAAGCAGCTAATCCTCTCAATGTCTGGAGGCATCTGAGAACACGTAACTGATCCAGAAACCTTCTCACTGCAGCATAGGTCTGTCAGATAATGGAAGGTTAAAGGTATAAGTGGGTTTCTACAGTATTTCTAAAGTAATTCAACTCCTTTTGGGTGTAGCAGCATTCTTATTCTGTCTTTGTTCTATATGTGAAATCTGAACTTAGTGGTAGTTGTCTTCTCGGTCCAATCAACACATTCTGTTTTCCTGCAGAATTTCTCAAAACCATTATTTTTCTCTTATCATGTTGTATTTTAGACTTTAGATTTCTGACATGCGTTTCTGGTGTGAATCCAAGCATCATGTGGCCTTGGAAGGGTAATACTACCTTATTTCATGTCATAGGAAATTGAAGAGCGAAAGACATTGCGAAAAATGAGCCTGCAAAAAGCAGAACATACAGTGAGCTGTGCTTGCTTTGTCCAGAGCAAGATCAGGAAAAGGGGGAGTTTAAGTATCGAGTCCTCCATGGGAAAATGAGTGTTCTTGGCTTATATGCCAATTACTCAGCACACTGTGTGAATATAATGAACCAGGAAGAGAGGTTATCTTATGACATCTGAATTGAGCTTCTGTTTGTTGGCTGAGCATTCATGCTTCATTAGATTAGGACTTCCTGTTGGCTCTCGTTCAATGTTTTTTTCCCATGGAGGTTATGTCAGTGCACTACGACTTTGAGTGTGGAGAAGGTGCTCTGGTGGATTGTAAATTTGGCCGGCTAACTGATGGAGCACATCACAAAGCCAAGGACTGATGGGTTTTAAACTCATAAAAACCCTAGGAAAGGTAAATATACGACACATGTAATGGGTCTGTCTGAAATACACACTCCTTCTTGCACTCTCTTTCTCTCACACACACAAGCAAGTTGGCCCATCTCCGGAGTAATTTATTTTAAACTTTGAGAGACCTCAGAGTGCAATAACAGTAGACAGAGGTGGGTGTTCCTGCAGGTTTGATCAGAGGCTGTAAATCTCTCTGTCAGGGGCCGCAGCAGAAACCCATCAATCTCACTCACAAAGTATTGAAATGGGAGATCGTCACATCACGGCGAAAGCATAATAAATCAACGTGCTGTAATGACCACTCTGCAGAATGGCCATGTCTTGGATAGGGGTACCACTGGAGTTAGATTGGGTTTAAGACCCCTATGAATGAAAATTGGGGTTTTGTGGCTTTTAGTTCATGTCTATAGCTTTGGGGTCATCTCTAAGGTAATATGCTCCTAAATTCACTTTCAGCAGATATACTGTACGCATTTAATATTTGTAGTCTTTCTCCTCCAAGACCAGATGATTCATCCTGCTCAAAATGGTCATGGAACCATAAAACAATTTTTTTTAGATGTTAACAGATACATTGCCCTCCACTAATATTGGCACCCTTGGTAAATATGAGCAAAGGCTGCTGTGAAAATATATCTATATTGTTTATCCTTTTGATCTTTCATTAAAAAAAGTTTTAAACAATTCTGAAAGTGGGGGGAAATCTCATTATGAAATAAATATTTTTCTCTAGTTTACGTTGACCACAATTATTGTCAGCCAATTATTGCAACATCCTTTTCCCAAGATAACAGCTCTGAGTCTTCTTCTATAATTCCTGATGAGTTTGGAGAACACCTGACAAGAGACCATTCCTTCATACAGAATCTCTCCAGATCCTTCAGATTCCCAGCTCCATGTTGGTGCTTCTTATCTTCAATTTATCCCCCCTCATTTTCTATAGGGTTCAGGTCAGGGGACTGGGGAGGCCATGTCAGAAGCTTCATTTTGTGCTCAGTGAAACATTTTTGTGTTGATTTTGATGTTTGTTTTTGATCATTGTCCCAATGGACGATCCAACCACTGCCCATTACAAGATTTCTAGCGGAAGCGGTCAGGTTTTGATTTCTTATCTGTTGGCATTTGCTAGAATCCATGATACCATGTCTCTGAACAAGATGTCCAGGACCTCCAGCATAAAATAGGCCCACAACATTTAAGATCCAGCTGTATATTTAACTGTGGGCATGGGGTACTTTTTTTTCCCTTTTTGCACCAAACCAATCTGTTGGATTTACTGCCAAAAAGTTTGTTTTTTTTTATCTGACCATAGATCCAGGTCCCTGAATGCTGGAGATGGTTTTTGGATGAGCGAGGAGGATTTTTCTTGAAACCCTCCCAAACACCTGATGTAGGTGCTGTTTCATTAATTTTCTTTAGGTTTTCTGACCCAAGACTCAACTCTGCAATTCTCCAGCTGTGATACTTGGAGAGTCTTTGTCCACTCAAACTCTCCTCCTCACCGATATAGACAAATGTCCTCTTCCAGGCAGATTTGTAATATCTTTAGTTGATTGGAACTTCTTAATTATTTCCCTGATGGTGGAAATGAGGATTTTCAATGCTTTAGCTATTTCCATACAGCTTTTCCTTACAACCTATTTTGTGAAGCTTGACTATTTTGTGAAGCTCGCCGCACATCAGCTATATTATTTGGTTTTACTCATTGTGATGAATGATTAAGGGAATTTGGCCTTTGTGTTTCCTCATATTTATACTCCTGTGGAAGTCATGGCTGGACAATTTTATGCTCCTGGTGTGCTAAAAACAAACAAACAACAACAAAAAAATATTAATGGGAATATATTTCAGACATATTTTACTGATAAGAATTTCTATAACGGGTTGGCCAATAATTGTGGCCAACATGCATTGGAGAAAAACATGTATTTCATAATGTGAGTTTCCACCCGCCCACACTTACAATTGTTTAATTCAATGAAAGGTTAGCATTTTGTGCATTTTTTGAATGAAAGATCAAAAGCATAAACCATGCAGATTTATTTTCACAGCTGCCTTTGCTCATATTTATCAAGGGTGCCAATATTAGTGGATGGCACTGTATGTACAGGTTGCACAAATCCCACTCATGTTTATTATTAAGGGAAAAGTGGTTTTCAGCCAGACCGGCATGCATATTCAACTTATGAGAAAAGTGTACCTGGCGCGATGTATGACGTGGCATAAGTGCTTTGAACTGCCAGAGGCATTACACTTTCTGCGCAAGTTGAATACAGAAGGCGGTCTGGTGGAAGATAGATATTTTACTTTATAAAGTTATTATATAGTCAGTATAAAGCTTGGAAGTGTCAGGATATTTATTAATAAAACTCTGATAACTCAGAAAGAAGAAAGTCATATACACCTAGGATGGCTCGAGGGTGAGTAAATCATGGGGTAGTTTTAATTTGAAGTGAACTAATCCTTTAAGGGGTGTATACAGATTTTTGTCCAATCAAATTCTCTCTAGAATGAAAATGTGCTGTCCGAGGAGAGGGCTCTGAGGCCCTGTCTCAAATGCCACACTTCATATGCACTTTCGGTCTTGTGGACTTACTATGGCTGCGGCGTGCACATGTCCATTAAGTCCATGAGACCGTAGGGTGCCCCATTTGTCATTTTAGGTCTCAGAAGGGAGCACCCCCTTTGCTGTCGATATGCACACTTTTGCCGAGCCCACAATGGTGCGAGCTCCGCAGCAGAGACTTCTTCCCGACAATCAAAGCGGTGTTATCAAAGTGGTGTTGCGTCACGAAAGTGTAGACTCGTAGGAAGACCGCAAGTGTTTAGGTGTGAGCTCCGCAGCAGAGACTTCTTCCCGACAGTCAAAGCGGTGTTGCGTCACGAAAGTGCAGACTCGTAGGAAGACCGCAAGTGTTTAGGGTGCCATTTGGGACAGGGCCTGAGTTTGGCCCAAACCCAAAGCACTCGAAAGATAGGAATAATCAAGAGTGAGGAGCTGGGGTGGAGGAGGGATGCTGGAAAAACTGTTGTGGACCAGTCAGTCGGCTCTATATATAAGCCTCATCTCTCTCTGATTGGGTCGATTTTCTCAAAGTGTGCTCCTCCCGAAATTTGGTAATAAAACATAATTTTGTGAATTACAAATCTCTAGTCACCACATATCAACTTACAGCCAATACTTTAAGTTGCTTATTTCTTTCTTCTCAAGCTTGTGTTGTGCTGACTCAGCAACCTGTCTGGGCCACAGCGGGCCACAGCGGGCCACAGTCGTTATGTCTACTTTTAATTGGTGTCTGTAAACACCAGTGCAAGGTCAGAGCACTCCTTCAGTTGACATGGTAACAGTGTCCAGGGAAACCGGAATGGCTGATTTGAGAGCTGTCAGGATATGGCCACTTCTTATCTGAGAGAAATGCTTTCAGGGAAAAAAGAAGCACATTCTCTCTCGAGTGTTTTTTTTTCCCTTTTCTCGACTTACGTAATTCATCTTACAAGACTTCTTTTGCTACCCCGCAGAGTTGAAGATGCACTGAGGATCAGGGGCTGATTATTTCACACTTGGGGGAAAAGCAGAAAGCCTTTGTTGAGAGTTTCTATTTGTTCTGCAGGGCCTGGGAGAAGGTAGACTCTCATTCCTATAAAAGCTCTCCCTGACAATATAGGGTGATCTAGACCCGAGCGGCCCACTCGCCTGTGATGGACATCGCAGAAACGGTTGTGTTGTCTGAGTATATAGGCTGTGGTGGCAGTGACTTGGGAAAAAAAAATCATCGTTTGAAAGGTGATAACAGGCTAGTGGTTAAGCATCTGCGTTTACAATACAAATGTTGCAGGTTCAATCCACTAAAGGGGAGGATTTCTGAACTGGAGAGTCCTGACGTTTGGTATCACCCTTAGCAAAGCACCTTCTTTCTGCTTGCCGTAGTAATGTTTTATTTAAGGCACATTTATAAAAGCTACTTAAATGTCCTAATTGAACTAAGGCCTAATCCTGGCTTAATCTAAACCCTGTCTGATAAAACAGGGCTTAGACTTCAAGATTGTTTGATATTCATTTAAAACAAAGTCACTCATGAACTTTTAATTCCTGGACAATTATTTGCTTTAGTCTAATTAAATAGCGTCACAATATTGGTGGTCATGTGAAAATTAGGCTCTAAGGTTAAATTAGTATGAGTAAACATAGATTTTTCTGGCACCAAAAAAAAAAAACAGCCTAAAATGTAGAAATATTAGAGATTGCAAGACTGCCTGTTGCACTCGTCTAATCAAGTGATTTTCCAAAAGCTAACAAGCAAAAAAAAAAAGTACTATCCCCAGGGAGAATTCATATTAATATTCAATTTGTGGTGGGATTCAGATTAGGCCACCAACCTCACAAGTTTACAAGGAATTCAGAATCAGGAATTTATCGATTTGAATGCGGCTACCCTGTAAATATCTGGCAAGTTTGTCAGCCTGAGATGAACTAGAATAGAATGGTGCAGATATGACGTCAGAACACGGAAATCTAGTGGTTCCTTTGAGATTTTACTATGGGGTTTTTCAAATTTTGAGTAAAACAAAGCGTGTGGTAATCTTAACTTGACTATACTTTGACGTTTTGTTCTACAGCGTTTATTAGACACACCCATAGCGGAAATGTGAACTTCGAAGCAGTTATTACTTAATTACTTAATAAGTAATTAGATAAGGCAGCTTATGGTGTGTGTGTCATGAAACAGAAGGGAACAGACTGTGGATGTGAATATAGGTACAAGTTTATTGATGCAGCTGAGACACAAACGCAACAGGTGATGAGTAGGCAGAGAATGGATGATCTTCAACTTAGCTGACGGATAGACAAGGTGGATGGCAGGTCATAGACAGAAGACGAGGGATCAGACGAAGACTGGATCACAGGTAAGAGCTTGGTGGGTCTGTGTATCATTGAGGAGATCAGAGAGTGAATTAGTGTGAGTGCAGGCTTGATATACTGTGATGGTAATGAGGATCAGGTGCGGGCGATCAGAACTCGGGTGATTGTGAACGAACAGATTGCTGTGATGTATCATAGAGATTCAAAAGTACTCTTGCGTGGGTTCACAAAACTGCACAGGATGTTCTTAGTGCGTTTAAATTAGTTCAAGAACTGATGCATAGAAATAGTAAAATATCTCTTTTTAAAGTTGAACTGTTTTTAAAATTTCTCGATATACCTGGAAATTGGCAAAACTGTGTGAAAATCAATACTTAGGTGCAACATTGTACCTGTCATGGGTAAAAAGGTATTATGTTTTATTTAGCAAGCATGTAATTACTTAAGCCGCGTTTCCACTGTGGGAACTTTCCCCAGGAACTAGGGACTTTGGGGTGGTACTCAGTGTGTTTCGACCGCAGGAACTGAGTTCCGGGTAAAGATTCCCCCCTCAAAACTGCCCTGCTCGCGAAATAGTACTTTTTCAAAGTTCAGGAACTTTCGGGGCTGGGACTTGGGCGCTGAACATGCTGATTTGTTGAGCTCACGCAGCATTTTATTTCAACCTAAAAGTCTGTTGCAGTGCGTGCAGTAAGAGTTGTTTACTATTCGGATCAACAATGGAGTTTAAAAAATATGACAGATGGACCGACAACGAGGTTCAGGCTTTATTACGTTTATTTGCGGAGGACGAAATCCATTGGGCTCTGGAAAGGTGCGCGCAGTCCTACGTCACCGGACTAATCTTCACGGTACATTAGACCGCTATGGAAATGCAGACAGCAGCAGGTCTGAGGGAAAAAGAGCTCCTGGGAAAAAAGTTCCTGGGAAAAATTGTTCCGGGTAATTTTGGTGGAAACCGGGCTTTAGATCATAGATGGAAAAGACCTGTTTACTAAGGAAATACATGGCTGTAAAGCTTTTTTCAGGCAAAAGCTATGGCCCGATGTCCATAAAAGTTTGTACGTTTCTTTAGAATCATGTGACGCATGTGCACACCCAATTTCATGAAGTTCTACGCCAATCAGGCAGTAAGAGGGCAACTTTCAGCCATTTCATGAGATTTGCCTTAAAAATACAGAATTTTACACCTTTTTAACAGTTATAGCCCCACCTATGGACCGGTCCCCATAAAAGTTTGTATGCTTCTTAAGAATTATGTGCTGCACGTGCTTATCTAATGATGTAAAGTTCTACGTTATCGTTTAGGAATGATTGGCTTTTGGGTACACTTGGCTTCGTCTATTTTCTAAATTACCCTGCTATTGCTATCCAAAGGCCAAAATTCAACATTTTTGATAATTATTGAACTAGAGAGAGGCAAACATGCTCAGAATGAGGAGTTCTACCATTTTTTATGAATGCCGTGTGGATGTGGGAAAAATCGTGTGATATACACACGATTCTATACGCATGTGAAAAAAGGGAAGGTGTCTAGGACTGTGAGTCAAACAGGCCCAGCGAGTTTCATTCTGATCACCTTCCGTTAATCTTATCTAATAGCCTTGAGTCTTCCAACAATATAAGACACTTTAGCCTACGTCTAATGGTTTAAGAGTTATGAGTGATTTTCGTACTTTTCACCGCTGTAGCGCCCACGTCAAGCCAATTGGGGCGAACTTTGGTGACGTTGTAGACGGTGTGAGTATTACCAGCCCTCAAAGTTTCAAGTCTCTACGACTTACGGTTTGGTCTGCCTGATCACTTTTAGGGAATAATGCTGATCCTTGGAAATTTTGACAATTACAAAAGGGCTTCAGCACCAGCCTTACCATACATCAGTCATTATAAACGTGCATGAGGTAGTATTAAGAGGAGGGACATTCTTATTCTAGAGAGCTGTTGATTGGACACACATTTGGGTAGTTCAGGATGAGTCATCAATATTTTTGATAAGTGAAAAAGACAGTATATCTGCTATATAAGTTTTTGGAGTCCACTAGCAAATAGATGACCTCAAAGTGTCACTCAGAGAGTACATATTATGGGTGAATCTCATTGGATGGGTGAACATCTCATTGGATGGGTGAACATAAGTATGGACAAAAGGATGGACAAACAGAATGATAGTAAGACTTCTGAGGATCTTTTCAGAATATATAGACAGGCATCTGAGAGAAAGCCATGTGGAGGCTTAATTTGGCTTTTGGAGGCTAAAAAAGGGTCCTGCTCTCAGTGTGAAGGCTTGAGGCCTGTTTTTCTCAGCCAAAGAGATGAAGTGGCTTTGAGCTGCTCTAAAGTGTGAGAAGAAACCGATCAGAAATCCCCACTGACAGACGTAGGGGGCAGATAAGGTGCTCAGGGGCTTTGTAGTTGACACCTTTACTGAGACTGAGTCAGGCCTATGGATTCCTGTCAGAGAAACAGAGAAAGAAATGGGGTAAAAGACTGTGCCGAGCAGGGAATGTGGGTGCGAGAGAGAGAGAGAAAGAGAGAGAGATAGCGGAGGAGTTTTGGGGCTGTCACAGACCATTAAAGCTCCTTATGTGCCTCTCCTTCCCTCTCTCATCTCCACAGCGCAACACAGAGACTCTTTCAGCTGACATTGTATCGCACTGCCATTAAAATACACTTAAATCTGCCTTTCACACTCCAGCCAGGGATGTATAGACACACTTATGTACACACGCTAGCAGCTAGTCACTTGCGTTTAGGGCAGAGTGCAAATTATAGGGGGGGGCTGAATCTGAAAGGCCCTCTTTTTAAAGTGTAGACCGAATATTGTGATTTGTCTGTAATGTTCGTTCTCTCTCTCTTTCTTTCTGTGCCTTCAGCTGACATGAACACAATTATCCTTGAAAGTATTGGCTAGCAAAGGGAAGGTTATCTGGTCAGAACACTACCACTGTCTCCTAGCCCCCCTTTGGGAAGGGGGATGGTGGTCGAGCGAGACGCGCTTCACATGTTCTCATGCTCACTGTATCAGTATCAGCCCACTGCTTGACCTACAGAGCTCTCCCGAAAGGTCACATAGATGTAAGGATGGAGGACAAATGAGTTAGTGAGGCGAGAGAATGAGGGGATGATTGAGGGATAAAAGTTTGTTTGGGTGGCGAGAGTGCTTGCTGTTGTTTAATGAGGCAGCTCCAGCCTGTTTACGTTTCTCCCACCTGTAAATGCGTTTTAGATGGGAAGGGAAATTCGGCTGCAAAGTTAATGTGTGAGCATATAAAGTATGGCAGGTGTAAAACGGCAGGAGGGGGAAATGGCAGACATGACCTTGCATACAGAATTGTAATGTTAGGACGCTCAATGCCGCACATCTGGAGCTGGGAATAAACCTGGATTTGAGTCGAATTAGCGTTGTTGGAGACGGCAGGTGTGAGCTGAGCTCGGAATTTCCAACAGCCTTTTGACATTTTTTTAGTTGAATGAATAAAAGTAACTTAACAAGTAACTATTAAATTGAACTTCCAGAGAAAACAACTGCAGGACTTTTTGTTCTCATTAGCATTCAACTGCATTTATCCTTTAGGCTAACATGTCTCAAAAACATCTATTAGAAAGACATTTTGAAATTGTTGTACGTAAATGAGTCCCAGGAAGTTAAATCACCATTCTTTTAGGAGGGAAAACAACATTAGCGTTAGCATTAGCATTATGGGGTGAATGATACATTTGAAGAAAAATCAGCTGGTTTCATACGCAAGATAAAGTTATCTACTTGTATATACTTGTATACAGCTTACAACTCTCACTGTCATTGGCTGCATTTAGTTTTTAATAGACTGGGATACCTCAAAAACATCTTTTAAAAAGTAGGCTAATTTTGAACATCACAAATAAGTCTCAAGAAGTGAGAAATCGCTGTTCTTTTGGCATATTTTTAGAGGGAAAGCAATATTAGCTTTAGTATTAGCATTATGGGGCGAAGAATTACACATTTGATAAGCTTTAAAATAACCATATGTGATGATAAAAACAACCGGTCTCATGTTCAAGATAAAGTCCTTGTTTTTATCTCAGATGAGAGACCTGGGAGCTTCTGATATGTATCTCTCTTCCAGTCAAGTTTATGTTCTGACTAGACGTTACGGTCTCACGCTTTTATCGCTGGCCTACATTTGGCCAGTGATAACGTTGTTGGATACAGAGATGCAACATCTGTGGCCCTTTTTAGAAAAGTGCCATTTTTCTGTGTGACCCTACTGGGGCAAATAGAGCAGAAGACATCAGTCATCACTCTTGGAGGCTAAGAAATGAGCAGTTTTAGAGATGGATCATCCAACGGTCCATTTATAACCTAGTGCCGAAATTCCCGCAGTGAACATGCGCCAGTGATGTGAATGCGAGAATGAGTCTTACAACCCGGAGAGGGTAAAGCATGTTACTTGAAACCTGCTGCTTAGGAAGATGAGAACAATGTTACACCCAAGGGACGATTACACTTATAGCGATTAAATAGAATCTCTGTGCTGTTGCTTGTTAAAACAGGTTCCTACTTGGCCACAAAATGGCTGTCAGTGTGAATGCCACTTTACATAGTGGAAAAGAGATGTATTTATTTATTCATTTATTAATTATACAAAGTTCACATTAAAATCTCTTGGAAAGTTTAACATGCCTTCATTATTTTAGTTTTTTTTTATTATAATAGCCTATATATTCACCAATCAGGCATAACATTATGACCACCTTCCTAATATTGTGTTGGTCACCAGGCCACCTTCTTCCATTGCTCTATGGTCCAGTTCTGATGCTCACGTGCCCACTGTTGGCGCTTTCGCCATTGGCACCCCATACACAACTAACTGCGATGCACTGTGTATTCTGACACCTTTCTATCAGAACTAGCATTAACTTTTTGAGCAATTTGAGCTACAGTAGCTCGTCTGTTTGATCGGCCCACACGGGCCAGCCTTCGCCCCCCACGTGCATCAATGAGCCTTGGCCGCCCATGACCCTGTCGCCGGTTCACCACTGTTCCTTCCTTGGACCACTTTTGATAGATACTGACCACTGCAGACTGCGAACACCCCACAAGAGCTGCAATTTCTTGAGATGCTCTGACCCAGTCGTCTAGCATCACAATTTGGCCCTTGTCAAACTAGCTCAAATCCTTACGCTTGCCCATTTTTCCTGCTTCTAACACAGGTGCCGTGATGAAGAGAAAATCAGTGTTATTCACTTCACCTGTCTGTGGTCATAATATTATGCCTGATCTGTGTCATTTTAGAAAAAAAATATTTTATTTAATTGTTTGTAACCAGTTGGCCAGTAGGCCAAAAAAAATGTTTAAATGTAATTTCCAAAACATAATTTCCACCACAGAATGCTATTAAACACAAAACATGAGATGAGGTATACATTTTCATGGCATTATTAGTGGACAATAAACATAAATGTCCTCATAATTGAAGAAACACATACTCAATATGTTTATAGAAGTACAAAAATGTCTCAAAACAGTGTCAAATCTTGTCTGTCTTAGAACATAACTTGCGAGACTCCAAGCTCCATGTTGCCGTCACAGTCCTGTGGTCTCTATCTATCATTGGCGTCCAGCAGACCCTTACACCTCTCACCTCCGCCTTTATCATGTCCCGTCGCGCTTGCGTCCCCGACCTGCTGTCCCCTCATATTCTACTTTACAGCTAGCTGACTGCTGAATCTCCGATATCAGTCTTACTCAGCAGACATCTGCGTGCGGTCCTCTGCGACGCCGGCACACCTGAGTCAGTGGCAAGACGTGACGAATGGGTATGAAACGGAGGAGTGACCTCTCTTGTTCAGAGTGGCACGGGGGCTACCACCTCTCAGGAGTCCACATTTATTAACATGCCGTCACACTCCCGGTCAGGGAAATGATCAGCAAGATTAATTCATCTTTAATCTTTTTTTTCTGCTGCGTGTCTAACGGGTCTTTGGCTGTGATGGACTCGTAATTAAGAGGAGACGTTTCACACCGTCACCATTGTTCTTCTGTGTCTTTTCTTGTATAGATGAAGTCTGAATTTTATAGACTCATTCTTTTCTGTTTTCTCTCTTTTAGGTAAGAGCTGCCCTTTGCTGAAATGCCTTATGGTCAAAGTATGTAGCCTTTTATTTATGTATTTGCTCTGTTGTGTGCTAGTGAATGGGATAGCGAGACAAGGTTCAAGGGGACGTTCTTTTTGGGCATTTGTTGGAGCTGCTGATGGGGTTCTTTATTGAAAACTGCTCTGAAGTTTTCGATATTAACAAACAGAGCACTTCTTGAGAGGATGTTGATCTCTTGAACTCTTTTAAACAGCTGAATCTGCATAATGTTGTGAGGTTGGGGGGAAATTCTCAATGTAGACTACCTTTGTTGCAATGTCAACAAACTGAGGGAAATGCCTGAGCTGGGTGTTCAGCGAATGTATTTTAAGATTCTGAATTAGAATTAATTGTGATATTTTTGTCGGTTGTAAAAAATGTCACTTTTTCAATGTTCACCAACATGCAAGAAGTCAATTTGTTTTCATGTCATGAGATAACATACTTTTTTGTACGTTTCGATAGATGCTGAATCGTACAATATGGACGGATTGGCAATTATAACATTTTTACAGCTACAAAACGTAAAATATGTATGAATCTTTCATATAATAAAGATATCTGTATAATTTCCCTTTTATAGATAAATGTAAGATCCCTTGACCCTACTCCCAAACCTAAACACACCCATTTAATACAGAATATAAAAAGAATAAAACTTAATAGACATGGATAGGAAAATGTAGGAAAATTACAATCTTAGTAACAATATAGCATTAAAACACATATTGAATCTTGAATTGATATTGAATATCACATAATTGAGATATACAGTTATAATTGCGAGTTATAAAGTTATAATTGCGAGTTATAAAGTTATAATTGTGAGTTATAAAGTCAGAATTGTGAGTTATAAAGTCAGAATGCGAGTTATAAAGTCAGAATTGTGAGTTATAAAGTCAGAATTGTGAGTTATGAAGTCAGAATTGCGAGTTATAAAGTCAGAATTGTGAGTTAAAAACTCAGAATTGTGAGTTACAAAGTCAGAATTGTGAGTTATAAAGTCAGAATTGCGAGATATAAAGTCAGAATTGCGAGTTATAAAGTCAGAATTGTGAGATATAGTCAGAATTGTGAGATATAAAGTCAGAATTGTGAGATATAAAGTCAGAATTTTGAGTTAAAAAGTCAGAATTGCGAGTTATAAAGTCAGAATTGCGAGTTATAAAATCAGAATTGTGAGTTGTAAAGTCAGAATTGTAATTTATAAAGTCAGAATTGCGAGTTATAAAGTCAGAATAGTAAGTTGTAAAGTCAGAATTGTGATTTATAAAGTCAGAATTGCGAGTTATAAAGTCAGAATTGCGAGTTTTTTAAACTAGAAATTGTGAGCTATAAAGTCGAATTCTGAGGGGAAAAAAGACAGATTTTTTTTTTTTTATTCTGTGGCAGAAACAAGCTTCCATGTGTTGGCAGACCTGTAGAGCAGCATGAAAAGCTTTTAATATCTACTCTGTTCTGTCACTCACCTAAAACCAGCATGTGTTTTTCTCTTGGAGTCACACTGACATACAGACCCTTTTGTTTAAATGATCATTCCGTTTAAAAATAGACTAATGACGTCTGTAATAGCGTCTAAAGTGAGCAGAGATTAAGCAGAAAAACCTTTTAGGATGATAACAGCAAATGTAAGTGAAGTTGGTCATATGCAGACAATTAAACTTAACATTGGACTAAATCATTAGCAGAGACAGATCACATTTCCTTACCGAGTTGAAATGGCCTAGAAGCATCATATATGTAAATGTCTTACCATTTGAGCTTAAAGGGTTAGTTCACCCAAAAATGAAAATTCTGTCATTAATTACTCACCCTCATGTCGTTCCAAACCCGTAAGACCTTTGTTCTTCTTTGGAACACAAATGAAGATATTTTTGATGAAATCCGAGAGTTTTCTGACTCCTCAATAGACAGCAATTCACCCTTTGCCGCAAATTTGATTGACAGGCGATCTGACCAATCACATCGCCGAATCTGCCGGTTTGTCCAACAAAACAGTCCGGAGAGTTAGTAGATTAACGTCGGTGGACTTGAACTTGAAAAACGGTGTTTACTGACGTCTTTCCGCGGTTGAAACAACATTTCTTTTAGTGTTCATTCATGTTTATTTGATGCTTATCAATGAACTAGAAGGAAGAGATGATCGGTTCATGAGCAGCTTTAGCTGAGGCGCTACAGCGATCACCACACATTAAAGAGTCACAAAACGTTGACATGTAAACGTTTGTTTACATTTCTTTAAAAAATGACAATTTCAAAGTTGAGTATCAAAAGTAACTTGCTCTGTCCTGTCTGTCGGCGTGTTGTCAGTGTCCTCTTTGCTCGGCGAAGTATTTTCTCTACGTGAGAACGTGTGTGGTGTGAGAGCGCCATGGCTTGTCGGATATAGCAACAGTAACTAAAGGGGCGGGTCTTTGCGAACGGTCAAATAATTATCACTTTCAAGGCCCAGAAAGGTAGTAAAAACATTGATAAAAAAGTCCAATTCAACGTTAATTTTATGAAGGTGCGAGAATACTTTTTGTGCACAAAAAACGAACAAAAATAATGACTTTATTCAACAATTTCTTCACGTCTGTGCCAGTCTCCTATGCAGTTTATGTTGTAAATACAGCGTAGAGCTTCCTAGTTCTACGTCAGAACGCCAGCTGAAGTCACTTGGACTATTTTAACAATGTTTTTGGGCCTTGAAAGTGTTAATTAAATAGTTGTCTATGGAGGGGTCAGAAAGCTCTCGGATTTCATCAAAAATATCTTCATTTGTGCTCCGAAAATGAACAAAGGTCTTGCGGGTTTGGAATGTAATTCACCCTTCGCCGCAAGTTGGATTGACAGGTGATCTGACCAATCACATCGCCGAATCTGCCGGTTTGTCCGACAAAGCAGTCAGGAGAGTTAGTAGATTAACGTCGGTGGACTTGAACTTGAAAAACGGTGTTTACTGACGCCTTTCCGCAGTTGAAACAACATTTCTTTTAGTGTTCATTCATGTTTATTTCATGCTTATCAATGAAATAACTAAAAGGAAGAGATGATCGGTTCACAAGCAGCTTTAACTGAGGCGCTAAAGCGATCACGACACATTAAAGAGCCACAAAACGCTATTTATTGTTTACATTTCTTTAAAAAATTACCATTTCAAAGTTGAGACTTTGTTTCGTATCAAAAGTAACTTGCTCTGTCCTGTCTGTCGTCGTGTTGTCAGTATCCTCTTTGCTCCGTGAAGTATCTTCTCTATGTGAGAACGAGTGTGGTATGAGAGCACCATGGCTTGTCGGACATAGCAACAGTAATTAAAGGGGGCGGGTCTTTGCGAACGGTCAATTAATGACGGCGAACTAACCCTTTAAATTGGTTGTGCATAGGCAGTCCTGATGGGCTTTCAAGGGCCCTCTCTCCCCTCGCGGCCCTGGCCTGAAGTATAACCTTTTGGCCTATGGAGTGACTGTGTATTTTAGGTGTTGTCGTTTTTGTGTGTACCTCATTTGGATAATTTGGGCATGTATAAAAAATGCAATTTGTAACTCCCCTCAATTTGATATCACAAATGTTCCCATATAGTGTTCCTCACAGCTTCTGCTTTAGCCATGAAATGCTAATTCTTCTGGGCCCGAAAGCTTCAAACAGCACACTTCGGACAGACAAATGAATAAAATAAATAATGTGTTTTATAGAATTTTTAACGGGATCAAAAGAGGATCCTCGCCCGCACAGTGTAATGACTCAGAGGAGTCTAGCACTGTAAAGACGTCTCCGATAGCTTAATGCATTATTCACTAAGATGGGAGCGTGCTTTAAATTTCCTCTAAAAAAAAAAAAGCTTTTGAAGAGGTTTTTTTCTTCTTCTTCCTGGCTGTGGCAGTGTAAAAAGATGTCTTGTTTGTGTGTTTACCTTTCTAAACTGGAAGAGTGAATAAACAATCCCTGAAAGTCATCTACTGATTGGATGACCTCATCTAAACCCAGTTCAAACTTTTATTCTGAATAATATGTAACTGTTTCTTTAGCTATAAGATTAGAATCCCTAATACGAAAAGATCAGAAGTTTGGGGTCGGTAAGACTCGCATGCTCACCTTGGCTGCATTTATTTGATCAAATATAGGACTACAGTAAAAACAGTTATATTGTGAAATACTATTATTTCATATTTTAAATATTAAAATGTCCTGTGATGGCAAAGCTGAATTTCCAGATTCATTACTCCAGTCTTCAGAAAACATTCTAATATGCTGATTTGGTGCTCAAGAAACATTTATTATGATTATTATTAATGTTGAAAAGAGTTGTGCAGCTTAATATTTTTGTGGAAACTGATACATTGTTTCAGGATTCTTTGATGAATGCATGAGTCCAAAATAACTATTTCATATCTTATATCTATTAAGAAATATTTTGTATCTTTTGATCAATTTAATCAGTTCTTTCTGAATAAAAGTATTAGTTGTATAAAGTATTAAATTATTCTGTCCAACAACAAAAAAACATGTTAATGTTTTCCAGAATTTGCTTAAAAATATGTGGATGATAACCTACAGCAGATATAGAGACTATAGGGATGGGTTCTTTTGAGGTGAGCCAAAAAACACCCTAGCAACCGCACAGCAACAAGCTAAAAAAGAAAACATTTGGAACATAGCCTGTAAAAAAAGTTGGACAGCGTGTCTCCGCTTCCTTCCACTGTAGTAAAATGAAGCCAAAAATATCCCAAATAACCCCGTATGCCTTATTTTCTAACCATGAAATATAAATATATTTTTTTCAAATAAGTTTTTAATACATGAATTAGCGTCAAACATACTAATCAAAATGTTGGAAAATGTTGCTATATGGAAATACTACCACAATGGAAAATGGTCCAAAAAAATGCTATACAATTATGATTTTCTTTTCTATTTAAATGCACATTTCTTTTAGAAATACATTGATTTATAGACTTGGAACTTATGCAAATCAAAAATAAGTAGATTCCTATAATTTAATCCCTTTCGTTCCCTATAATTTAACTAACTCATCCTCACTTTCATCACATGGAAGAGCTAACTCTGCACTCATCCTATATTGCCCTTTCCATAAAATATTGCTGTATTCATTTTCTGAAAAGAAGAAATGACTTTGTTATTAATGCATAAATACAACTATACTACAATAAATAAATAAATATTGCAATCATATTGTTGATGCTACTATCTTTAACATATTCCAATGGGGAAATACATTACTGCAATTCCACTGTGGTACAGCATTGCCATATGGAAACATACCTATTTTCCCATAGTGGTACAGCGTTGCCATATGGAAACATTGATCTTTTTCTCAATTTACGGTAAAACCATGTTAGACAAAGTTGATTTGTGAATAAAAATATCTCATTTACTTACCAAAGATGTAATGTCTGGAGCACTTCAACAGGTGTCATCCGTGTTAGGGTGACAGGTAGCCTGACGTCGTCATACTCAATTCTAGTCAGAATATGAGTCTGATACTGCTCCGTTGGGCTGTGATTATGGGGCGTGTTTCAACCGAACCAGGAAAGACCTCAATTGGATAGACCTACAACCAATCAGAGCAACAGAGCGACGCATAACGTTAGTTGTCAAATGTCAACAGAACTCAACTGCATTGTGTTGCCAAGTCCGCGGGTTGAAGTGACCCCAATTATGTGATATACAGACCCAGGAATGAGAATTTTAGCAGGCAGCCCTGCCAAAATAACACATATTTTACCCCCCAAATGCCTTTTTATCATCTGTCCATCATCGTCTAAAGCCCACCCTGACAATTTAATTGGTCTGAACAGTTTCTGTTCGGGCATAATTACTTCTCTACGGATCAAGTCCAGACCGAACTGCCCGAGTTAAAATGTTGTGGGCGGGGCTAAGTTCGGCTGGCATCCAGGCTAGGTCACAGGGGAAAGACAGTCAAATGTAATGTGACTTAAAAATAGCACATCATTGGCTACCTTAAGGCCTGCCCTTTTAATTCCCATAGTGCAATATATTGTATTTTTTTCTGAATAACAAGGAAATGAGTAGAAATGAATTCTTGCCATGTGGCAACTCTGCACCATAAAGGGTTAACAGTTACTGCCAATTACATAGTTTCTTAGCAAAGTGATCCTGAGGTCCCTCCCACATTTGCACTCACACAGACTCATTCGCAAGCACAGCTGTCAATCATGACATTATAGTTTTTATAGCATCAAAAATACTAAAACTAATTGGGAAAACAGACACTTGAACATATGTATGCGTGAGAGAAACCATCTTGGGAAATTTTTTTTATGTAATAGGATTTTTAAAAGAACACGCCACTATTTTTGATAATAGGCTCATTTTCCTACTCCCCTAGAGTTAAACAGTAAAGTTTTACCACAGTTTAGTATTGTTTAGTATGCAGGAATGAGAGTATAGTTCCTAGCCATATCGGCCTAGAAAACTTTTTCCCTCGGTCTTAGTAAACGATGTAACTACAGAAGAGTCAAGTTTTAAATTGGAAAAATATCGAAACTCTTTGGT
The DNA here is from genome assembly GCF_949357685.1 of Gobio gobio. Classification (NCBI taxonomy): domain Eukaryota; kingdom Metazoa; phylum Chordata; class Actinopteri; order Cypriniformes; family Gobionidae; genus Gobio; species Gobio gobio. The sequence continues at coordinate 11,449,616 of NC_137118.1, forward strand.
CATTTTTTGAGTGAGATGCTAACGGTCTAATCGGATTCAATGATCTATGCTAAGCTATGCTAAATGTGCTACCGCCAGACCCGGAGATCGGCTGAATGGATTTGAAAATGGTAAAACTCAACTGTTTAACTCTAGGGGAGTTGTAAAATTTGCCTATTTTCAAAAATAGTGGCGTGTTCCTTTAAGTCGTGTCTCATTCAATTACATGGAGAAGGCGGGGTTTAATACCTATACTGCAGCCAGCCACCAGGGGGCGATTAAAATGCTTTGACTTCACTTTTCAGGACTTGATTTGGAACATGGACTTTTGAATGCAAAAACAGCAATCTGACTCTGAAGTGTAACAAGTTATTCATATAATTTGACTTCATATTTGAGGCGCTTACTGTGAACAGGCTTTGTTCAGACATTTGTTGCGAATCATCGTGCTTAATCTGACAGGACTCTTTTTTTAATTTCTTAAACTCGTTCTTAAACTGCTAAATGATGACATTAGATCACTCTTTCTCTCTCGTCTCTGATGTGTCTGTCTTCGCCCCTTGTGTTATCCATTCATTTATTCATTTATTCTTTCATTTATTTATTGCCAACACGAGAAGCATTTGTTTTGACAGATGCTTGCTCTGGGGCGACTGCCAAAGCATAGACAGATTTTCTAGAGATCGGCACGACGGCGCGCACTGAACGCAGCGGGCCAGGAAAAACACACTCCACGCAAGTCAGATTTGTTAACAATTATCTGTTCTCTGCCCTTTTCACTGTTTCTGCTTCGGAACACAAGGATAATTTTATTCCCGTGTGCCAAATTACGTGTGAAATATGGAACGGTTAGAGGTGAGGCGTGAAGGGTGGCGAGAGGGGAAGGGTGAATAGGTTTGTGTTGAGCGGGTAAAGTTACAGCCGGAAGGCATGATCGCTGGTACCTCGCTCTTCCACCTGACCTCCACACTCTGGGCCGCTCTTTTGAGGATTTGGGCTTGTTAATTATGCTGAATTATTCTTAACCTGCTTGCCCCCATTTATGGATGTTGGTGTATAAAAAACAGCCTTGTAGCGATTAAAGTTATCATGGGATGGTCACCTTCTGTCCTTATTTGCATTATGATATTTCTCATTATTGTTTAATTATTCAAAGCGTGCAACACTGCAACACTGACAGACATCTAGAATATGTCATTTACTGTTGTAAAACACGCAAAACAAGTTTGTAATATTTACATTGGATTATATTTTATCCTTATTTTTATACTTTTGTTAAGAATATTGATTAAAAAGGGTACACTGTAAAAAAAAAAAAATCAGGTCTCCAATTGAAAATTTTGTAGTGACTGATCACATCTAAATTTTTTAGTTGGGCAAATTGAATTTCTGTGAATTAAATTGCATTGAAATACAATAACATATAAATATTATATTAAAAAAAATGAACTAAAAGAAAATTTAAAATGTTACTTTGGCAACTATTTATTTATTTGATACACACACACACACACACACACACACACACACACACACACACACACACACACACACACACACACACACACACACACACACACACACACACACACACACACACACACACACACACACACACACACACACACACACACACACACACACATATATATACATACAAACTTTTATATTAGATGGGATGATTTGACATCACTGTTTATTGTAAACAAATACATCATTCTTTATGCATTATCTGTTTTATACACAAGTAAATAAATAAACAATTTAATTGAAATAAAACGGAAATACAATCAAATATAAATATTAGATAAAAAACTTTTTAAATGTTTAAATTTTAAATGTTACTTTGGCAACTATATATATATATATATATATATATATATATGTATGTATGTATGTATGTATGTATGTATTTATTTATTTATTTACCTAATATTTTAACAAACAAACACATAATGCTAACTATGTTTTTATTTGTTATTTATTTTATACATCAGAAAATAATAATAAATTCTACTACTAATACTACTACTACTACTACTACTACTAATAATAATAATAATAATAATAATACAATTATTATTGTTATTATTTTAGTTTAGTTTTTATTTGCGTTTTTCTACAATGTTATGCTCAAAGTTTTCACTACTTTTAAATAGATTCTTCAGTAATAAAAATGTAAACGATTTTTGTGTTAATTTAAATAAAGCTGAAGTACAATACAGCACCAGCTTATTACATCAGAGCATGTATATTAAACACTAGGCCACAGCTATGACTTTTTGCTTCATTTATATTAAACCAGGGCAGGAAACCAGGGCAGAAGGGCTTAGGACATTTTGCAAGTCAGATTCAAACTCTTATGAGCCGCATGGAATTGTCAGTTTAAAATTGTAGCAGGGTAAGCTGGTTTAAAACTAAATCTAGCCCTAATTAATCCTTTTCTTCTCTAAAATGAAGTGGAGTTAGTTCGAACTGAGCTGAGTGTAGAACCCCTGTGTGAATGTTTAGGTGTGTGGCATATTAATGCAGCATGTGTACGTGCACCAGAGTTTAACACACACACACAGACCAGGTTAATGGGGAGTCCTGAGATAGCAGTCGTGCCCTTCAACACAACTACTGTCTGCTTCACCTGCTGTTCACCCTGATATTCAACTCCACATCTGTCTTTCTTATGCTTTCATTCCATCTCCACTTTGTCTCTCTCTGTTTTCAACAAGAGGTTGAAAGTAATGTGAGTTTGCCAAAACAACACTGTGACCTCCAACATCTGTGTGAATGATTTGTTTGGAGGTTTATTTTGAGAGAAACACTAAGCCCTCATGCTGCTGCAGCTTGCTGGGGAACAGCATGTTTTCTGCTTGTAAACACACCACCATTTTGGAGAATCCCCCAGTCTGCAGGCCTATAGCCAAACACATGAAACTGCCCCTCTTTCCCACTGCCAAGGCCAAACAGAACTCTGTGAAAGGTGCTTCTTATTTGTTTTGTTTGATTTATTTAGCCCTGTACTTGTGGGGTCTGAGATCACTTAACTGGGAAAATGTATCAGGTTGATTCTTCATGACTTCCCTTATAGTGTAATTTATTTATTCTTATTCTTATTTAGAATTATATAAACAAAAATTAATGAACTTAATTAAATAATAATACAAACCTTTAAACAAAATATTACACTTGTCAGGGTCTAAGAGACCACATATAAAAAACTTGTTTTTTTTTTTTATTATTACTTCTTTTTTTTATTATTAAAGGCTAAAATGCTTCCTTGAATTAAGTAATTAATTAATTATTTTATTTATATATTAACAAATAAATAAAATATTTTGCTAAACAAATACATGAAATTAGTAAATTATTATCCATCCATTAATTTTTCAAACCTTCATGAAAATTATTACATGCTTTATACAGCTTCAAAGAACTGTCAATTAAATTTTCATTTGCTCCTCATTTGCTCCTAATTTATTTATTTTGTATGTATAATTTATTATTTATGTATTTGTTTAATTTATTTATTTACTAAGAATAAAATGTTTTGCTAAGCAAATACCTAATATTAGTAAATGTCTTAAATAATAAATAAATAATCAGTATTATTATTATTATCCATCCATTCATTTTTCAAACCTTCTTCATGAAAATTATTACATGCTTTATATAGCTACAAAGAACTAATTGATTTTCATTTGCTCCTAATTTTTTTATTTTTTTATTTGTTTGATTGTTTGTTTAATTTATTTATTTACTTAGAATAAAATGTTTTGCTAAGCAAATACATGATATTAGTAAATGTCTTAATTTGTATTTATACAAGTAAGTAAATAAATAATTAGTATTGTTATTATCCATCCATTAATTTCCAAACCACTTTTCTTCAACCATTCTTCATGAAAATGTATTTTCTTCATTTATTTATTTAATAAATAAAACATAATACTGCATTTTTATTATCAAAATAGCAATACTTGTTATTATGTGTTTTCTCAGTGTGTTACGCTAAAACATTTCTCTAATTTTAGAAAAATATATAAAATAATATATTTCGATTTTTGTCTTAGGACAGAGGAAAAAATATAATGCTAATTTTAAAATGACTGTTATTGTTTTTTTACACACATTTTTTGAGTCTTTGTGGAACCAAACATGAAAACATTACCATCAATCTCAGCAGAACATGAGCGGTTAACCTCATCTGACTGGAATGCATAAAACCAGCATGTCTGTCCTCACAGATGTTTGCAGCCTGCGATAAGTGACATCTTCACAAATAGACATGCTAATACAAACAGCACTAGCAAACACACTCCCGCTTACACAGTCACTCGTACACACATCCATAAAGTCTGAAACCAGTGTTTATTCAACAGAGTTCTACAGTCCTCGCTAAAGATAGTGGTGTGCAGCGAAACGGCAAATCCGTCCCAGAGAAAGTCTTCACAGAACAGCTGATAATGGTTGACATAATCGTGTAATTGCTTTAATGGGATTTTAACATAGTAATTTCTAACTTAAGCTCGTAAAACATCTGTCCATGTGCTTTTTTGTTGAGCGTTATACATGGGAAGTGTGACATATTGTTTTGACATGTAATGACAGTAATTTCTTCCTCTCTCCCGCCATCATCTCTCTTTCCCACCTTGATAGATAAGCATCCTGCTGGGCTCTCGCTAGGACAAGTGGCTAATTACCAGCTAAAAATACCACCTCCTTAGTAATAATTACCGTACATCTTTGGATAATGATTCATATTTCAAGTGTTGTGATGAGTGGGTATGTTCAGTAATGAGACGCGACTTGGCGTCAAGCTGCTCCGCCGTGACCTTGGAGGCTTCTTAGAATATTGAGAAAGGACGAGTAGATGAAGAAGGGCGGGAAGCAAAGAAAGATGTCACAAATGTGGCAGCTATACTCCCGGCATTATTTTTTTAGGATACTGCGCAACTGTCTTAACGGAAGGTAGAAGGAAGGATGAAGAATCTGTCCTGTTAAAACTAAAGCTGCAATATTAGGATCTAAAATCTCCAAAAACTCAATTTACAAAACATATGGGGAACATATACATATATCAAGAATAACATTATGACCACTGTGAAGTGAATAACACTGATTATCTCTTCATCACGGTACCTGTTAGTGGGTGAGATATATTGGGCAGAAAGTGAACATTTTCAAGCAGGAAAAATGGGCAAGCGTAAGGATTTGAGTGAGTTTGACAAGTGCCAAATTGTGATGGCTCAACGACTGGGTTAGATCATCTCCAAAACTGCAGCTCTTGTGGGGTGTTCACGGTCTGCAGTGGTCAGTATCTATCAAAAGTGCTCCAAGGAAGGAACAGTGGTGAACCGGCGACAGGTTCATGGGCGGCCAAGGCTCATTGATGCACGTGGGGAGCGAAGGCTGGCCTGTGTGGTCCAATCAAACAGACGAGCTACTGTAGATCAAGTTGCTCAAGAAGTTAATGCTGGTTCTTATAGAAATACTATCTGATTGTATTAGAAATAGGTGTCAGAATACACAGTGCACACAGTGGCCGGGTGCATATTAGTCGCTTACCTGGGGAACACATGGCACCAGGATGCACTATGGGAAGAAGGCAAGCAATTTAAGGATCTGCTGCTAACATCTTGGTGCCAGATACCACAGCACACCTTCAGGGGTCTAGTAGATATTCCTTAGCCCCGTTTCCACCGAAATTACCCGTTACAATTTGTACCAGGAACTTTTTGTCCCCCAGACCTGCTACTGTCTGCATTTCCACTGCGGTCTACCATGAAGATTAGGCGAATTAGTCCAGAGACGTGGGACTGCGCGCGACTGTTCCTCCCATTCACCGATGGACATTAATCATTTTTGTGCGATACTGTCTGCAACAATAACAATTATGGAGGAGATGCAAGCAGCTGCTAGTATGTATTGGTTTACTAAAGAGATCATTAACAAAATGGCGGAAAAGAGACGAGCACTGATACTAAAGGGTATTCTGAAAGCTCGGAAAGCTAGATTTAAAATAAGACAATGTATGTTATTATCAGCTATTACGGACATTGACTGTGCGATTGCTGAGACAACCCGCGCCATCGGACAGAAAGAGCAAGACTGATATTTACTGAACGCAGAACGAACCTCGCAAAAGACTTTTAAAAATGCCGGTTGAAATAAAATGCTGCGTTAGCTCAACCAATCAGCATGTTCAGCGCCCAAGTCCCACCCCCCGAAAGTTCCTGAACTTTGAAAAAGTACTACCTCTTGAGCAGGGCCGTTTGGAGGGGGAAATCTTTACCCGGAACTTCATTTAGACCCTGGTTCCTGCGGTCAAAACACACCGAGTACCACCCCAAAGGTCCTAGTTCCTGGGGAACGCGTCAGGGCTGTTTTGGCAGCAAAAGGGGGACCAACACAATATTGAAATGAGAAGTGTCTGTATATGGTGTATATGTTTACCAAGGCTGCATTTATTGTGCATTTATCAAAAATACAGTTAGATACAACAACACAATAATACTGTGAAATATGATTGTAATTTTAAATAGGCTAACTGTTCATTAAAAAAATTACTTTAATGTATTTTAAAATATAATCTATTCCTGTGATGCAAAGCTGAATGTTCAGCATCATTACTCCAGTCTTTAGTGTCACACGATCCTTCAGAAATCAGTCTAATATGATGTTTTGGTGAGCTCAAGAAAGATTTCTCTCATTTTTCTCATTTTCATTCTTAATATATATTTTTTTCAAAATTCTTTGAGAATAAACATTTAAAAGCATTTATTCAAAATAGAAATCTTTTGTAACATTATAAACGTCTTTATTGTCTTTTTTTCTCGATTTAATGCATCATTGCTGGATAAAAAAAAAAATATATATATATATTTTTTTATTAAATTTTTTAAATGAATATGTTTTGTAACGTTTGAATATGTAATTTAATTTATGGACAAAAATAAATCATGCAGAGTAACAAAAGATGCTTAGCATTGACTGAATTGGCTCATAAATATAATTATAAGTAATATCAGGATAATTAAATCACTATTACTTTATTATTATAAGTAATATACTTTAACATTTTGGGGCTTTTTCATATTCAATTTCGACATTATTTTGTCAGTGTTGATAAAATTTCAGGAATTATCAGTTATGCTGACAGACTATTAGAGAAAAAAAAAAACACATTTTCCATGTATTGACTTTTGCACCATAATGGAGTGTGCTTTTAATGGCTAAGTGGTTTAGTTGGAGTGTAAACAGTATATGAAGACAAAAGTATAAATGAGTTTTTTTGTTAAGTTGTTCCTCTCTCAGAGCGCTGCCCTCTCCTCCTCCGCTGAGCCGGTGCGTTGGTTGCAGGCTCCGAGAGGGAGTGGGCGGCCAAATGAGACATTGCGGCTAACGCAGAGGAAGTGCATGCTGATTTCACTTTTCATTTCACTTGTGATCTACAAAAGGTTCCTCATTGCTTACTTATAATTACCTGTCTTTCTGCTCGCCTATATCTATGTGTGTGCGCAGATAGGCTTGTGCTGTTGTGCCCAGGCAGACACCTACATGAAAGTGAAGAGCTCTCAGAAGTGAAATCAGAGCAGATGGTGTTTCATAGAGCCCATTGTGTAAAACTAGGCTCAGGAAATTGTGCTCTGTGCAATGCATCTATATTATATATGTATGTATTTGTCAATACATCATCAGTCATTCTTCCAAAAAGTGCTTTTGTCTTACCCTGATTCACTATGGAAAGCCTATTTTAAGCATTTATATTTTAAACCTGTGGAGATGTTTTTTGCGTGAAATAGCGTACATACTTCACTCGCCTGTGAGTGTCTTATCATATCCGCGTAAACCAGGGTTCCTCAAACTCGGTCCTGGAGGGCCACTGTCCTGCAGAGTTTAGCTCCAACCCTAATCAAACACACCTTCCTGTGATTTTCTAGTGATCCTGAATACCTTGATTAGCTTGCTCAGGTGTGTTTGATCAGGGTTGGAGCTAAACTCTGCAGGACAGTGGCCCTCCAGGACCGAGTTTGAGGAACCCTGGCGTAAACCATAGACTGTAAACAAATATGACGTCACCCGTAGGTTTCTGAAGCATTTTTGAAGACTAAAGTGGGTGGAGACAGTCGTCGCCATCTTGGCAGTGCGTCACCGTGCGTCATTCCCGGATAACCAGTCCCTCCAGAAAAACGCGATTATGCGATCGCGTGATTTAACGCATAATCAGCCAAAGTCCGCATATTCATGCGGGGGCCGCATTTTTTCAAATACGCCGCACTTTCGCCGCATAAATTGCCTATTTCCGCGTGCAAAACATGCGGGGCTATCATGATTTCATAATCCCCGCATTTTCGTTGCAAAAAAAGTCATATATATTAGCAGAAAGTTGAAAAATTTTCGTTTACTTCACACAAGAGCCGCCATTTCTGCCTATTGCCATGGGAACGTTTTGAAGTGACGTGATTACCCGACGCGAACGCCATCGAAAAGCTTCAAACCCCGTGGAGAAACCATAGATACCGGTGAAACCATGATGAAGCACAAACTCCCATTGGCCAACAAAAATAACAGCAAAAGAGCAAAGCAGTTTCCCTGTGTGCTGACTGATTTCAAAACACAGCATCATGAAGCTTTGAAGCGTGATGAATCAATGAGTCGATTCAGCGGTTTGAAGCGTTATGAATCAATGAGTTGATTCAGCGGTTTGAAGCGTTATGAATCAATGAGTCGATTCAGCGGTTTGAAGCGTTATGAATCAATGAGTTGATTCAGCGGTTTGAAGCGTTATGAATCAATGAGTCGATTCAGCGGGTTGGATCGCCAAAGTCACGTATTTCAGCAGTTTGACACGCGATCCGAATCATGAATCGACTCGATGATTCATAGCATCATGATGCTGTGTTTTGAAATCAGTCATCACTATATAAGTCGTTATTTAGTTTTTTTTGCACACAATAACTATTATCGTCGCTTCATAAAGTTATTGTAGAACCACTGTAGTGAGATGGACTTTGTAACGACGTCTTTAGTAGGCTACCTTTTATGGGTCTTGAGAGTGTACATTGTGCCAATGGAGGCCTTTCTGAGCCATCGGAATTCAACTAAAATATCTTAATTTGTGTCCAACAACATAAAGGGAAGTCATTAATGACAGAATTTTAATTTTTAGGTGAACTAACCCTTTAAGAGATTGCACTTTGTGCATTGGAAGCACTCAAATGTCTGTTTTGTATAACGACATCTGTAAAACAGGAAGTTATTTATTAATTTTTTCAGAAGTTGTAGCATATTCCTTTTGTAAAGCTACAGAACTTGATTGACTAAATGTTTTGTAAATTTGAGCCATTATTAAGGTCTTCAATAAAACAAGATGAGAACTTAAATATTCCAGCACTTTCTGTGATGTAGTGCTTTTTTTCTCTTTCTCATCAAACCGCAGTTTTTGCAAGTTCCCGCAATTTTATCGCATAAAATTGCATAAATATCCCGCATTTTTCATCGCATTTTTTAAGAAAACGTGCCGCATAATCAAGGATTTTTGCCCGCAACAATCACAAAAAAAAGCCGCATTTTTCTGGAAGGACTGGATAACTGAAAATGGGCAAAGAGTCAGAACGTGGGTGGAGCTGAGGTGCCTGGTTGCTGAAACCACTCCCACCTAACTCGACCACACTCAAGTGACCACGCCCTTAATTATGCAGAACTTTAAGGCTTAATATAACGTCGCTGCCCGATGAAACTCGCGTATGTCCAAAACGCTTACTTTTCAGGAAGTGAAAAAAACACTGTATTTCAAAAGCAGTTGAATATAGCGTTGTCATACTTGGTACGGCATCTTTACATGTAACCATATTCTTGCCAGTGTAATGATATAATCCACATTTGACCAAAATTGAGTTTAAATGGACATACGTGCATATTTTACAGTAACGGTGGTCGATACGCGTTCTTCCGATCATTAATTAGAATGGCCAAGTCGCGTTTCATATTGACAGAGGAATACGTGCTGGACATTCTCAGCCTCTGGCAAGCGGTGATAGCAGCAGTATGAGTGAGGCATGTTCTAGTGACAATCATGACAGTAGCATTACAGGCTATAATTTGATCAGTTTGACTAAGAAAAAAAAGGCTGAATCTTATCAATGAGACCTAGTTTATTTACATACTAGCAAGCAAACTAATCTGTGAAGAACTAGATTAGAACTAAACTGTGGAGAGCTTCAATGTCGTACTTTCGGCTATCCAGTGCTGAGCTTCGATGAAACAACTTCACGAGACCGGCGAGACCGGCGAGATGCTTCCACAGGGCGGGAGATACTCGGCGTGATTGACAGCTTTGACACCAAATGGATATATGTGAAAATCAGATGACATGATTTCACAACTTTTCATTGGCCATTTAGATATATGAAGCATGGAAATGAACCTGGACATTCAATCCGTCGAAAAATTTCAAAATCGGCAAAATGGACATACGTGGTTTTCATCGGACAGCGACGATAATTTAAACGGATGAAATATAAAAAAATTCACCCCCTCACAGTTATCATGAAGGTCAAAATTAGCTGTATAGACCAAAACCAATTAAGTTTTCAGAAGAAAATATTCCAGGATTTTTCATCATATAATGGTTTTCAATTGCAACCAAAATGCTGAAGGTCGAAATCAATGCAGTTTCAAAGGGCTTTGAAGTGCTTCAAATGGTACTGCTCGCGATCCCAGCTGAGGAATAGGGTCTAATCTAGGAAAGATCACGCAAGACATAGGCAGAAGTACCGTCCCTGCGTTTACAAAGCACTCGTGTGAAGACTTATACAAACGCCCTTTAGCAAAAAAAAGGTAAAACAATGATATCGGATGATTTTGAAGTTGGAAATTGAGTGTTTTTGGTACAGGGCGTTTGTATTAGTATTCAATTATTTTTTTTGGCTTGCAATTGAAAACCATTATATGATGAAAAATCCTGGAGTGTTTTCTTCCGAAAACGTAATTTCTTTTCGACTGAAGAACGAAAGACACGAACATCTAAGCATGCTAAATCTTGAACATCCAGAGAACAGAGGAGAGTTTGCTGGCAAAAAGAGAAAACGACAGAGCTCGTAATAAAACAGGAATAAAGATTGGCTTGGCTTTTCGGGGATGGCGAGAACCGAAGGATTTGAAATGTTGTAAATAGCGTAATAGTGTTTTAATTACGCAACGGGTGAGTAATGCATTTTATTGAACAGATAAATTGCCATATGTAGCTCTCTAACAGAATTCACTGTAAAGCATTATCGATTGTGATGGGTCATATTCATCAGCACAGTCACAAAGCACATCCAAAACAATGTTCTTCTGCAAAATGCAAAGTTACGTAGTGTGCCTTTAACTGGGTCCTTTACAAATTGCCAGATCACACTTTAGATTAGAGTCCAATTCTCACTATTAACTAACCATTAACAACAACGTTTGCCTCAGTAAAGTCCTAATTGCTGCTTATTAATAGTTAGTAGACAGTTGTTGTACTGGTTAAGTTTAGGCATTGGGTAGGATTAGGAATTTAGTATAAGGTCATGCAGAATAAGGCATTAAATATGTGCTTTCTAAGTACTATTAAACAGCCAAAATCCTAGTAATATGCATGCTAATAAGCAACTAGTAAATAATGAGAATTGGACCCCAAACTAAAGATTGCCTTAATTCACTTTTATTATGAGTTCATTGATTATTCTCCCTCAATAATATCAAGAGACTTTCCTCTCTTGCTTGTGAATTTTTAAGTCATGTTGTGTTATTGCAGCGAACCTAACCTAACTCCATTATATTTGTGTCCTAAAGAAAAGCTGCTGACTTGATTTCATGCCAAGTGTTTTATTATGTATGAAACAAACTGTGAAAAAAAGAGTGGCTGTAACTGACTCTCATGTCACTATATAGTCTGAAATGGAATAGAAAAGAATAACACACAAGCTTCTTAATCATATTTTGAAACCCCAGTATTATATCAGCTATCGGCTTTATTTGCAGAAAAGTGGTAGCTTTTCACAGCACATAGCCCCCTTTCAGGTTGTGTGTATCAGGTTAAGTGCATCTTTGCTTTTAGATCCTTAGTTCTAACCTTAAACAAGTTTAATTTATTCTAATAAAAGTGGTCCTTGTCAGTGCAAAAATTGCTTCCAGGATGCAGAGGCAGTGCTAGAGTAGATGGTGGTTTGTCAGTCACTATGACATTATGTCGACTGACAAATAGGGTCCAAATCAGTAGAAAAATGGCCAATGGAATTGGCGAGTGAGATTTGCATGCCGAGCCACTCCCCCGGACTTACGGGTGTATAAGCTGTCCAGCAGCTCACTCATCCAGGTTTATGCTGAGGAGCGTAGACGGTGTCCCGGGCCATTCAGTGGAATGGTTCAGGGTTGTGGCAAGAGGGACATAACGTCTTTGTTCCCTCCATCAGGGAACAAGGGTTACAACAGTAACCAAGACGTTGAGTTGTTAGAACATTAGGAAGTTGAGTAGTTTGCTTTTTAATTAAGATAGATTCGGAGGCACAACTTCTTGGAGAGAGTTTTAGCATCCCGACTGCATGTTTTTCGTTAGACTGTCAGTACGGTACACCCGTTTAAAACACAGCTGCTACAACCATCAAAACACTGGTTGTGTAATATTTACTGACTTCAACTATAAATGTTATTGTAATTACTGTCAGAAAGAATCATCTGCTGCAAAAACCATATATCTTTTGTGAAATAAACTGTTATACTCTTTATTTATTTAAAGCTATTCATTGGTTTTATTAGTAATGCATCTGTGTTATTTATTAAAAAATAATATTTCTATATTTAATTATTTTAATAGTAATTAAAAAAGTGATTTCTTTTTATGATAATATTTATTTATTTTAATAGTAATTTATTTAATTAATGTATTTGTTTTAATAGTAATTTCTTTTTATAGTAATATTTATTTATTCAGTTTAATAGTAATGTAACGAAGGATCCACTGGAGGCAAGTTGAAGTGAGAACCCATGTGCAGTTTAATTATAAAGATGAATATATACCAAACAAACGATGAATTAAACTTGACTTGAAACATGAACAGACACTCACCAACTGCGGGTTACACATAACAAAGCCAGACAAGGGAATATAGAAAACATGAGGGCTTAAATACACAAGGACAAATGACTGAACAAGACCCAGCTGTGAACAATCATGACAATGAACCAATGACAACATGACAAAAGAGACTAGGGAATCACATGACTAACAGGAACGTGGCTGAATCCGAAATCGCCCCCTATACCCTTAAATAGGGCACTATTTGAAGGGACAGCCATTTGTAGTGGTGTCCGAAACCATAGTGGACGTTATTGAGTGCACTCATTCAATCCCACATTGCACCACAATGACGAGTGTATACAGCCGATGTTCCCTTTCAAAAGCTACACTCAATGCTGCATAAGCTTATGCAAATGGGAATGTCTTTGACATAACCAGCTGTGAAAATAGTGTGAAAACACGTCAATGAAATTGACCCGGAGGTATTTATAGCCTCGGCCGGTGACGTCATAGGCGCACCTGCTGCACGAGGCTATAAATAGATGAGCTTCCGCTGGAGCAAACCAGGTCTTTTTGTTTTCAGACCAACTCTGTGTTATGGTGTGTTACAAAGTCTCTGAAAAAAAAAAAAAATTCTCTCTCTCTTTCAAGACTCAACTCGAGATCTTTGTTAGGAGTTAGTTTTCAACATGGCAGTGTGCAGATTTCTCTCTCTTTCTCATCTCTGTTACAAAGAAACATATGTGGAAAGAGTTCTAGTTAAATCTGATCAGTTGGAAACAAGTCAGCAGAGTAAAACGCTGTATATCCATGTTCTCTTTCAAATAACAGAACTGGATGCACACGTTTATTGCTGTGTGTGTTTGGGGAAGAGTATGCGGTCGCTGCATTGAGTCAGACGAGTGCGAGCATTGCAAGCCTTTACAGTTAGAATGCTTTATGCTCGTCTGGGCTACTTTCAGTCCGCACCAGTTTTCGGAGCTCTCGAATGGGTTTGTTGACGAGCAAGAGACGGGTCCGTCCCTTTCGCTTGCTCGCTCAACAAATGCATGTTTCCCCGCGTGATCCCGAAGCGCGCTCCGGCGTTTCTTCGGCTCGCGCGGGGAATGATGATGAATCTCTGGGTCCGCGGACCTCGAGCAGCTGCCTGCGATCGTTCCTCACATGATAGTGAATCCATACGAGGAATTTATCGAGGTGGTTGTTCGCGCGGTGGCCAGGGCAGTCTGGTACCGTGAATGAGAGATCCCCGAACGCAGTGAGCTTGAGGTTTCTGTCTAGAAAAAAAAAAAAAAAAACATTTACTTCACGTGTTTTTGTACCCTTGACGTCGACATTTTCGACTATCATGGGTGCGAAATCGCGTGGATATGTGAGAATACCCCAGGTGGGAGACGCTCACGAGCTATCTCTCGCCTGGGTCTGCATTTTCATTAAAGAGACATACCTCCCCATAAAGCCATGTAGAAAATAAACGTCGGCTGTCATGGGCAAAGCTTATATATATGAATTATATATTGTATATTATTTTATATGGAATATATATATAATATATTATTTTATATGGAATATATATTGTATATGATTTATATAAGAATAATAAATATAAAGGGACAGGCTGGTGCTGCGCTGCACACTATGGCTGTCTTGCAAGCATATCAGGCTGACCTTCTGAAGGATTTGAGTGGTTCATTTGGTGACTCAGTTAACTCTGTAGTGGCCAGATTTAAAGGAGTGGAAAAAACATGAAGTGTTCACTCAGTTTCTTCCTCAATGCACTCAAGGGGAGGGGCTATCAGCCACAAAACCTCTCTTCAGTCCTTCAAGATTTAAGGGGGTAATAAGCAGATTGTGGCGAGTCGCGCTCTCCCTCGTAAAGACTGGAGACCGGCTCGTCATCCTCAACAACCTCCCAGGGCAGACTTCGTCAATATAAGAAGTCCGGTGGTCTGGTGCCCAGTCTGCCCCCACGGGACAGGGCGTGTCAAACATTTGCTCGCCCCACCCCGTTATCCTCAAAACTACTCCATCCCCGCCGCCTCTGGTGATTCGGGGGGGCAGTGGTTTCCAGTGAAATGTTAGACGTTCAGTGTTTAAATCCTGCTATCATCCAGGACATAGAACGTCTAACATCCCCTCAACAGGAAGTGTTAAAATTGTCACTCTCAGAGTCTCAGGCAGCGTGTGAACTTCTGCCAGGCGTTTCTGCATGGGTGTTAAGCACAGTAAAAATTAGTAAACTAATTTATTTGTCATCCTCCTTGTTTGAACGGCGTGGTCTCCACTTCCGTGAAGGCGGAGTTGGCGTTCGTACTGTCACAAGTGACAGCAGTTACTTCCTGGTCCCCAGTAGGGTGGGGGGGGGTGTCTAATCTCAGATCTTCGAGTCTTAAACCGTGAAGCAGTTAAAGTACTCAAGGTCAAGATGTTACAGTGAAGGTGGTCGTGTCGCATATTCAACATTGTGATTGGATTCGGCACGATTGATCCGAAGGACGCATGTATTCGCATATAAAGTCTGCCACAACACAGGAAGTTCCTGAGGTTCGCTCTTGGGGGCAAAAGCTTACCAATTTCGGGTCTTCCATTTGGCTAGCCTTGTAACCGCACATAAACAAAATGTATGGATGTATTACCGGCTCCATTGGGATTCCGGGGCATTCAAATTTTGAATTACAAAGGCGATTGCTAAAATTAGCACAATCACATGAGATGGTGCTTCAACACAGTGTGTTGGTTCATCTAGTTTCTCTAGGGTTGAGACTCAACACCAAGAAAAGTGTTCTTTCTCCTGCCCAGAGAACGACTTATCTAGGGTTTGTTCGGTTTTTGGTCACAAGGTGGGCACAATGGTTTCCCGCTTGAATCAAGACCATTCAGTATTCCCTGAGCAAAGTCAGGCTAGACCAAGATCTTACTGATCATCAGCACCAGAGTGTTAGGTCTAATGGCATCAGCATCCACGGGTTTCCCTTTGGGGTTGTTGCACATAAGACCGTTTCAGTTGTGGCTCAAAGCCAGAGGACTTAGGGCCAATCCTCAGGCAAATAAAGTGGCGCGCCATGTGGCTTCGTACACTAACTATGTGGTTCAGACCCCGGTTTTTGCCTTGGGTCCCACTCTAGGCGTACCTTGTCGTCGCAAGTTGCTAACGACGGACGCTTCCCTGACGGGCTGGGGTGCGGCCTTAAGTGGTCGTCCAGCCCAACGGGAATGGGAGGGTCATCAACTCAGTTGGCACATCAACTGCCTCGAGTTGACGGCTGTATTTCTGGCCCTGAAATACTTTCTCCCCCAATTGAGGGGCTGTCATGTCCTAGTGCGGGTGGACAGTACAGCTAAATATCTTGTATATAATCACCAGTACAGAGCTGACCACAGGGAGTGGACCTCTTCGCCTCTTCTCAGACAGCGCAATGTCCCTGCTTCTCTCTGTCACCCAGCCCCGCTGGGTCTGGATGTGATGGTTCATACATGGCCCAAAATGTGTCTGTATGCCCTCCTTCCAGTCGCTCTGCTCCTGGGAGTTCTAGCCGGGGTTCGCCAACAAGGGTCTTGCTTCTTATCAATAGCGCTGCGTTGGTCGAACAGGGTTTGGTTCTCGGAGATAGTGTCTCTCCTCAACGGCTCGCCTTGGGCGATTCCGGCGAGGAGGGACCTTCTGTCTCAGGCAGAGGGCACGATATTCCATTCCAGGCCCGACCTGTGGAACCTTCATGTTTGGCCCCTGAAGGGCACCAACTGAGGGACACGGGGCTTTCGCCTGCAGTTATTGAGACCATTCTAAGTGCTAAAGCTTCCTCCACTCGGAAGTTTATGCTAATAAATGGGGTGTCTTTGAAAGGTGGTGTACGACACAATGTAGATTCAGTCAACTGCCAGGTAACTTCAGTTCTGGATTTTCTGCAAGAAAAGTTGTCATCAGGCACCTGCCCCTCCACTCTCAGGGTTCATGTGGCCGCTCTTTCGGTTTGCCACGCCTTGGTGGATGGGGTGCCGCTCGGGTGTCCTCTACTCGCTCGCTTCATTCGTGGGGTAGGCGGTTGAGGCCACCTGTTAGAACCAAGATCCCTTCATGGGACTTAGCTTTAGTCTTCGAGGGTCTGGTTGAGACCCCCTTTGAAACATTAGCTTGCCCCTCCACTCTCAGGGTTTATGTGGCCGCTCTTTTGGCTTGCCACGCCCTGGTGGATGGGGTGCCGCTTGGGAGGCATCTTCTGCCTGCTCACTTTGTTGTGCCAGGCAGTTGTGGCCTCCATTAAGAGCCAAGATCCCTTCATGGGACTTAGTTTTAGCCCTCGAGGGTCTGGTTGAGACCCCCTTTGAACCTCTAGAATCAGCGTATGACGAACTTCTGACTCTAAAGATGGTTTTTCTTATGGCTATAACTTCTCTGAAGAATTGGGGACATGCAGGCTCTGTCAATATCGCCATCCTGCTTAGACTTTGCCCCAGGTTTGGTGAAAGTGATTTTGCATCCCCGCCCTGACTACCTGCCTAAGGTTCCTTTGTCGACTGTACATCCTGTCACTCTTGAAACCTTCTGCCCTCTGCCGTTCACAACGCCGGATCAGGAGAAACTTCATAGACTGTGTCCAGTCCATGCTCTTCAGGCCTACGTCCACCGCACTAGCCAGTGGCGTAAGTCAGAGCAACTGTTTGTTTGCCATGGGGGCCGTAACAGAGGTTCTGCCACCATCAAACAATGTCACATTGGGTCAGGGATGCTACTGCTCTTGCCTATGAGGTGCGCGGTCAAGCTTCGCCTATAGGATTAAGGGCTCACTCCACCAGGGGAGTCGCTTCTTCTACTGCGTTAGCAAGGGGTGCTCCCTTACAAAGTGTTTGTGATGCGGCAGGTTGGTCCTCTCCGCACACATTCTTAAGACTTTATAGCTTGGATGCTCATGCCACTCTGGGCTCTCATGTCCTTGAGTCGACATCACAGGCTAATGCCTGAGGCTTCTTGCGTTCTTGTGCACACCTACACAACCGTAAGGGGTCCAGGCACCATCAAGCACGGCGGCGTGGGTATTCTCGTTCCCATTTGCATAAGCTTATGCAGCATTGAGTGTAGCTTTTGAAAGGGAACACTTGGGGTTACTTGACTGTAACCCTGTTCCCTGATAAAGCGGAACGAGATGCTGCATTGCTAGGCCGTGCTGATGATGCTTCAGGACTGGTCTTCAAACAAAGAAGATCTGGTTTGCTCCAGCGGAAGCTCATCTATTTATAGCCTCGTGCAGCAGGTGCGCCTATGACGTCACCGGCCGAGGCTATAAATACCTCCGGGTCAATTTCATTGACGTGTTTTCACACTATTTTCACAGCTGGTTATGTCAAAGACATTCCCATTTGCATAAGCTTATGCAGCATCTCGTTCCGCTTTATCAGGGAACAGGGTTACAGTCAAGTAACCCCAAGTGTTTTCATTCACTCCTTCAAGTGAACTGTATTAGTGGACTAACGTAGTGAATAGTGAATGAGGGTTTAGGGGGTGATTTCGGATTCAGCCCATGACTATGATCAACTTAAAAAAAAAAAAAGACAAGATACATGAACAGGAAACAAAACCAAAACACCATGACAAGTAATCTTTTACGGTATTATTTATTTATTTATTTATTTTAATAATTTATTATTATTGTTGACGTGACATGGCATTTTCACTGTCACACAAGATAAAAATGAATATAATAATAATTGTCATCATTTAAAATGCGGTAAAAAAAAGAAACATTTCTTTGGACCTGTTGTTATGAAAACTGCTTTGTATTTCGATTTTTGACATTTTTGAGCCAAATCTCAAAATTGTCCTATGGTGTGACTGTCTCATGCATGGTTCAACAATTGACAACTTTTAAATGTTAATGTTAATAAATACGGCTCAGGCACAATTTTACAAGTGTCTATTTTAGCAAGTGACAAAAAAATTTCATCCATATATTTATAAAAGTGTAGGAATATACATTTTGTCCTGAAAACCATGTCCTCCGGTGTGACACCATATCCTGATTTTAAATCGGGCAATTCCACAGACAAGTTTAATTAGTTAAAGGACCCCATTCAAGTTACTGTGAAGCCCATGACATGTGCACATGGTACGATTTTTTCTCAGAAATTTTCAAATGAATTATAATTAATAGTAGTTTATTCAGTGGAATAGTTCCATCTTATTTTAAACATGCCATTGACCAGCCGCTGCTCAAAAAGTCAAATCTTGATAGAACAGTTCTGAATAACTATCATCCCATCTCTAAATTACCATTTTTATCAAAAGTTTTGGAGAGGGTTGTGTTTAATCAGCTTTATTATTTCTTACAGGAAAATTGTATTTTGGATAAATATCAGTCTGGTTTCAGACACAGCTCAGTACAGAGTCTGCTTTGCTTAAAGTATTAAATTACTTATTTCTGATCGTCGATTCTGGTAAATGGGCTGTTTTAATTCTGCTAGATCTTAGCGGGGCATTGGACACTCGCGATCATGGCATTCTTTTAAATTGTTTACAGCAAATTGGGATCCAAGGTTGTGTTTTGAATTGGTTTGCCTCCTATTTAAAGGATCAAACTTTTTCAGTACGGGCAATTACTCATCATCTCATGCACCGGTTTTGTATGGGGTTCCTCAGGGCTCGATCCTGGGTCCTGTACTATTTTCTTTATACATCCTCCTTTTGTATACTATTTTTAGCAAGCATAAGCATAATGTACCACTGTTACGCAGATGATACTCAATGTTATGTTCCTTTACACCCAAATGATGTGTCTAGTTTGCAGTGTTTGTTTGATTGTTTGAGGGACGTTAAACAGTGGATGTCTGCCAACTTCCTTCAGTTAAAGGATTCCAAGACGGAAGTCTTAATTTTTGGCTCCTCTGCTTTCACAGAGGTTGTTGCCAGTAAACTGGGACCTCTAGCTGGCAATACTCATGTTAGAAACTTGGGCGTTACTTTTAACTCTGCTCTGACTTTTGACAAACAGATCAGTGGTGTGGTCAGATGTTGTTTTTATAATGAAATCATTCTTAACACCCAGAGACATGGAGTCTGTGATACACGCTTTTATTTCATCCAGATTAGACTTTTGTAACATACTCTAATTGGGTGTCTCACAGTTTCTCTTGTCACAACTTCAACTTGTTAAAAATGCTGCTGCAAGATTGTTAACAGGAACAAGGAAAAGCGAACATATTTCGCCAGTGTTGTTCTCTCTCCACTGGCTCCCAGATAAATATCGTATTGAGTTCAAAACACGGTTGTTTGCTTATAAGGGTTTGCATGGACTGGCTCCTCCTTACATCTCTGATCTCCTTTCATTCCACAATAATGCTTCCAGAAAACTCAGTAGTTTACAGTTGACTGTTCCAAGGACATGTTTAAAATTGAAAGGAGATTGTGCTTTTTCAGTGGCTGCTCCACAGCTTTGGAACAATCTGCCATTTTACATAAAGACTGGACCAACATACATTGATTTTGAATATTAGCTTAAAACCCATTTATTTACTGTTGCTTATGGTCACAAGTAGGTCCAGTGGTATACATTGTAGTACATTGTTTATTGCTGTGTTTTATGTTTGCTTATTAGGGTACTTGTTTACAGTTGTTGTTTTTAACTGTGCTCTATAAATAAATATTACTGACTAACTGTAATATTTAAGAGTCGTTTTTTTTAGTACGTTTTTTTCTACATAAGTGGTGTTTTACAAAAAAACAAAAAAAACAAAAGTCAACTACCCATTTATTGATTCATTTAATTTGCTCTGGGACAATATTTGGAGATTACAGCTCAGACAACATATACTTAAATGTTTATCACTTTTAGCAGTGTTTTATGTAACTTCAAAGGGTTTCCTGTAAAATCAAACCAAAATTGTGTATTTAGCACACTGTATGTGGGTATGGGAAGCTTTTAAATTTGGGGAGGCCAAATCCAGGGGGAAATGGTCCCAGAGTAATTTAGTGTAAATAAGTAACTTTTTTGTTAAACAAATGCCAAAGTGATGCATATCTCTAAGCTTTCAAATGAGGTCAGAGCTCCTCCACAGAAATTTAAAATTTAAAGTATATACTTGATGATGTCATTCCGGACCCTTATCAAGGTCCTTGGAGTTTAAGAGGTTAACAGGGTTAACTTTTTTTAAATTAAATTTATTTATTTGAGTAATTTCTTTTGAGCTGTTCACTTTAAAGCAATTTTGCTTCCTGTTTGTTTGGCTGCATAGTTTCTTCTTAAGAAAAGTTTGTGCATGAGAGACTTTAATTAATGAGGGGGAAGATATTTGACGGCTGATATCATATGGAATGCCATGCCTTCGGGGTATTGCTCCCTGAAATTTGTACTTGTCATTTCAATGTGACATCGACCACAGCAGGAAACACTCATTTTCATCTGATTATACCCCTGCTGTTTATTACTGTCTATAAACAATGCTCCATATTAAGACTTAATGACAGCTTTTAATATCTGCCAAAGGTCTTTTTGAGAGGCAGTGTCATATCCTGTCAGAGGCTGATGTCTAGTGGGAGCCACTGAGCTTTGGTTGCTCTGTCACAGCAAGGTTATGTTTATGTCACACAGTAATGTAGAGCTGCAATTTGAAATGGTGTCAAGGGATTCTGGCTGAAAAATAGCGTTACGTGTGTGAGAGATGCGTGTAATGCAGTTACGATTACTAGTGACAGACAGGAAAGGAAAAAAACCCCGGATCAAGCGATAGGGACCAATTGGATATGAGAGGTGTTCTGGGTGGGACATGTGATTTCCTGCAGTAATTTGTCTTGATTGACAGCTCAGTGGCATGTCGTAATAGGAAATTGATGATGTTCGCTTGCAGACACCGTTGGCTGATAATTGATTGAGATCTTCTTGTGTGCACAGGTTGACATCTGTTCCAATGAACGGTGAAGTCTTTAATCGGGGGGGTGTGTTTATGTTCAGGTGGGGATCCCTGTATTGTTTTCCTTTTGAGACTCGCAGATGCATTTGCATGCAACAAATTGGTTTACAAACCTACAGGGTGCGAGAGGAGAGACCCACGCTACAGATGTATTTACTCAGGTAATTATCATTAGACACATGGGTGGCACATCCAGCAGCTTTGTAAATGTGTGTGATTTCACATTAAATGCTGCTCTACGAATAAACTAGACTTATATATTTTCTGAAGAAATGCTTGACTGGTTGCCAGGGCGTTGCTATGGAGTTGCTAAAGTACTTTGCTGCATGGTTGGTAAGGTGTTGTACTTCATACTTCATTTTCCATGTTGAGTGCGCGAGCCATTCAATTCAATTCAATTCAATTCAATTCAATTCAATTCAATTCAATTCAATTCAATTCAATTCAATTCAATTCAATTCAATTCAAATTTATTTGTATAGCGCTTTTCACAATACACATTGTTTCAAAGCAGCTTTACAGAAAGTGCATTTCATAGATGTACAGTAAAAATGTTAAAAAGACAATGTTAAAGAATAATGTTCGAAAAAGTTAATCAATCGTGTATTAATCTAGGCCATAACAACGCTGGCGTTGAGTCGTCTCTTCACAGGCGTGGAGTCGTCTCATCACAGGTGTCGGGGCATCCGAAGTCTCCATGAGAGGCTGGATACAAACTGGAGCTGATGAACTATTTACAACAGATGACATTGATGACAACAGAAAAGCAGATGGGAAATGATTAGCGTAGCTGCTGTTCAGAATATTATATTAATGCTTTTGATCCGATTTAACTGTAGTATAAAAAGATAATTATAATGTGAATGCTTGGCTAAAGAGATGCGTCTTTAATCTAGTTTTAAACTGGGACAGCGAGTCTGAACCTCGAACAATATCAGGAAGACTATTCCAGAGTTTAGGAGCTAAATGTGAAAATTCAGTCGAGCATAATCGAGCATTCAGTGTATACTCCTTTGGCAGTGAGCCTGGAAAGACACATTGAGCATGTGCGCATGTTTTTTTGGCTTAACCCTCTGAAGTCTGAGCTGTTTTGGGGCCCTTTATAAGTTTTGACATGATCTGACATTTGTGCTTTTTTCAGTTGCTTATAAACACATTAATGGCAAAAGTGTCATTACACTGTATTCAGCACAAACTGGGCTACCATAATATGAGAGCAACATGTATGTACATGCTTCTATTTTTGAGAGAAAAACGCTTATGTGTGTTCAAAAAAAAAAAAAGTAATACACTGAATTAAGGCCTCAAAACACACACAAGACTTTTGACTAATGGGTGTTGTTGCCTAGAGTTTTTGCTTCAAACTGATGTGAGACAATATATTGATTTACATTTTGTAAGACACTTTTTCTTTACAAAGGCCATATGCGAAGGGGTGTGAATGATCATGAATAATGCTGTGAATCACACCTGAGAGAACAAAAGAACCCATAATGACCTGCATAATGACCTGAATAATGAATGAGCCTCAGGTATGTGACAGGGAGCATGGCGGCCGACTCGAGGGGGTTAAGGTGTTCAATGCTGCTTTTTTAGGTGTTGCTATCTGGTTGCTAAGATGTTGCTGTGTGGTTGGTAAGGTTATCTCAGTGTTTTTAGCATATTTCTACTGTCGGGAGGTTGCAAGGGAGTTGCTTTTAAGTGGTTGCTACATTTTTCTGAGCGCTTTTAGTGTGTTGCTCTACGGTTGGTTGCCACTGTGTCGCCAAATAGTTGCTAAGATGTTCAACGTGGCTTTTAATGTGTTCCTATGTGGTTGATAAGAGCTGAAGTGTGGTTACTGAGATTATCTGAGTGTTTATAGCATGTTTTTTTCTTCTATGGTAAATGGACTGCATTTATATAGCGCTTTTTAACAGACCTACGGCCATCCAAAGCGCTTTACATTTT
This sequence comes from Gobio gobio, assembly GCF_949357685.1. Lineage (NCBI taxonomy): Eukaryota > Metazoa > Chordata > Actinopteri > Cypriniformes > Gobionidae > Gobio > Gobio gobio. The sequence continues at coordinate 11,473,482 of NC_137118.1, forward strand.
GCCTCTCATTCACCCATTCATACACTCATTCACACACCGACGGCGGTGTCTGCCATGCAAGGCGCCATCCAGCTTGTCGGGAGCAGCTGGGGTTAGGTGTCTTGCTCATGGACACCTCGACACTTGGTCAGGTGGAACCGGGGATCGAACCACCAACCTTCCGGTTTGTAGACAACCTACATGAACCACTGAGCCACTGCCGCCCCATCAGTTGGTATGGAGTATGGGTGGTTTCCAAGACGTTGCTATGTGGCTGCAAAGATGTTGTGGATGGTTGCCAGGGCATTGCTACGTGGTTGCTAAGGCTTTTACTGTGTCACTATACAGTTGATATAGTGTGTTGCTATGGAATTGCTAAGGTGTTCAGATTGGCTATATCTTTTTGTGTGTTAAACAGTTGGTAATCGTGGGTGGTTACCATGGTGTTGCTATGTGGTTGCTGGGCTGAGAGCTTTTAATGCTTTATCGTACAGTTGCCATGGTGTGTAGTTGCTAGGGCAGTGGTGGAGTTTTGCTAGGTGGTTATCAAAAGATCCCATCTTAATTATTTCCTTCATTGTAAATCTATAGGTTTTGTTCCCCATTGTAACGTTTGATTGCTTAACAAGCTGCATTATTCTGAAGTATCATTCATATCTGTAGCACAAACGCTGTGGCACGAGTTACAGACTCTTTCAGCTTTCTTATATTTGTTTCTGTCAGCCGGCTGAACATTTGGTTGTTCTCCATGAGGTCCTGCTGAGGTGGAGCGTGTGACGTGAATCCAGGACACAAGCTGGACTGCGAGGTCTTTTGTGGGATTAGGGCATACTGGGGCGTTCTGTCCTGGGGATCTGCTCTTGTCTTTGATGTGTATCAGGACTCAGGTACATCACCCAAGAGCTGCACAGCAGGATATAGACTATATTTTCCAAAGACCACAGAAATATACTGAAGCACGAGCAGATGAACATGGCAGTGAGTCCATTTCTAAATTAATCTGAAGCTTTGTTAGGATTTAATTTATATTGTCTTCTATTAGTGTTGCTTGCACAGTAATCAAACACCTAACAATGCCTTAACAGAGATAGATTAGAAACCTTCTGGTTTAAAAACTACGCTGCATCACTCTTGCATCGTTCCCAGCATAGGTAAATATGATTTGTTCCAGGATCATCTCATATGGTGGCTCAAAGAGACTGCAATAATAAAGAACATACTAGCTGAGGCATTAATGAATCATCTTAGATAAAAGAAAATGCTTCGCTACTGTATGTGAAAGTGATTTCCAAGAGTATAACATGTTCCTGGATCAACATCTTTGTTGATCCTGGAACAACACTCCAATCAACCAATCAGATTTGAGGGACAAGTTTACAGTTTATGTCAAGTTTAGGTTTACAACCAGAGTTAGATGCTTCTACACATACCAGTTATGGGAAGGGTTAGGTTTAGGGTATGGATAGGACTACATTTTCAGACAGAAATGTCGTTCCAGGATGAACATAATATGTTGATCCAGGAACATGTCTTACTTGGCAATGTCACAGTGACCCCATTATGATTTAAAGAAGCTCCATTTGAAACATGGTGGGAAGTGCCAACTGCTATTTCAGAGATCCGTCAGTGCAGGTGTCTGGCCTCAGTCCCAATTGCCAGCTAATCTATTTAGAGCAGTGAGGAGATGGATGGGCAGCTGTCCTGTGATAAAGCAGGTATGGCCCGCTCAACACCTTTGAATGAGCCTGTGCGTAATGTTCCTTGAGAATGCCAATCCGAAGATGTCAATTACATGTAAAGGTGTTACTTCAATTATTTATCATCTCAAACTTTTACTATGCTTTCATAATTTATTAGTATGTTTCTTGGTATGTATGTATTCATCACTATGTACATACACATTCATTGTTTAAACCATATATTATTTGTCTTGCTAAGGCTAATTCACAGATGGCATCACCTTTCTTTGATTTGATAAAATTACACTCAATAAAATAATGTATTATTATTAATAATAATTAATACAATTATAATAATAATGTCACGTTTGTGTTGCAAACATGAAAATAAAAAGCAGTATTTAAAGGGATAGTTCACCCAAAAATGAAAATTAGCCCATGATTTACTCACCCTCAAGTTATCCTAGGTGTATATGACATTCTTCTTTCTGATGACACAATCAGAGTTATATTAAAAAAGTCCTTGCTCTTCCGAGCTTTATAATGGCAGTGACTTGTTGGTTCATTTTTCAAGTCCATAAAAGTGCAACTATCCATCATATAACTGCTCCACACGGCTCCGGGGGGTTAATAAAGGCCTTTTGAAGCGAAGTGCCGCATTTGTATAAGAAAAATATCCCTATTTAAAACTTTATCATCTAAAATATCTAGCTTCCGGCGGTCAGAGGTACGCAGGTCGACTTACGACTTGCGAAAGAGTATCCCCTGACGCAATGTTTAGGAGCATCGCACGCTTTGATGCCTCTCGTGGATAGGGCTGGGCAACAAACTCAAGCCCCTCTTCTCTTATATCGAAATCCTCCACCATTTCTCTTTAAAAATTCTAGTTTTAGACTTCTAATTCATGACCAGTGTTTTGTTTTGCTCTATCCTCTGCGCTTCCGTGTCCGTCAATATGCATGCATTTCTCTTTTTTGTTTAAATAAAACAAACTGAAAACAGCTAGTTGCTCAGTTTGGTTCAGAATGTTTGTAAATGTTGTTGTTACTACCTGCATTTTTCAGGTGTTAATTCAGTTGTAGAATGTGGTTGTCACTTCCATAAATGACAGAACTGTGTGTGTACAGAACGGGATTAAGCACTAAATGTTTTGACAACTGACAACCAAATTTAGCTGTAGCGTAGGCTATGTGACCTTTGTAATTATGTGTGAAATTTACTAGCAATTTTGGAGTGAAAATTGTTTCTAAGAAAATCCTACACCATTTTTTTGAGTGTATCTGAAGATACAGTCATAAGTATACGGTCCTATATTGTATTCCTTCTACCCCTGAAATTAACCCTACCCATAACTTTCCTGCAAACAATTTTGCGTTTAAGCCTTAAAAACCTCTAAAATATTTAATAACTTTTAAACCGCTAATCCAATCTGTATGCTGTAAAATGCACCGTAAAGAGGAGAATCTCAGCTTTTGATTATTCAGAGGCTCCGTGGTGAGCGTGGATGCGTCATCAAGATCTGCAACATTGATTCGTCAAGGAAATGCATGTGGGTTGTTCCCCTGAGCCAAACAGAAACAATTGTTGATCATTAGTCCCATCCCTCCCGTGCCCAGATTCGTAGAAACTGTCATCAACTCAACCAATAAACATAGTGTTTGGTCTGCATGAAAATAAACCGAAATAAACGCATGCAGAGCACTCTCTCACGTAGCACAGCACACAAAAGTCAGTATATTTCTCTATTTGTATGTAGTTTGTGTTTTACACCGTTTCAGTGTTGTTATTATATAACAATCTTATTTACTTTACTCCCTGAACTTTTTTGGACACATCTACATTGTCAGTAAATAAAATACAACTGTTTTCACTCAAACACGCCTAGAATAATATTATAATAAATGTGTCTAACTTGCTGAGGTATTGTTACATGTAGACAAAATTTAATCTGGAAGTTTCATGTTCTCTTGTTTAAAATGATATATGACACTTGATGGGTGAGTAAAATAAAGAAAAGTAGAGGCAAGTCAGGCGCCCCAAAAATGTTCTAGGTCTTTAAGGCTTAAAAGACATCTAAAATCGTCCAAACACAGCCCTGATGTCTAGGCTAAAACGAGACAAAATTTGGGCTGTCAGTGAAATTTTTTTGACGTCTAATCATAGCCCAAGAATAGACTAGTCATCTAGAACGTGAACATGTCAAAGAAATGAAATCAAACATCTTGAAATCACTGTTGATTTTGCTTACATGATGGAATATCCTTCTATGGTATGCATTATGTTCTAACCATTAAATATTTTTTCAAAAAAGTTTTTATTACATGAAATAGCTTTAATCATAATATTTTTATTTTATTTTATTGGGGGGTACTTAGGGAAACGTTGCCATATGACAACGCTGTACCACAATGGAAAATGGTCAAGCATGGTTCGAGCATAGTTGCTCCACAACGGATCAAGTCCAGACCGAACTTCCCAACCTCAAATGTTGTGGGCGAGGCTAAGTTCGGCTGGCATCCAGGCTAGTAAAACTATGTTAGACAAAGTTGATTTGTAAATAAAAATATATCATATGCAAATAAATGAGATGTTTAGAAATGAGGTTAATAGAGCAATTTCTTGAGCACTTCAACAGGTGTCGTCCGTGTGAGGGTGACAGGGGAAAGAGAGTTTTGGAGGGACATTCAAATGTCATTTGACTTAAAAACAGCACATCATTGGCTACCTAAAGGCCTGCCCTTTTAATTCCCACAGTGCAATTTATTGTATTTTTTTCTGATAAACACGGAAATGAGTAGAAATCAAATGTTGCCACATGGCAACACTGTACCATGAAGGGATATCATACATCTCCATTTTCAACCTGTCTCTCGCCCAAGCAGCTGTACCATCATGCTTTAAACGCACTTCCATTGTGCCAGTGCCGAAACACTCCAGCCCGAGGTGCCCTAATGACTACCGCCCTGTAGCACTCACACCCATCATTATGAAGTGCTTTGAGCGGCTGGTCCTGGAACACCTAAAAGACTCTATACCATCCACATTGGACTCACACCAGTTTGCCTACCGCAGCAATAGGAGCACAGAGGATGCCGTTTCCATGGCACTGCACTCTGTGCTCACCCATCTGGACCATAAGAACACGTATGCACGCATGCTGTTTGTTGACTTCAGCTCAGCATTCAACACTGTCATCCCATCCAAGTTAATTGCCAAACTTGGAGACCTGGGCATCAACACTTCAATGTGCAATTGGATTTTGGACTTCCTAACTGACAGACCCCAGAATGTTCGATCAGGATCCACCTGCTCCACATCCATCACTCTTAACACTGGTGTACCACAGGGCTGTGTGCTAAGTCCGTTTCTCTACTCCCTCTTCACCTCCGACTGCAAGCCTGTGTATGGAACTAATTCCATCGTCAAGTTTGCGGACGACACTACGGTGATTGGTCTCATCAGCAACAACGATGAGACTGCCTACAGGGAGGAGATCCAGCACCTGGCCACATGGTGCGCTGATAATAACCTGCTCCTCAACACCACCAAAACGAAGGAGCTCATCGTGGACTTCAGGAAGGAGTCAAGAGGCACACACGACACCATCCACATCAATGGAATGGCTGTTGAGCGTGTCTCCAGTTTCAAGTTCCTGGGGACCCACATCTCGGCGGACATGTCGTGGACGACCAACACCTCCAGCCTGGTCAAGAAGGCTCACCAGCGCCTCTTCTTCCTGAGGACACTGAGGAAGAATCAGCTCTCCTCGGCTATCCTGGTGAACTTCTACCGCTGCGCAATAGAAAGCATCCTGACCAACTGTGTTGCAGTATGGTATGGAAGCTGCTCTGTTGCGGAGCGCAAGGCACTGCAGCGGGTGGTGAAAACTGCCCAGCGCATCACAGGAACTCCACTGCCTGCCATCGAACACATCCAGAGGAAACGCTGCCTGCATCGAGCTCGCAGCATCCTCAAGGACTCCTCTCACCCAGCCCACAGACTGTTTTCTCTCCTGCCCTCCGGCAGGCGTTTCAGGATCCACCGGACCAGGACCAGCAGACTAAAGAACAGTTTTTTCCCCAGAGCTGTCTCTTTACTGAACTCAAACCCCCGTTGATCCACTTCCCTCATAAACTGCGAACTCTCCTACCTCACACCTACATTCACTTTGTTATTTGCACTACCGACTGTTTATTACAGTAACAACTGTTTACTTATGCATTCTGCACCACCATACCGTAACTGGATTATGCTCATTTGCACTGCCGACTGTATTTACAGTAACAATGTTTACATTTGCATTTTGCACCGTACTTCTAACTGGAATATGCAACCACTTTTCACTGCACTTTTACACTTTCTTTCGGATAGCTCTGTCCATAATTTATTGTACTAACTTAATCCACTGCTATATTCCTCATATTAGCCTAACATATTATTGTATACCTCTAACTGTAAAATTCTGTTCAAGTAATAACCGTCTGTATATTTATTCATAGTACATAGTCACCTGTAAATTCTGTTTATAGTAATAGCCATCTGTATATTATATTCATAGTACATATTCACCTGTAAATTCTGTTTATAGTAATAGCCATCTGTATATTATATTCTAGTACATATTCACCTGTAAATTCTGTTTATAGTAATAGCCATCTGTATATTTATTCACTGTATATATTCATCTGTAAATTCAGTTCTACTTATAGTAATAACCATCTCTCTACTTATACATATTTATATATATTCAGAACATTTTTATGTCCTGCACTTACGCAACCATTGTATATCCTGCACTTGCTGCTATTGCACTTCTGGTTAGACCTAAACTGCATTTCGTTGCCTTGTACTTGTACTTGTGTAATGACAATAAAGTTGAATCTAATCTAATCTAATCTAATCTCGCAAGTTATTTCGGCAAAAACGACATGTAACTAAATTCAAGGTTATTTTGGCTAGAAGTGAGTTACTCATAACCGGACTATATTGGGTCTATAGTTAACCAAGATGGGGAAATTATGGCTATTGCTTGCTGGTTTATCCCTACAATCAGAGAAAAAATTATAGGTAAAAAACACTGATGTAGAAACACCTAACTCTGGTTGTAAGCCTAAACTTGACATAAACTGTAAACTTGTCCCTCGAATCTGGTTGGTTGGTATGTTGTTCCAAGATCAACATAGATCGAGGAACATGTAATCACTTTCACATACAGTTGCGAAGCATTTTCTGTTATCTAAGATGATTCATTAATGCCTCAGCTAGTACGCTATTGCAGTCTCTTTGAGCCACCATATGAGATGTCCTGAACAAGCATCCTTGGTAATGGCCGCCCAAATCAGCGTGAGTATAAATGAAGCCTCTCTCTCTCTGAAGCAGCAGCCGCTACTATGTCAGAGCTTGTTATAAAGCGTGTCAGAGAGACAGCGGCGTAGAACCATTACAGAGACGCGCTCTAATTATAGACTCCGTCCTCAGCATATGATATAATACCGTTATGTCTGATTAGAGAAACTGTCAGTACCGCTGAAGGCATCTCTCAGCACGACCCGTTTTATCAGGAAAACAGCAAAACGGCCACACACATTTGCACTGCCTCTTTTGCTCTCTCATTGGCACTGTGCACTTTTTGTGAGGCAAGATGCCAAATAAATTATATAATGAGATATTTTGTGCAGTCGAAAACAGACGACGACCCTGAATGCTTTCATGAACTCTGTTCTCGTTCGTAGTGCGACAGCCTGTCTTCCCGTAGTACTCTGTCATTCTCAATACAAGTTATCTGTCCCTCAAATGTATTCCCAAGACTCTTAAGGGTGACATTCATCAGAATTTAGTATGCACTGACGCCCGTAATGTAAAGCTTTATGAAAACACGCTCTTACGTAAAATCCAGAGGTAGGCCTACTCATTTCTTCGCCGACCGCGTCTGCATTCCCGTCCCGGGTTTGATTAGCACCTTGAACGCATGTTCTGCGATATTCCGTTGGCAGGATCAGAAATGATGAAAGAAATGGGATTCCATTTGCTGGATAATTGAAACTGCCGAATTTGATTGATGTCTACGGGCAGTGAAAGTGGAGGAGCGGAATATGCATGGCAGAATACAGTCAAAGGAAAAAAACGCACGACATTGTGTGACCTCCACGAGTTTGTGTGCATTAAAAATTGACAACGTTCGGCTAATTGAACCAGCCGTGTTGAGCGGTCACATATATTTCCGAGCAGCAATGCCTGTAGATCATATTGTATAAATGTCAGTAAACAAACAGAAATCACATCAGATATTTCCTCACATTTTTTACATTATTGCTGGTTCAAAGGCTGTAATGCTAAACTCTCACTGTGTTAATCTCAGTCTGTTGGGAATTGCGTCGATTATGACTGACGGATGTGCCATACATCTCTTCTGTAAATGTCAATGCCCTGAGCTAGTTTGTGAAGGCTGTCTGTGTGTACCCAAAGTAAATCAGTCATTCAGTGAGTAAATATTTGCAATGTGAGTGATAATTTTTGTTATAATCGTGTTTATCTGCTGGGGCGGATGGGTCACTGATGTATTAGAGTGTCCATGAAAAATCTAGTTTAAAACGTATGTACCAGATTCAAAGAAATTGACTTGTTGTGTTCAAGTTGGCTTCATATGGTTAAGGAAACTTTTTTAAATGTGGTGTAACCATCAAGTAAAAACTATTATTTTCAATTGTATTATTATTAGTGCTGTCAAAATTTGCGTGTTAACACGTGATTATTTTTTTTCAGTTTAACATGTTAAAAATATGTAATGCAATTAATGTAGCATCTGTTCTTCTGTCATTCTTTGGCTAGCGTTACATTATATGATCATTATTATTACTTATTTATGCAAATGCTTTTAAACCATTTATGCGTGACAAGACAAAAGAGAACGGTCTGTCTGTGAGGCCGCGTGTCCAACAAGGCGTTTTTAGCTGGCTGAAAACGCTAGGCGCTCTGCTGAAAATGTCTCGCTGTGGGAGCGTTTTGGCAGCGCAGTGTTTTTTTTCAGTTGAGAATCTTTGTTTGTTATGATACGGAATATCCGCGGAAGTGTTACTAGTATCTCATTTCACAGATATTTTTTTCTGTACTGATTCTATATAAAAATGCTTATACAATGTAAAGTATATGCTCTGGCTCTTGTTTTAAATGATTTTGTTCCGTTATTATACTGTTTGTTGTCATCTGTTGACATTGTACAAAACAAGCAGAATATGGCGGTTGGTTGGTGTTATATTTGTCCCGCCCCTCCTCCACTGTGATTGGACGGCTGGGTGAAAAGTGACAGTGAAGAACCCTGCGTTTTTCTCAAAGTTGAACATTCTTTGCTGTAAAGAACGCTGAACGCTCAGCGCTTGAGCGTGAAATACTCACTTAGTGCCTCAACGCTCATGGCGTTCTAAAAACGTGGCGCTCCCATTGAAAACAATTGAATATGCCAGCCAGCTGTGTGAAAAAAACGCTTTGGTGCAGGGCCGTGCAGAGAGTTCTTCAGAGGCAGGGGCTCAAATGTAAAAAAGGGGCAATATGTAAATATATTATATTAGGGGTGTAACGGTACACAAAACTGACAGTTCGGTACGTACCTCGGTTTTGAAGTCACGGTTCGGTACGGATTCGGTACAGCAGTTTTACAAAATTGCGTTTTATTAATTTTTATTCAACAGTGGTTTAATAAAAAAAAAATTGTGTCTGTCCTTAAATGAATTCAATTATAACTAAAAGTTTCTTAAAGATAATGCTGTAAACTACTGTATATAGGGAGCCCTTACATATTGCTATTAAAGATTAACAACAGAGCCCAAACTATTAGCCTAAATTAATTTGCTATTTATTTTTAGATATAATAATCAACACTCATAAGCTTCACATAAGGCAGTTTTTGCATTAATATCTAAATCTAATTATTATTATTTTTTGATTTATTTGTTGAAATATAATCATTTAGTGGCTGTAATTTTCATGACAGGTTTATTTAAACATACATTAAATAAACAAGACATCACTAACAGGCTAAGTGGTATATAATGAATATATATAGGCTAATATAACGAATATATCTAGTGCATGTATTCAGTGAAAGAGTTAATCTCTCTAGTGAACTCACAGCTGTGGACACTGAATGACTTCTGAGGTAAATGTGATTCTACATGACATTGTTTGTTTACAAGCTGTTTTATTGTCTTTCCGCGGTTGAAACACCGATGGAGCGATTACACAACATATGATACGTTTCAATAAGTTGTAATGTATCCTCAACATACCTTTAGATATTCATTTCTTTAGGAAGAGATGATCGCGTTCACTCGCGCTGCCGCTTGAAGTTGAACAGATACGCGTCTATCAGTCACGTCACATAATAGAGCGTTAAAACGGCATTTATCGTTTGAATTTCGTGATAAAATGGACTGAATACTTAATATGTTCGTGTGGGAACTCGGATTGAAGTGTGTTCCGCGCTTTAAACAAGCCGACTGTTAACTGTTATAGATTACATTCATAACCATTCGGTACACGCGCGCACCGTACCGAAAGCCCGAAACGTTAGTTCGTCTGTCTATGTAGTTTTCAACCGATTTATGAATAAGAACAGAAAATTACCGCTCCACTTCACATGCCCAATGGAATTTGAACTTGCTTTGCCAGATCACGATTGGTTGGTGTATATACATGACAAACGGGCATTGGTGAATTGTGTAATACTTTAAAATATATCATATATAGATTTGTAATTAAATCAACACATTAGCTCTGATTATGGATGAAAAAAAATATTGGTTTACTTTTTTTCCCGTAAGGCCACACACTCTCTGAAAGGACCATATTTGGCTCGAGAGCCGCTTCCGAACAGAGGAAAATCAGCAATCAATCAAAACGCACGCGACCCATAGCAACGCGTTATGGCAACGCCTCAACGGAAATTGTCCGACTTTTGAGCCGTTCATTACTATTGTATACATTGTCATCAATGTCATGTTATAATAATCACATTTATTTAGTTTTATTGACCACGATATTATCATTGATATTTGTTTGAGAGGGGCACTTTTGATTCATTTTGAAAAAGGGCAGGGGCTCGAGCACCCAAAGCCCCCCCCTCTGCACGTGCCTGCTTTGGTGGACCCACGGCCGGAATGTTAGTGTTGTAGTCAAGACCACCTAAACCGAGACCAAGTCGAGATCAAGACCAGCGTGTGCTGAGACCAAGACAAGACCAAGACTTTGTGGGGTGGAAACCAAGACAAGAACAAGACTTTGTGGTGTTGAGACCAAGACAAGACCAATACTCTGTGGGGTTGAGACCAAGACAAGACCAAGACTTTGTGGGGTTGAGACCAAGACAAGACCAAGACCAAGACCAAGGCTGGGCGAGACCAAGTCAAGACCAAGACCAGACCAGCACTCCTTAAATTCATCTAAAAGATCCATATCTACTGTCTGAGAAATGTCTGATATTTAATGAATAAATACAATTAGAATAGTAAGACACTATAGCGATGTTACCAATCAAATCACTGACGATAAAATTCATGGCACAGAAGTTGCATCTGGATTGAAACAATTACACCTGCATAAATAATGTCACAGAATCATTTATTCAACCGATTTGTTCAAAGCAGCTGATTCATTTAATAACAAAACGTTGCCAAATTAGCAAAGATACAGTTTGAAATTTGTCATTTAATATTATCTTCTTGTTTATTGAACTTTTGTATTTATAAATCAATATAATTTGCAATCACGCTTATATTCATGAAAACAGCTCTCTTGCTCTTGTGATATTGCTTAATAATATTCTATGTTATATAAAAAAACTAATTTATATTCATTTTGGGCATTTTTGAGACAATGCTGCATTGATTTTGAACCCAGCAGCACAGTAACACAATAAATCACATTTAAAAGAACAAAGAAGTTATTGATTGCATTTTAAGCAGAACATTTTACAACAAATCGCATTAAGGTTAAATCAGACAATGCACTGGCAATTTAGTGATATCCTTGTAAATATGACACACACAACGCTCAGAAAGACGGCAGTAACATGCGCACAAACAGCGCACCAGAATCGAGTTATCTTTTGTACTTGAACAAACAATGACAGAATTACACACAGAATTATGCCAAAGTGCCAGTTTTGTTGAGCATTCTCTTACATTAGTTAAATAACGTCTTAAATGAAGGTCGGATCCACATCATGTTCAGTAGCGGCAGATCTCAAAGTGACAGCAGCCTAATAAACCAATTGATGTGATGTCTGTCATTAATGTTAATCAAAGAACAAAAGTAACAGAAAATTGTGGCTTTAATAAGGATTCATGTATATTTAATTTATAATTTATGCAGTTATGACTGTAAAGTGTTTGATAACTTTATTCAATTTCTGTATATTTATTATATATGACGGCAAAACATATATATGAGGTAAATATGACATTTTTTATAATGGGTTTATGTGAAGATTGTTTTAAGTTCACTTAATTTAAAAGTTGTTATTTTTTTCAAGCCTAATAAATGTTGAAATTGATTGCCTTCAATTATATTGTAATTTTGAATATCTATCATTAATATTTAAAAATAAATTTCATAGTGACATCAGTAGCAATATTAGTATTAGTGATACTGATCTTCATACATAAAAAGATGCCATTACAACAAATATTTAAATTATACTGTCTTTAAGTTGTTTTTTACATTAATTTGGGGAGAAACTGTGAAATTGTTACAATTTAAAAATATTAAAAACTTTTTAATCACGATTAATCGCGATTAATTACAGAAAGATGTGTGATTAATTCAATTTTTTTAATCGATTGACAGCACTAATTATTAGTTATTACATAATAACATATTTTCCTCACATCTTGCATACATGTGTGTGCACACATCTTAATATTTTTTAATCATTAAGTTTTTAAAAAAAAATTCAAGCATCACATGCAAAACTTTGATTTGGCGGGCATTAATAAGTGGATTGCTCAAATATTTTGGGAGAATTTCATCCATTTAGTGAGTTTGTTTAATAAATGTATTTCAATTATTAACATTTTTGAATAATTTTTGTTGTACTTTATTTTACAGTGTCCTTGTTACATATGTTACATGTACTTACCGTTGTTATAACTGTAAATTATGCATAATTACATGCAATTAACTCTCAACCTAACCCTAATCCTACCTTAACCCTATAGTAAGTACATGTTGTTAATTAATAATTAATATTACTCGGTACTTAAATATACAATTACACTGTAACAATGACACCTTAAAATAAAGTGTAACTTAATTGTTTAATAGATCTGACAAAAAAGACCACATCACTAACCGAGTTTCAAACGTGAAGCAAATATTTTCAAAATGAGCAAACAAAGAAATAAAAATTTGAATTATTATGGTATTGGCAACCTAGTAACAGTAAATAAGACACCATCAGAAACAGTCGAGCAAACTTTTTTGAGAATGAAGGGATTTCCATCCCCTCCCGAAATGTGTCATTTCCATCACTCGTTTCTGATGCAATACTTCAAAATGTGCATAAGGTGATGGAAATATGGCTACTGACCCCAATACCAGACCTTCAGTATTATGAGTAATGAGCTTCCTAGTCTTTTAGTCTTCTGCACCTGAGCTTGTTTTGCTTTAAGTGCTGTGTTTTTAAAGTGCTTCCATCAGCAGGAAGCTAAACTACTCTTCTGCCAGTAAACAACAGCACAAAATGGTTCCTCGGTATGAAACAGGCAATAACAGCGTTAGCGGTGACCTCCTGCTCTGCGGGGTTGAGATTTATAGCACTCGGGAGCCCGATTTCACCTTGCAGACCCCTGTGCTGGAAAACAACACAGAAAACACTGGGAATTCTGGGCCGGATAGATGCTCAGAGGCGCTCGAAGAGGGAAATCTTCAATGTGCGCCTTGAAAGTCATACTAGTCGTACAAGTGCCCTGTTCTCTTCATCACAGGTTTATTATGGTGGAGAGTCTAGCGGCCTGTCCTCCAGGAGTGCTTGGAGCCAGCTATGGCCTCTAAGAATCTCAGTGGCCCATGGAGGGTGCTCAGATATGGGGAGAGTGAGCTGGGATATCTGGATGTTGTGGTTACTACTCTCAGCTGTCCCTGGTGGTTTGGCAGTGCACTCAATTCGCTGCTGTAGAGGAGATGTTCTCTCGCTGTGTGTGTTCGTACCCCCAAAGGGATTTCGATACCAAGCCTGCAAAGGTGGATGGTTTTATTTTTTTTAAGCCAGCATGGCTGGATCACATATTTTTAGTTAACTCTTTTGTATTTAGTTGACTGTTGATCAAAAATGTACAATCCAAATACACATTAGCCAAGTTTCTACTGTTGGGCCCAAAGCGAGCGTGGTAGCGCCTACCAGGGCTAGTCGCATTTGCACTGTCACTTCAGGGGCTTGATCGGGTCTCATCGGGGCTTCCTCTGGTTTTTTGGCACACTGAATACCTTGGTCCAAAGCGGGCCAGCTCGGCCTTGAGGAGTGCTTACAAACAAAGGCAGAGTTTATCTGAGTCTGGAGACGGCAGCAGCGTGGGCGCGGATGATTTCATATACCAGCTAACATCAGCTTTAAAGACTTTTAAAATCATTTTAACTCAAAACTCACTTTCAGACAGCTGCATGTGTTTGAAATAACTTATGTTTGTGATCCAAAGTGTGGATTCTAAACACAGTATAAGGCAGAAATATTTATGTATGTGTATATACATTATACAGAAATCAGACGAATCATAATCGTGTATTTATTTTATCTGTCAGTATGTCACCGAACTGTCTGATACCCATGTGTGACCAAAAATGATCAAAATGGTAAAAAAAGATCAATTTTTCTTAAATTCTTCTCTTGATTTGCCAAAAATCATTAGGATATTAAGTAAAGATCATGTTCCATGAAGATATTTTGTAAGTTTCCTAATGTAAATATATAAAAAATGTATTAGTAGTAGTAATAGGCATTGCTAAGGACTTCATTTGGACAACTTCAAAGGCGATTTTCTCAATATTTCGATTTTCTTGCACCCTCAGATTCCAGATTTTCAAATAGTTGTATCTCAGCCAAATATTGTCCTAGCAAACCATACAGCAATGCAAAGCTTATTTATTCAGCGTTCATGTGATGTATAAATCTCAACTTAAAAAAAATTGACCCTTATGGCTGGTTTTGTGGTCCAGGGTCACATATTTACATGTAGCTCTGCATGTCATAAAATAAAGCGTTATTTATTAATTTTTTTCAGGAGCTTCCTCTGTTTCTCTGACTGAAAAGATAAACTGTTACTGGAGAGAGTGCTAACATTATTCATGTCGCATTTTTGGTGAATTTTGTTTTTAGAAATGATCGTTATTTGTGTGATGTAAACATACTGACTACAAATAAACAGAAACAGACGACTGAATAAGTACGTGTCCTCTTTTTTGGGTAAATAACGGTAAATACCACTCTATTTTTGTGTGACTATTAGGAAATCTTAACACAAATTAATTTATTATGATCAATGTATCACTTAAGATTATAAAACTGTGGTAAAACATCAATGCTTGGGTTTTAAATCTTTATGTAAACAACAGAAATGCCAACAATGGTCGCATTTGTTAATTTTGCGATCTCGCTATAGTTTCCAGTAATTTCTTTTTGATTCGTTTTCTGATAAAACTCCCACTTGTTGGTGAAATGATGGGTTTGTGTGACATTGTTCCAGAGAGACATGTTATGGGCGGGTTTTACTGAAGCGCTTTGGAGCTTCTGGCCCGACAGTGGAAACACAGTGTGGTTTTGGGCTCGGTACTACAGGTCCGAGGCTATTTGCCCAGCACGGCCCATTGAAAGCCCTGGCTCCCACTGGCCCAACAGTGGAAAATTGGGCATAATTTATTCACCCTTATGTCATTGCAAAACCACTATAATTCAAGTCTTCTAAAGATATATGTTAGCTTTGTAAGAGGATCATATCAAAATGTAATTTAAAATTAAAAAATTTTGCTTTTTAGGTTTTAGACCATTTTTGTCCCCAAAAAGTGGATAAGAGTAGTTTTAAAGTACAAAATAAAGCTATAATGCAAACATTCTTTGCTGAAAAACAATGCCATACAATGCAAAACACGACTCATTTTGACATTTCAACCAGACCATATCTGTTACCAGCTAGACTACAATGTATTGGTGACAAATCAAATGATTTTGCAATAATAATGAAAGAACATTACATAATCTGAAACCAAATGCTTACGTTTGCAAGAAAGATGGATTATCAGTTCCCATCATTGTTGAGCCCTGTACAGTGGTTTCTAAAGCAGAATTTTCATTTCATTTTCAAATATACTGACACTAGGCTGTATGATATCTTTTCCCCTCTCTCTTTTGTGCTACCCTGCTTGATGTCTCCTGCTCCTGAGCAGGCTTGATATGAGAGCCACATAAGAAAAAAAAATGATTACACACACACTCACCCGCCTCTTTTACGGCTGCCATGAATCAGAAAAGAGCATTGGGCCCACTACATTTGATTTGCCTACTTCCTGTGACGCTCAGGGCTTTCTGCAATAATCAGATTGTCTTTTGTAGTGTCTGTGAGTGAGATTACGGATGTGAGGCCTGGAGTGTTTTGTGTGTGAGTGTGTGTATGTGTGTGTGTGAGTTTTGAGGGGAGTAGCTATAAGCAGTAAATCACAGAGAGGTCTGCTGATCTTTAGACCAGGTCAGGAAAGGCGCTGAGCAGTAAACAAAGAGTCCAGTTCAGAAAGCAGATTCACTGCCTCCAGCGATACTGATTCCTGAGCAAAAGGCAATTACTATAAAACATCTGATTTCACCTGAGAGCCCATTCTGTGACGTTTATGTGTAACCTTTAATTTGTCCAAAATAAATGGGTAGAAATGGCAGATCACAAGATACATAAAGCACAATATATGAATATAAAGCTTTGAAAGTTAAATAGGGTTTATGTTAATCCTCACTATAGTGCCTCTTGTGGCAAAACTGACAACCCATTCTCACTCCCAAGGTGTCAAAATATGAAGCATGGTCAAGTGCCTTCCGCGTCTCAATGAAGACGCTAAAGGTACCCCTACACTCTAAGAAAATAAAGTACATAATTGTACCTTTAGGGGTACAATGGCTTGTCACTGGGGTGGTACCCTTAAGGGTACATTTTTGTACCTCTAAGTCAGGGGTAGGCAAGTTCGGTCCTAGAGAGCTGATGTCCTGCAGAGTTTAGCTCCAACCCTACTAAGGCACTATAGTATAAAACTCATGGCTCCCAGCATGCATTAAGTATGTCACCATTGTTGAGATTCATATGCTGATTCTTGATATTTGTGTGTGTCTAAACCTTTTCTCCCTAGAATGTTTTAGTTTGAATAGATTGTGTTTTGTTAACACTGTAACAAAAACGACAAACTAAGAGTCAAAGAGCCAAGAGCCAAGAGTCAAATTGCCCAACTAAAGGAAACACTGATCACCATAAGGGTGATTTTCAATAAACCCAACATCTAAACCTCTGTTAATTCTCAATAAGAGCTTCTATAGATGTCTTTCGGGGTTGGAGCCAAACTCTGGAGGACAGCGACTCACTAGGACCGAACTTGCCTGGCAATGGTTAATTGTAGGGGTAATTGTACCCTTAGGACCAATTGTGTATCTTTAAATATACAGTTATACGTTTTGTTCCCCAAGGAACAAAATTTTACCTCCACTGTACCGGCGAGCAGGGTACTCAATTGATTTAAATGAGAAGCCTTTGGCATCATACACAGACGCGTTGGGCATGAGAACGTTATCGTCATGATGCAATTATATTGGGTTATGATTTTGCCATTATGACATGTTGGAGTGTGATTCTCAATTTAATCAGCCAGCATAATTTTATTTACATTTATTTTAGTTACATTATTTAGACACGTTTGAACATGGAACCCAACCCCATCCTATCCCTAAACCTACCCATATGTGTATTATATGATATAAAATACAGGATATAACAAGCAGATACGACTGCAGGCATCCCCATAAGCTGTCAGTGTCTCCTTCTGCTGAAGATCATGCACACATTCAAATTTCAAAAATTGCCGCCCAAAAAAACGTTACGTTAGATTTCATAGAGAAATTGCATTGGCTCTTTTTGTCTTGTGACCAATTGCGTCACTATGTCAGCTTTGATTGTAAAATGTACAATGTGCCTAGGGGTGCCTTTAGCGTCTTCATTGTGGAAGGCACTTGACCATACTTCAGATTTTGACCCCTTGGGAGTGAGAATGGGTTGAAACTGAGAATGTAAAACGTACTTGTTACGTTATGAATTTAATTTCAAGGCTTCAGAACACAACAGCATGCAAGCTGTGTGGATGGAATCATTTGCATTCATAGTCTATGTCTTAAGCCTAAAATTGAACAGCAGAATTTACTCTTGATCACGAGTGCTATTCTGTGAGCTGAAAGACGCCTGTCAAGTTTATATTATAAAACTTGTCATTTATAATTGTGTGATCATTTAAAGGCTTATATTTATCTCACAGATAATGCTACAGTCAGCATGGAGAGAGAACCCAAACATTTAATTGAGCTTATTGTTTTACAGAAAACATATACTAAGTGTTGGTACACATAAAGTGGCTTTTATAATTATATATTGTTTGATACAAACATCTACATTTGATTCATTATATCTGAACAGAAAACAGTTTGTGTGTGTGTGTCATCGGATAATATTGAAGTGTGAATCTATTTTATTTTGGATATTAAATACTTGGTAACACTTTATTTTAAGGTGACATAGTTACGTTACTACATGTTCTTACTATTGTAATAACAGTAAATTATGCATAATTGCAAGCAGCTTATCCTAAGTGTAACTGTAACTCTATAGTAAGTAAATATAGTTTATTAATATTACTAAGTGCTTATTTAAGTAGTGCAATGTAACACTGAGAAAAAAAAGTCTGTTGGATTTACATGATTTAATTGTGTACATTAAATTGTCCCACATGAATCAATAAATTAAGTTAAACAAACATAATTTGTTCATGTAAATTCAACATCATGGAATGAATATATTTTAAGTGACCCAATTAAGTAGTCTCAAAGTGAATTCTAGACGCACCCTGGCATGATTCAGACATTCAATTTCATATACTCATTCGTCGACTTCAATTTCATATATTTCAATGTTATACAACTGAAGTATAATACTGCACTAGCTAGTTGACAAACTTTTAGCTATCAAGAGCACACATTAGCTTCTTAAATGCTAAGCATTAAGAGCTCCTTCAGCATAACAGTCAAGACATTAGTTGTATTAGTCCACAGCCTAAGAAAATGCACCACTCTTCTCCACAATGGTAACTCACTGTATTTAAATTGTTCTAATAATTTCGACATAACAATATTTAATACTATTAAACACAATCAAGTCTCCCCCTTTCTCATATTGCTCAAAAATACATAAAATAACACTTTTACATATACAATAACAACATTTACTCTCTCTTGATTTAGCCATATGCAAATCATGCTGGGAACTAACAAGCCCTGCCCAGTTTCAGTTGCAGCCCAAATAATTCATTTAATATCAACACAAACGTATTAAGTAAATTTAAATTTGACTTATATTTAAGTGGATTGAACTCAATCAATTTAAGTTAGGACAAAATGTATAGCAATTGTGTTGCTTTAGCTTCTTTTAAGTAAGCAATTTGAACAAGCAGTACACAAAAAATGTCAGTGTCACCTCTGTTTTTATGGGTGATGTGTGGTTAGAGTAATTTATTTAGATCCTTACAGTAAAAATATAGTTTTTATTAAATAAAAAGTTAAGATAAAAAGCTAAACCCTTGGAGAAAGAACCGAACAGAAGCAGGGACATGTTTTTGCTTATGTTCATGTAATTTAATATGTATTATAATTTATGGAATTCCATTAATTCATAGTCTGCTGTATATATTGTACTCTACCATTCAAAAGCTTGAAGTTAGTAAGATTTTTGATTTATGAAAGAAGTCTCACCAACGCTGCATTTACTTGATAAAAACATACAGCAAAACAGTAAAAGTATTTATTTTAGCCCAAAAATCGAAGCCCAAAAAAAGTGCATCCATCCATTATAAAATAAATCCACACAGCTCCGGGGGCTTAATAAAGGCCTTCTGAAGTGAAGCGATGCATTTTTGTAAGAAAAATATCCATATATAAAACTTTAGTAAAATATCTAGCTTCTGCCAGACAGCCTTCCGTATTCAACTGGCAAAGAAAGTGTAACACCTCTCGCTGTACAAAATGCTTGTGCTACGTCTGACGTCATTTCATAACCCCATTTCATAAGTCGAATACGTAATGTGGTCTGGCGGTAGCTAGATATTTTAATTTATAAAGTTTTAAATATGGATGTTTTTCTTACACAAACCCATCGATTCGCTTCAGAAGGCCTTTATTAACTCCCCGGTGCCGTGTGGATTACTTTTATAATGGATGGATGCACTTTTTGGGGCATCAAATTTTGGGCTGCCATTCACTGTCTTTATAAAGCTTGGATGGCCCCACTTTATATTAGGTGGCCTTAACTACTATGTACTTACATAAAAAAAAATAAGTACAATGTACTTACTGTGTTCAAATTGTATTGCAAAACACCTTTGCTGATATTGAGGTGGGATATGGGTAGGGTTAGGGACAGGTGTGGTGGTATGGGTGAGTTTAAGGGTAGGGTTAGGTGTAAGGGAAGTGTCAACTGTGTAATTACAAATGTAACTACAGAAATTAATTACAGACGTAATTACATGCAGGTATTTTTTAAAATGTAAGTTCAATGAAAAAACATGTATGTACACAATAAGTGCATTGTATCAAATGATTAATTAAAATGTTAGTACATAGTAGTTAAGGCCACCTAATATAAAGTGGGTCCGCTTGGATTTATTAATAAAACTCTGATTGTATTCGTCTGAAAGAAGAATGTCATATACACCTAGGATTGCTTGAAGGTGAGTAAATCATGGGGTAATTTTCATTTTTGGGTGAACTATCCCTTTAAGCCAGCGAGGTTCGCACAGGTACACACTACTCACATTACATAAAGTATTAGAAAATTATAACATATCATTTGTACAGCTTATTACACAGTTCCACCCCGTGCGAAAGATGCACTCTTGGTTGTGAGGGAGGCACGCTCACAGATTCAATGGCACAAACAGGTGATGAAAGACAGAAGCTAATTTGCACATGTAAATGAATGCAGATCAGAGCAAAAGAAAAGAACAGGATGCATTTTCCATTCCAGTAATACCCGAGCATCTAGAGGTGCCAATGAAGCGTGTTTATGCGTGTGTGTGTACCTGCGTATCTGGCACCTCTGGCCTGAGTGCGCGTCTGGGCAGATGAGTTCTGTATCTGTAATTAGAAAAGCAAATGACCCTGATTAACCTTCGACCCTGGCAGATTGGGGTCATCAGATAAAAGCTACAGAATAAAGCTGTGCGCAGAGTTCAGGGCATCTCTGAGCTTCCACCTTTTATCCGTTGTGGAAAGTTTTCTAAGGCTCCCCGACCTCCGATCTGATTGGCCCTCCCTGGACCTCGGAGTATACTGAAAAGAGCAGCACACACTTTGAAGCCTTTTTGTCTCTTTATTTCTTTTACGCTACCGTTCTATCTCTGATGCGGCATCTTATCTAGCCCCTTGTCTGCTTTATAGGGAATCGAAAAAGGAAGCTTGTTGTTTGGCTTGTAAATAAGCCCCTTACAAGAGCACTGTGGGGAGAGATGGGAGGGCGCCAGGGCCACGTGGCTCCGTAACTTGATCTGGATAGAATAAATCGCTGCAGAACAAGACAAATGGCCTTTACATCGATGGCAGGAGAGGGAACGCTGTGATGGAAAGGGAAAGAAAGAGCCGGGAGGATGCTGGAGAGAAATTTCACATTTCACTCAAACTTTCAGCATCACAAAAGGAGGCTAGGCAGAGCATGTTTTCCCATTGAGTTGGCCAGTCTCTTTGTATTATGATGCCTTATGTTTTGATTTTTCATTTTTTTTTACTTTTGGTAGCAAATGTACAAGACACTAAAAGCATCGCATGATGCATTTTTATCTGTTGTGTACTTGAGTAGACAGAATAACTAAAATGTCCATCACCGGCCGTCATCAAACTATATTTTTACACGGTATTGATGTAAATAAATGTTGCATTTTTATTTCTTAAAAATGGGATTTACCCTTTTTTTATCCATTTAAAGTTAAACATGTAATTGGACTATCTCCAGAGAAAACGTAACTATTTTACGATTTGACAATTTTATGAATTTTCACAAATGATATATGAAAACATACGATTTTAAGTAATGTTCATGTTACAATGTGCCCCACCTATAAGGCATTTTGTCACATTTCACTTCCATTCTTTTGGTGTATATCAAGAAAAAAGTATACACTGTATTAATGAAACAAAAGCACATAATTGTACTAGACATGTGAAATTAATGTGGGAAAAAATAAATACCCTGATCCCCAAGTGGATTTACAGTACACGAACTGAGAAAGTCAAAACGCGTTAGGTTGTGCCCTGCTCTCCCCTATAACTACATTTTAAAACATTAATTAAACCAAATAAATATGCCTATTTGTCATTTTGAAGAGATTTGTGTGCATTTTTAATTAATAAATTTATAGTCGATTCCGTTATTTTATTTTTAAGTGGTATACTGGCTAGCCTGGCTCCGCCCTCCTACGTACTTCCGCTCAATTTTAATTTTCCTTCAGTACTCTGTCTGGGATTGCTGTATATTCTCGGGTTTTCTCCGGTCCAATTTTAACCAGGTAGTGGCTGAGAAAGATGTTTCTTGGCCAAACGTTAGCAATTGGTTAAGGCAGATCCAGAGTGGCTCTGGTCAGATCCCGCCATCAAGGATGTTAACGCTTGTCAATGGAGAGTGGCCAGACTCTATGTACAAATGAAATGTATGAGAGTCTGGTAGGACCAGGCTAAATGCTGGCCACTTGTAGGCTGCATTTTCCTCAGTATCCACATCAACTCATTGCGTTTTGTAAAGAAGTTCTTGCATAGTCAAATAGAGTTCAAAAATGTTTTTACGATCACGAGAATCATCAGTTTAAATGTGTCCAAACTGACTTGTACTGCATCTGCAAAAGTTGTAAGAGCAATGTGCTGATTTTGTCTTATTAGCCAAACAAAATAAACAGTTACAGTGTTTGCATGATTGTAGAACATGACCCGAAGCGTTTGACATGTCTGAACACCATCAACAAGCTCACAGCCGTGAACTCCACCCGTGTGTACCAGAGCCTCAGTGAGAAGTGTCTTCCTGTGAAATAGCTGATAATGGTTTTGTATTCTTGTCATTGTTATCAGATTCAGTTGCTTAATGAAGAAAAAATATCCCACAGCCATATGACAGCAAGCTGGGATATCGCTCGCAATGTAACCACACAACAGAAGTGTGTGTTTGGCTCTGGGACAAAGCACCGTTGCACACTGATTCAGTCATTTTCGGCTTTGCAGAGTCTCTGATATGTCTCCATATGTTCTGTCAACATTAGCTTTACTGTGATCAGTGGCCGGTCATTACCTCAGCAGGACACAGAGCCACACTAAATCAGGGATAAACAGCTCAACACTTTAGTTATGAGAGTGTTTTTGCTTTGTATATAGCATTTAAAAATTAGTTTTAATAATTTACGTAGTCCATTTTGAGTTAAATTTATAGGGTAGGCAGTTTTGGATATGCAAGCAATAGCAAGCTAGCTTTGAAAGCACAAGATCCCACGCTACCTTCAGAGCGCTATGCCTCCTCCAAAACACATGAACGCGCACAGCCAGAGCAGAGTCTGCAAAGCACCGTTAAATTACCTTCTGTCTCAATTAAAGCACATAACATTACAACAATTAATGAATGTAAACAACTTAGAGCTTTGACGTTGATAGTGTTGCCATAGAAATACATAATTCAGAGTCCAAGGACATGAACAAGTTGGAACGTCACGGGTTGCCATCTTTTAATTATAGTAATTACGTGTGAAGTAGCATAAGCTCATTGTTTAGGTTCAGGAGGAACTGTAAAAGGCGTTGGATGTTTGTTTACAGCTTCTGTGTGTCTATAACTCTGCATTAAATGCCCTGATGACATGTGATGTCTGCACAAGCAGGGTGCACAAAGGTGGGGAAATACATAGGTTGACAGGCAGGTAGGACACGTATGTCCTAATGGTTAGAGATTTGTAACCTGAAGGTTGCGGGGTTCGATTCTCAATACCGGCAGGATACCTAAACAGGCACAACCCCCAATCGTTCCCCGGGCGCCGCAATGAATGGATGCCCACTGCTCCGGGATATGTGTGTTCACGGTTTGCAGTGTGTGTGTGTGTTCACTACTCACCGCTCCTAATGTGTGTGCACTAACTTGGATGGGACAAATTCTGAGTATGGGTTACCATATTTGGCCTACATGTCATTTCACTTGATTGGAAAAAACATTATTTGGTTCTGAGACTTCCACAGGAAATATGTAATAAAATATAATAGACCACTTGTATTATTCATTGCTGTCAGGATGTGAAGAGAGTTTCAACCAGTATTTCAAAAAGTGTTTATGAAAAACATTGCCTTCTCTACCATTAAAAAATGTAATTTAACCAACTAGGGCTGTGAATCTTTGGGTAGGCAGCAAATCGATTCGATTCACGATTCAAAGGTTTTCAATTCGATTCAAGAACGATTTTTGCCAATTCAATGCGATTCGATTAATTCGATTCGATTCTGCATTTTTTATATGCATTCATAGGATTATTAAAATGTCTTAGTCAGGGTGTGAATTACACAGTGGCCTTCAGAGGTCAGAGTGGGCAAAAAAAGAACTTTTGTCCATTGTTAATGTTAGTTCATATTATTACTTTATTGTTTTAATATTATTACACACTTTAATAGCCTATAAAAATGGCATTTGTAGAAATTTACATAAGCCAACATTTAAAAAGGCTTTAAAAGTATATTGTTAATTAATGCTAACTATTGTGTAGGATAGTGTTAATGGCTACACAACCTTATTAAAGTACTCCAGGCATTAAACATGCAATGCTTCCATGGAGAGACTAGAATATCATGCACTTTTCCAACTAATCTTAAACTAACTTTTCTTCACAGAATAGAAAGAAAAACCCTCTTTGTTCTCTTTATACGGAACATTTTCCTTATGATGATTCTGAAAGAAAGCGCGGCGTGTGTATATTGTTGCTATAGTATCGGACGCAACTTTAATGCGCATCTGATTGATAGATAAACCGAACGCTCTTATTTGAGTGTTGGTAATGTTGTAGTTAATTTAGCAGTTTCCTTCGTATATTCAGTTAAATGACATTAAGTTAAATTTCATGTATCATTCATCAGAACTGTGCGTATGCATTTTAGACACTTAGCCTACAAATGTGTTTGCTCCATCCATGCAATACATATGCATCCTTGAATAAGCAGGGTTTTACTTCAACTGCTCAGGTATGACCCATTTCCGTAAAACTTCAGTATTTTATTTTATATAAAATAACAGTGACATTTCCACGCAATGAAAACGTTTTATTTCAACAGTAGTGACCACGGTGACTTGGCAGTTGACAAATGGCTTGAACGGTTTGACTCAGAACTATTCCTGTCTCGATAGAGAGCTGTCATCTGCTCATGTGATCGCAGTGGCCGTCCTGAGGACATTCATTCAGTTCTTAGCATTTTAACCCTCCGGGGCTCTGCGGTCATTTCTGACCCAAATTTTTTTGAATAAAAAATTTAAAAAATCGTAGCTTCATCGGAATGGTCCGAAACTTGGTGACTTTATTGGTACTTGGTATATGAACACCCCAAAAAATTGGGGACAGGATTTGAAAAGTCTAAGTGGTCTAAAAAAAAGTCACACTTTAGGACCTTTGGGTCAAAAATGACCATCATAGGAAATGAATGGGAAACTGGCAAAAATATGAAAATACAGAGTTTTTTTGTGCATATAATCTACAAATCAGCCAGGATGCAGAAAAAAAGGACTCAACAGTGAAGGGGTGAATCTCTAAAACATCAAGAGTGCAAAACAGACAAAAAAAAACTCACACACACACAAAAACACAATTAGCTTTTGGAATACACACGTTAATTTGTGTGTGCGTGTGTTTTTGTGTGTATAAGTGTGTGTGAGAGTTTTTTTTCTCTGTTTTGCACTCTTGATGTTTTAGAGATTCACCCCTTTACTGTTGATTTTTTTTGTGTGTGTTCATATACCAAGTACCAATAAAGTCACCAAGTTTCGGACCTTTCCGATGAAGCTACGATTTTTTTTTTAAATGTATAAACCGCAAGATCCACTATAGTGGTAAAAATGTGCTATTGCGTGATAAAACTGCTCAATCTGTCCACCGGATGGCACGATCTCATTTAAAAAATTGCTTTCATGAGGTCTAGGCTTGACTCTAAAATGAAATACAGCTTTATTTTTTTTTTATATTCAATGTGAAAAAATGGGTCATAATTATTGCATAAATATAAATTATAAATCATAAAATTATCTCAAAACACCAAAATAGAAAAGAAAGAATATTATTGAACAAAAATATAATTCATTGATTTTACTCAAATCTTTTTTATCTTAATCCTGCCCTCCGGGTCATTTTTGACCCGAAGGTCCTGAGTGTGACCCATAAATGAAGAACCCCAGAGGGTTTATCGACCAAAATCAACAAATTCACGATTCAAAAATAATTTTTTCAAGATCAATGCATTTGCATCGTCAGGATGTGTAATAGATGCATCGAGAAAACGAGTGAATCGTTACACCCCTACAACCAACCCAATCTCATGAGAAAACACAACTATTTTACCAGTTGGCAATTTCGTATTAATTTGTACTACCTAGTCTCTTAATGAATCATGGATGTTTTTTGGGCGTAAAATGCAATAAACCAGTCTCATCTCCCATTCCCTTTAAAACCAGATTCGCTATTTACTTGGCCTATAGGTGCATATTACTAACGCTGCCTTTAAATAACACAAAAAATACTATTGACTTTAGACCAGGGTTTTTGTTGGTCAATATCGCAGTCGTTTTCAGTTCCTCAAAATAGCAACGCACCAACAATGCGCCTGAACACACCTTGTTTTCAGACCAGCACACCCATGGGCGAACAGATGGGCGAAGTGCATTTGCTATTTAAACAACGTGGCGCAGGACGTGAAAATGATAACTGCATCAGGCTGAAACTAGCAAAAAACACTTGCGTCGTGCCTGCCGTCGCATTGCGCAGAGTGTATGATTGGGCCCTTAGTGTAGTTAGGATATAAATGCTAAATCAGAGATTTCTTACATACTCAAGTTAGCATTTATAGCCTTGGTTCTGCTGTAGTTTATCAGACCACCATATTAAAGTTGATCTGGGATCAGTTGTGCTCCTCAGGGAAGCATTTGGGGACTTATAATTCCATTAGTGTTCTTTATGTCTTGTTGTTGACTCTCCATGGCTTTTCTGTAGTGTTGAGGCTTACCTTATCTTCATACTATCCATTTGCCTTCACCATTAGAGCTGTGTTGATGTCAATGTATTTTCCCCTTCAGATGTGAACTTAATTGCATTGTTATTCTGCTGCCCACGTAATTTTCCCTTACACAGAGCTGTTGCATTAAAAGATGCATAATTCAGTATCTGCATCTAATGGGGTCTGTATTGTACTCATCATTATGCATGTGGTTCTTTGAAAGGGAAAAAAAAGAAACTCTTCCAGCTTAAGCTGACCATTCATTTTCCAGAAAACATTCTCTTTTAGTGTGAAGCACAGCAGGTTTGATTCTGTATCTTTTGAGTCCAATAAAGCCATATGAATGCATATTTTATTGAGCTTTATAAGTAAGGATGTTCACAATTCCATATGTATAAGTTCAGTTTTAGCTCAACATCATTTACAACCGAAATATGTTCATTTTTATTAAACCGTATTAAAATACTCCTGGCTGATTTGTAAAATGCAAGTTGTTTAAACATCTCTTTTGATATTTATTGACTTAATCGTTTATAAAAATTCATTCATAAACACGTTCCAGTACATTTTACCTGTTTATTTTCTACGCTTTTTTCCTGATTTATCACAACTTTTTTCTTTTGTCAAATCAACTTAGATAATTAATGTGAGTCAGATTAACATAAGTTTCTATTTATTAATCTAATCTCCTTTGTTGTATTAACTCAAATATTTCATTTCAATGAACTTTCAATGGCAACAAAGTAACTTACTTTTTTAAGTTAAACCGACATAATTTTTACAGCGTACTCTAGTTCTATTCGAGATTCTATAAGATTCATCTGGTTATATGAACTTGTTCAACTGATTTATTATTAAAAGATTTGACTCAAAATAACAATTTATTCACTTATTGGACATTGCTACTGGACATCTGCTTATTAATAGTTAGAAAGGTAGTTGTTTAGGTATTGGGTAGGTTTAAATTAAGGCATTAATATTTGCTTTATAAGTACTAATAAACAGCCAATATCTTAGTAATAGTGAGAATTGGACGCTAGAAGTTGCACATTGAAAGCATGACATTTTGAAGTAGAAGACTAAAATAGTATTTTAGATAGCAAGTAAAATCTGAAACATATTTTTTTAGAAAGATGATACAACAGTTGCGATCAGAGGGTGGAATTGGTCAGAAACTATTTGAGCCAGATTCGAACCTTGACTCAATGTACTAAGCCATGTACTAAGTTCTGTTGTTTATCCTCTTTATCCTCTTTACCTGTGAATGAAAGGAAAGGCATCCTGTTTAATGCGCCAAAAGCACTACCAGCACTAAAATGATAAATCATGTCCAAAACAGACAGAACTGAATTTGCATTCATATTTCGTCAGCTGTTCAAAGCCACAGATGGGGAAGCAAATCGTTTATTTTCTTCTATAGGTTCTCCTTTATTTTCCTTGTCTTTGTCTAGCACTCTCACCCCGCCAACCCTCTAAACAATCCGCACAGATACACATATTGGCAGGTGTCTGATTCAGCGTGGCATGCGTCACCCCTCTCTTTCTGCCCGTTGTAACCCTTTACTGATGAGTTTCATCATGGCGAATGGATTTCCTTCAGGACGCGGGTCTCTGTTGTAGTCTCTCAATGCAGAAAGACATATGGGTGTCCTACAGTGGGTGTGCAGGCATTCACAGGCTGGAACGCAGCCAGTTTTGTGGGTGCCGTGCAGCAGCACAGACTCTATCAAACCTCTGTAGTGTTGCATTGTCCAGTGAAGGCCTGTAGCTGTCAGACAAGCTGTTTCAGTGTGTGCGTGAGGTGCTTTGGGACACGGTTGTGTACATTGGCTGCTGGACAGCTTGGCACTAAACCACATCCATCTTCCTCAGAGTCATCACCTCAGACAGCTGTTTAAAATCGAGTATGTACACCGAGGAGAGGAGAACCTACACACACATATACACACACATACACACAGCTCAATCAAAAAAAATACACACACACTCACAATTGGTAGCTTCAATATACAAACAAACATACAGTCTGTCCTACAACTTATAAATAACCAGAAACACACAAACATATTAACTGCACATACTCGTGCAGGGCTTTATATTTCAAACAATAATTGATAACTTGACATTTACACTATCGTTCAAAAGTTAATCGTTTTATTCAGGACACATTCAATTGATCAACATTTATTAAAAGTGACAGTAAAGACTTTTTAAAATAATCTATTTCAAATAAATGCTGTTATTTTGAACTTTCTATTAGTCAAAGATCACAATTTTTGTTATTTTTATTTGATCAGTAAGTCAGCATATAAGAATCATTTCTGATCATGTGACATGTAAGACTGGCGTAATGATGCTGAACAAATCTTAACAAACCCAAACTTTCAATTGGTATAGTGTGTAAGTATATATTAATTATAAATGTATTATCATTATTATCATAACTTTTTCAGAGGGTTATTATTTTAATTTATATGCAAAAAAGTTGTAAACATTTTTGAGTGATGCAAATGAATATTTTAATCAGTTATGAATTGATTAACAGAAATATTTAAACAAAGCAATTATGACATTTTTTGGTACTAAGATTTTAAACAAAGACAAACTGAGATTAAAACATATCTGCCCTAATTCTCTGATATTTATCAACCATGAAATGAAGAAAGGGCCATAAAACTAGTCTAAAAGGAAACTTATGGCCAAATTACAAGCTATTTATAATCATAACAATATTGATAATGTTGCTTAATTTATTTTTACCAGCAAAATCATTGTGAATCCTCAGTACATCGCCCAGTTCTAGTCGCACACACTAGACCGCTACAACCTATAAACCAACAAACACAGGGCCAAATGACTGTCACCTGTTTGACTGTGTGCAGGTGTTTTGAATCTCTCTGAGGATATTGACGTGTGTAAATGCATGCCAAGCTTTCCAATCTGCTGTGTGAATGTGCTAACTCTGCCAGGAAGAAGATATTTCCCCTGGCATTGGGACGTGGCTCAGATTAGCTACAGCAGATAAATCTAGAATAAGCTGTTTAGCTTATTCCAATTTTCCTGCAGATTTGGACTGGATTTGAACTTGTGAACTGCAGTTCCTGAGTTCTAGCAGTTGGTGGTATCTGTATTCTCACTAATAATATCACTAATGGTTTCCAAGGCTTTGCTGTTAGGGTATTTTTACAGTGCACCGTTTTCAATTGAAAACAGGAATCTTTTAAATGCGTTTCATTTACACGACAACAGCTTTTTTGGGGCCTGAAAACGCAAGGTTTTGAAGGCGATGTCTTTACCGTCTTTATGTAAACAACAAAAACGTGAATTTCTGAAAACAGTGACGTCATGCGTATTACATGTTCACACATGCGTATTACTATAATACACCTGCCACAATGTGAGGCCAGGCCCAATGCAAGTGTTTTTTGCTAGTTTCAGCCAGAGGTGGACAAAGTACACAACTCTATTCCTTGAGTAAAAGTACTACTGGTCAAATATTACTCAGTTACAAGTGAAAGTACTAAAAACTGATTTTTACTTAAGTAAAAGTACATAAGTATTTGTTTTTAAAAGTACTTAAGTATCAAAAGTAAATGTCTTTTTATGTCAATGCATTATTTTATTATTGTTCCATTATTGTATAAATGCACATTATGCTATCATGGTGGTTTAAGCCAGTCAGTGATGCTCCATCCGACATTATAGCATACGACTACCTTAAACTCATTTCAATAAAAGTTACAAAGCTGCTGTCACTTTAAGGCCGAATGCACGGACCCTACACTGATACACATCCGATATTTTCCCAGCTGTTTACTCTTCTCTTTCTCCCAGGCGTTTACTTTTTTACATTTTATGAGGCATGCATCAAGTGTATGCCAACTAAACTAATCTTTATTCTTTTCAGAAAACTGAAACATACTTTCTAAGTATGGCCATGGGTGCACACACTGCGCCGAGGAACTGTCTTCTTCCATTTCGCTATAAACTGATCAGTGTTCAAACAATGTTGGCAAACTTCACATTACCCAGAGTGATTACTGATAGGCTGTCTGCAAAAAACAACAACAAAAAAAACTTTTAAAGAAGAAAACAATCATCCACTGACTTTCAAAGCTGCTACAGAAACAACTTTTGACTCTGAGGACCTTGATATAAATGTTGTGGAGTAAAAAGTAAAATTTTTGTCTTAAAAATGTAGTGAAGTTAAAGTCTAAATAATACTCAAGTAAAGGACAAATACTCAAAAAGTGTACTTAAATACAGTACTCAAGTAAATTTACTTAGTTACGGTCCACCTCAGGTTTCAGCCAATTTTAGTGTTGTGTGTTATCATGATAGTGTTTTGTATTTGTGTGTACAGTATGACACGGTGCACCTTCACCTCAGTTTGTGGAAAAGCTGTTTGTGATGAGCTTTGATTCCATATGTGGGTTTCTCAATTCCACCTTTGTTTTTATGATAGTTTCCAATATGTTATAAGATACAAAACAGTTTTTAGTTCTATATTAGGTTGGTATGTTAACATTACATCACTTAATTATTATTATAATTTTTTTATTGTAAATCTTAGTGAAATCTGTAAAAACTAAAATGTCTCTATTGCTTATGATAAAGTTCTGGCAACACTTGCTGTATTTTTTTGTACTGTGAATTTCACTTAGAGCCACTCTTTACTAAGGGTGTGAACCTACACTGGTCTCATGGTTCGGTTCGATTACGATTATCATGCCATCGATTCGGTTCAATTCGATATCACGATGCATTGACGATGCACTGCATCCTCATGTATACAATTTTGTCAGTCAGTTATATGAACTGAACCTTTAATTTTACCTGCTCAAACAAAACTCAAGTCTGGGCACAGAAGACAACAGGAGCATTTAGAAAATACACAATATACTAAAAGCCACTTCAGGAGGTGCTGGGCCGCATTACAGTCAAAACTAAAGTCTAAATACATCTGGTTGTTGAAACATTTTACTCCTCCCAACAATGCTAAAACATAAACGTGTGAGAGCGTTATGGGCTATATGTTATGGATTATAGCCAGATATGACCGCAGATGTATCTCTTCATCAAGCAAGCGCACAAACTACCTCAAATAAAACCGAGAGCAAGTCGCAGGTGCTCAACATACAATCATCTTCATTCAAAGTAAAGAAACTGAATGATCTTAGCAGTGCTGCTGTCTCCTATTGCGATCTTTGATTTTGAAATTAGCTGATGATTAATAAAATGCAGCTCCTATCTGTTGTTTTCGGTGACTTGAACTCCATTAAATCTGCATATAGTGCGGGAATTGTAGATCGGATTTATATCCGTTTTGCGGAGATACATTTATGTGACCAAATGTAAATGAAATCGTTTTGATAAATCCGATAGATATCTGATCTGTAAAAACGCATGAAGTGACCAGGTGTAAACAGGCCCTTTAAGAACTCTAAAGTTGATATAATTTGATCAATTTTTGGCTGAGCTGGGTCCACTTTGGCACTGACAGGCATTAACAGCTGACAATAAAAAACGGCTGACGTGGTTTCTCAAGTTAGTGGTATTATTACCCCATGCACATTTTATTTGTGCGTGACATGATTTACACACAGCGCGTGTCTTCTCCAGGTCGTGCTTACCAGGTTGTTCATCAAATCCGAAATGTGCCCAGATGTCTGCTTTTAAAGTAGTTGGAGCTTTTGAATTACTCACACTCACGTCTCGCCTCCCTCTGCCATTGTATGCTATTGCATGACAAATGATGGCAGAAAGGTGTCAGTAAATTATAATCGGTTATGGTCTATTACTGAACCGATACCAAATCGTCCTCGTCTGCATGGCGATGCATCAAAGAAACGATTAATTTCGACACCCCTACTCATCAGCAAATTGCAGTCCTTGTTGTTTTTAAGGTATTTTGGTCGATTTAATCTAAGAAACTTCAGAACAGAGTAAATATCACGACTGTGCATTAAAACATTTATCAAGATCTCAGACAATGCACACCGATTCTGCATTCTGTGGTATTATGATGATAACAGAATTAACAGATGAGGGCTGAGCCAAATGTGGTTTGTGTGTGTAGATGAGATTATCAGAGACAACAGATCAGGAATTTCCCAGATTAACAAGATTACATTCAGTGCTTTTCCAGCCTGTTGTGCATGCAGTGGATAACAGCAGGACGAAGCTTTTAGTTTCATGACACGGTGGTTTGATGTGATTGGCTGATGCAAATGTTTAGGTCTTGTCAGATGTGGTGTGATTTGCCTTTCTGCGAGAGTGTTAGTTCCTGACAGGAGGAAGTGAGTGTGAGAATGAGAGAGTAGGGGAGGGGGGTATGTTTACTGGCTCTTTTTTTAATATGTGAAAATGACTGGTCTGAGAGCAGGTCTCAAGAGTGTCTGATTACAGTGATGTCAGCGTAGGCTAAAATGGCGGGTATCACCTTCACCCTGCTGTTAGAGGAAGAACGATTTTGCACTCATATGTGTTCTTTAGACACTGATTGCTCTCAGGGGAGTCTGCACTCACATAAGTTGATACTGTAGGGAAGTCTGGGGTGCTAGACACTGTCATTATCTCTCATTCGGTTGCTCTGTCTCTGTTTATCTCTTTCTGCCCCCTTCTCTCTCTCACTTCCTCTTTTATGGTATAGTATCAACCATCTGTGCTGTGATGAGCATGTAAATGACATCTCAAAGCATTGTGGTTAGGGTCCAGAAATGTACTAGCCTGACGTCTTCATACTACGATTCTAGTCAGAATGAGTCTGATACTGCACCATTGGCCTGTGATTATGAGGGGGGTTTCAACCGAACCAGAAAAGAAAATGCCTCTGCACTCAATTGGAGAGACCTACAACCAATCAGAGCAATGGAGTAATTGACGTGTTGATCGACGCAGCGTGAGCACACGCCGGAAGAAGTAGAGGAAGAAGATGAGTGTAAACGATCTTTGCCGGTGTTGTAAAAATAATCTAAGGATACACAGAGTACTTACCAACACGATCATAATTTTTGAGAGAAATAGTAAAGGTGAAATGCATATACGAACAAGTTCTCCGTTTAGGATTAGAACGAATTCAACCTAAGCGCTCTTTGGTGACGTGGATGGTTACGTTACTGTTGATCATCTGTCCATCATCGTATAAAGCCCGCTCTGACAATTTGATTGGTCAAGCTCTGGTTCGAGCATAGTTGCTCTACAACGGATCAAGTCCAGACCAAACTTCCTGACCTCAAATGTTGTGGGCGGGGCTAAGTTCGGCTGGCATCCAGGCTAGAAATGTACTAGTGGTCAGGACAAAAGTGCCACAAAAGTGCCACTCTCACTCCGGTTGAATAGTGTTGGTGTTGGCCTGCATTTCGGCATGGGGTTGCGGGTATTGTGCATAATTGCAATCTATGCAAGTGGCACTAACATAAAGCCACCTCTCAAACAGCTCACAAGTGCCAAATTTACTTCTTTTTCATGGCTTGTGAGCAAAATTATGTCAAAATGTCCGTCTTTCTGAGTATTCAGGTAAATATAGTCAGTTTTGGAATGTAGATAGTTTTAGATAGTTTAGTTTAGAGAAAGGCATGTGGCGTAACAGTATATTGGATCCGTGCATAAACTCTTAAAGTGACAGCAGCCTAATAAACCTGCTGCTGTCTGTCATGTTAAAAGAGAAAATCCCTCGGTGCTCTTGACTGAATAACTTGTGTAACTTTAATTTTAAGCATTCATTTGTATATCATTTTTACAATGAAGACTATCCAGTGTTATTTTACATTTGAATACATTAATTTCTGTAGTGGGCCTATTTCTTACCTGAATACTACTGTTAGACCTACCTGAAAAACTTAAACTTAAAGCCATGTTTATTTCATGTGCCTCTTTATTCTATTGTATTTATTTGAGCTAGTGTTTCCAATTTGTTTATTTGTTCTTATTTTATTACTGACTGTTTACTTGTCTGATTTTTTTGTAGATTGACTGTTCTGTCAAGTCAAGTCAAATCAACTTTATTTATATAGTGCTTTATACAATACCGATTGTTTCAAAGCAGCTTTATAGTGATAACAGGAAAATAATGCAACAGAATTTGATTCGGTTGTACAGCCGATCTGGAGTAAACAGTGATGTCATCCAGCTCAGTTCAGTTCTCATATAGTGTCAGTAATATAGTTGACAATTTAGTGTGTGTAAGCTATTGCAACAAAATTATCAAAAAGTTGCAAGATAAAAACAAGTTATCTGTATGGTGGGATATATGACAGTTCCCTGTGGTATCGCAAATGGTATCGAATATCGATATTTATCAAGGTATCGTATCGAAGTGGAAAATTCCAGTATCGTGACAACACCAATAGGCAGTGTATTTATCTTTAAGTGTATTTATGTGTCTAGACAATATATATAACATGCTACATTCTGACAGACTGCTGGGCTCATGATTATTAATCACATTGTTTGCGTTCGCTTAAACTGATTCGCGGAAATTAAAAAGTGAGAGTGAGAGATAGTAAATCTGTTGATATCAATGAAAATAGTGCAAAAAAAGAGAGAAAACGCAACTGTCTGCAGTCTAATTAGCTCTAATCTTATTATTATCATTATTTATTTTATTTTTTACATTTGGAATGACTCTTTCCTCACCGGTGAGCTTACGCATTTTTTTCCTGTCAAATATTCAGTAAGTGTGTTCTTGTAGGTACCCTAAAGCGGTCATAGGACACAACATGCAGTGAAAACATATGTGTGCTAAACTGATTTATAGCCTCTTATTCAATCTGGAGAGTAAAATCTAACAGTTTATTATCTATTGGTTAATGACCGACATTATTTTTTTGCAAAGTGCGAAATTGTAGAGGGTTGTAACTGTTGATAATTGATCATTTATTTCAGGCAATTGATTCAGTTCTAAAAAATAATTTTAAGTGTTTTATATTGTTAGATAGTCATTAACAAAAAGTAAGTTATTTATAGAAAAATACTTATAAATGTATATATAATAAAACTGGTCGTTCATGGAAGATCACTCTGGATGACTCCTGATCTCCATTTGTCCTTGCCAGCCCAAAAAAAGAAGTGTAAGTGAGAATGTGTGACCCAGGTGTGTCAGACTCAGGTGTTAAGTGCCTCAGGTGTGGCCTGTGTGCCAGTTCTCTCTTTCTCTCTCTCGCTCTCTCTCTCACTCAGCATTGAGAGTGGTCAGCTCTCTTGTGTCTCAGGTGGTGAGCTTTAAATGCAGCTGTGCGAGATGAGGAGAGAGAGAGAGACTTCGGCCACCCCACACTTTAATTATGGAAAAGAGTTACGGATGATCAATTCCCAGTGGGCTGTGTAAAACACAGTGTTGTATTTTGTGACTAATTGGTGATTATTTCAGTAATACTGCTTTTTAGGTGGAATAATTGCTTTTTTCTGTCTATAGAAAGAACATTTCTCTGCCACATTGATCAGCTGCAAAAGCTCTTTTGACTCAGGGCTTTTGTGATATATATGTTCTAATGATTCTGTATGTTTATGTTTGTGCGCGTGTAACTAAATGTCATTGACTACACACTGTACTGTGGTGCTGTAGAATAATTGCTCATGTAAAACTAAAAATAGATCCTACCTCCCACCCAGTTCACATATTGTTCTTAAAGATACAAATGAGTTAGAAAGAAAAATGGTATTAAAACAAATCTTTTGGAAATCATTGAAAAAAACATGGAAATTCATTAGTCAAAAAGTGTGGGAACTGAAACTATAAAAGGGAGAGTTAGACGGTATAGAGTAGAATAGTGTAGAATAGAACCTTGACTGTTCCCTGCTGGTGGAATGACGCCTAACTCAACCAGAGCAGCTGAGTCTTTAGCCATTTTCAAGAACTAAACCCATCTTTTTTGGTCAACACTTGACCCATTAACCCTTAAATGCATATCTTGTGTCTTTAGTGACCCGGGATGTCATTCACTGCCCTCCTCCTCGTTCATTTTTTAAAGTTAGACATACACTTTCTTAGTATTCCTCAAGCAATTCAGTATAAACAACATAACAAGAAAGAAATTGTAAAATTATGAAAGATAATTATTGTCAAAATTGTGTAGGGTCTCCAATGACCCGAGGTGTGTAACAGTGTAAGTATATATATATTTTTTTTCTGCCCAACAATAATTGAGGCCACATCCACACGAAGCTAGAGCTTTCCCTATCCAATCTTTTTTCCCTCGTCTCAAGAAATATCTGCGTACACACAAAACCTACTCAAAACGATGTAGTATACATGCCTGACCAGAATGTGTTGCTGTAATTCTGCCACAGAAATACACTAAAAATGGAGAAGAAGAGTTGTGGCTAGAAAGGGTACAGCAATGGTAGGAAGTGAGGCAAAATCTCACGATAAAATAACAATAAATAAATTTGCTACTTACCAGGTTGTGTTTTATTAACGCCTACAACTTCCCCAACCTTAATAATGCAAATACAGTAATTAAATGACGCTATTGATGTGTGCATGCCCAGTGGCCGTAGTTGTATCCCTTCCAGTCTTTCCCATGCGGGACGTGGTGTAATGACATCACCGTTTCATAAAATATACGGATTGGCTGTACACATAAACGCAAGGGTGTCGGTTTACAGATTGATCCACTCTGGGACCCTGTTTCAAAAAATATCGGTTTCATGCTCCCAAAACGCCAGATCCGTGTGGACGAAGTGCTGATACGATACAAAATTTTTATGTATACAGCTAAACGCGTCTCCGTGTGGACGGGGCCTGAATCTTTGATGACTGAATAAGTGCAATTCACCTTTATTCCACAAGGTGGCAATGTCTGATGCACAATGATGAAGTGACGTTTCACTCAATGATCACGACAGGTAGAGAGCCACCCAGGTCGCTAAAGACCCAAATATCTAATATGATTGGCGAAACATTCATGCATTTAAGAGTTAATACTAACACTTTCTATTCTTTTTTTGTTTTCTATTAAAAAGCAACAACTTGCGACTAACTGGGACTTGTCACAGCATTGCATGTTGCTCTTTTGTTGGATTATCTGCTTCTATCGTTCTCCTCATTTGTAAGTCACTTTGGATAAAAGCTTCTGATTAAATGTAAATGGAATAGAATATTCTCGTCTCCTCTCATCTCTTTTTGGCTCATCTCTCCTTTTATCTCCTCGTCTCTTGCCTCATCTCATTTTATATCCTCTTGTCTTGTCTCCTCCCATCCATCCACTCTTCGTTTCTCATCTTTTCTCATCTTTCTCATCACTTGTTGTCTCTTCTCTTTCCTCAACATTTGTATCCATGTCTCTCCTCTTGTCTCAACCTGTCTCAGAAATCTTGTCTTATCTTGTCTCCTCTCTTCTCATCTTGTCTTTTGTAGGTCTCCTCTTCTACCTCTCTTGTCTCTTCTTTTCTCATCTAGTCTTGTCTTTGCTTTATTCACCTCTTTTTTCCTTTCGTCTTTTTTAATATCAGTCATCTTGTCTCATGTCCTCCTCTCTTTTATTCTCTCCTCATTGCTCTGCTATTATGTTGTCTCCTCTTTTCTCCTCTTCTCTCTCCTCTTCTCTTCTATCATCTTGTCTTTCTCCTCTCGTCTCTTGTTGTCTCTTTCCTCTACATTTTTATCCATGTCTCTCGTCTCGACGTGTCTAATCTTTCATTGTCTTGCCTCCTCTCGTCTCATCATCTTGTCTCTACTCTTATTTTCCCCTCCCTTCTCCTCCTCCTTGTCTTTTGTTGTCTTGTCTTCTCCCAATTATGGTATGACATAAATAACAAAATAAAAAACAAACAAAACACAATTTGTAGTTTATGTATTTCGTTGATGTTGTGTGATTAGATGTCCTGGAACTTATTTACAACTCAATGTATTTATATAATGACTTTTGAATTTTCCATCAAGAGCCAATCCAGCCTCCTCCAGCTAAGCTGATTGGTTGGTTGTGAGATCCATGGAGTTCGGAGGCAAGTGGGAATACTTGTGAAGGCACTACCTCAGATTTAACCAGTTTCCTATTTCAGACGTGCCAGAATGTGTGTGAGCTTGTGCGGGTTTGTGTGTTCGGACCATGTGTGTTATCACTTAAAACAGGTGCAGAAATTACCTGCGTTTATGGTCCCTCGGCACTCTCTCCAAACACCCCCCCTACACACACACCATCCTCCCTTACTCTTCATCCCCACCATTGCTATGGCAACCACAACTGCTGAAAAATAAACCACTTAAGAAAAAAAAAACTTGAGGCAATGAAATATCTGAGATGTTAGAGCATGTTGTGCTAAGAGACAAGCAAACCATTTCACACCCTTATCCACGGTGTCTGAAAGAGATACAGCAAACATCTGCAAACCATCTCTTTTAAACCATCTCTCTCTCTCTCTCTCTCTCTCTCTCTCTCTCTCTCTCTCTCTCTCTCTATCTCTCTCTCTCTCTCTCTCTCTCTCTCTCTCCCTCTCTCTCTATCTCTACTGAATCTCTGAGGTGACAAAGCAGTTCAATTGGGTGTGGCATTTGTGATAAGTGGGAATGATTAGTTTTATCTTTTGTCTGCATACATATACCTCTTTTCGTGATTCTTGTGTGTGTGTGTGTGTGTGTGTGTGTGTGTGTGTGTGTGTGTGTGTGTGTGTGTGTGTGTGTGTGTGTGTGTGTGTGTGTGTGTGTGTGTGTGTGTGCGTGTGTGTGTGAGTGTGGGCATGTTTTTGTGAAATATCAGGACACAAATGTGTATAATGACATGGGTATGACATAGGTATTACAAAAAGAGGGTGAAATATGAGGACGTTACCCATGTCCTCTTTTTTCAAAATGCTTATAAATCATACAGAACAAGGTTTTTTTCACAGAAAGTAAACTGTGCAGTTTCCTGTGATGGGTAGGTTTAGGGGCAGGGGCAGTGTAGGGGGATAGAAAATAAGTTTTTTCCGGTATAAAAACCATTACGCCTATGGAATGTCCCCACATTTCACAACTGTCTGTTGGTCCACCCGTCTGCCTATCTATTTGTTCTTTCATTCTGTCTGTCTGTTCAGTCATTCTTTATATATATCATCTGTCTGTCTGTCTGTCTGTCTGTCTGTCTGTCTGTCTGTCTGTCTGTCTGTCTGTCTGTCTGTCTATCTATCTATCTATCTATCTATCTATCTATCTATCTATCTATCATATGTCTGTCTGTCTGTCTATCCATCCATCCATCCATATATATATATATATATATATATATATATATATATATATATATATATATATATATATATATATATATATATATATATATATATATATATATATATATATATATATATATATATATATATATATATATATATATATATATATATATATATATATATATATCTGTCTGTCTGTCTGTCTGTATATATGAGTGTTTTGTAAATGTGTCCACACACTTTTTGGCCAGACACAGTATGACCTCCCTGCTCCTCAGGATTGAACACACACACACATTTTATATTGCTGCTGTTGATTTCTAGCTGTGTGGGCCACTTCTGAGATTAAAGCTCATAGACTTCTTCACATTGATGGTAGTTATTTTTCCAAAGCTACTTCCTTTGAGTCTAGGCTTATAAGAAAGCGATTTCAGTTCTTCGAATGTCCTTCACCCAGTACCTCACAGTCCTGTCTGTCTCTTGAGGGCTCACAGATAAACTACTCTAATACCTAAAGGCTGTTACACATCAGGACAGGAACGAGATTTCTTTTGGCTCATTGCCTAGTGTGCTTTGCCAGCATGTTAATATCATGCAACGCCCACACTGAGCCACAGGGGGCGATGCAGAACGACTAGCACCCTAGAAGCCTCCTATAGAAATAAGGTCTAAAATACCAGGAGGAAAAACTCTTTGTTTGCTTAGTTATATTCAATTTCACAGTTTCTACAGGCCTCCAAAAATAAGCAAGCATTGGTAAAAAAGTTCTGGTGAAGTAATTCAATATTTTGGATACTTTTTAATGTGGAAAGATGAAGAATCAGTCACAAAAGTGTGATGACAGAACAGCAGCTAAGAAGAAACTTAACTAAAAACACACTTTGCACACACTTGCAGCACTGTTAGATTTGCTTAAATGGCACGTATAGAAGCTAGCGAAGTAGCAAGTTATCAGCAGCACATATCCTGCACTTATTACTGTCACTGTCTTCATTCAGCCTTTCAGAACCTTTCACACTGCCAGAGAAAGAGAGAGAGAGACAGAATGAGAGAGAGAGAGAAAGAGAAGGTTTGAAAAGGCCACATCAACTATATGAGTGCCAAGCAAGAGTCCCTGCTGTGTCATTCCCCCAGCATGCTGCGCCGAGGGCCCAGGGTGACAACTTAATTATCTGTCTCGGCCAATCAGAGGAGAAGGCCGGTAACCTATCCCGAGTCATTCAGCGGGGTACATTGTTGAGAGGGGGTGATGTGCTCTCTGATGCGACTCTTAACAAGGGATGGCCTTGGACCCCCCCCCCCATCTATTTGTCCTCATTCGTCTACAAACGCTGATGAATTGCCCACTTTGCGCTCCAGCCACAGTAATTGTCCGTCCTCTTGTGAAGTTCTATAGATTTCACAAGGGTCCGAAAGGTGCTGTTTATCATTTGAGATCGAGGCTCAAGGGCCAATTTACATGTATGAGCCCTATGCTTGTGGACCGAGGAGAATGTTTAAGTGCAGATGTGTCATATACCTCGAGGTTGGACACTCTTTCATTCACAAATTCAAAGAGGCGCTTAACACAGTTAATGCAGATGAATTCCTGTTAAGTGCGCCTGACTCTGGATGAAGTCAGAAAATGTGAAAAAAAGGTTTTGCGTGGCATTTTGCATGATTTTGCTGTAGACAATTGCACATCAAACCATTTGAACTTAGTATTTGAAGTTCTTCATTTTAGCTATCATGTGTATATTTGCATGCAGCCATGTGCTTGTTTTTGCTGTGTATTGGCTTGTGTAGCACAGACACTTTGAGAGTTCCAGCAGTGCCTCGGGTCTGACAGCACTGATAGTGGCTATAGGGATGCTGCAACCTCCTCTCTTATTTTAGCATTCAGAACAAGCACAGCTAAACAAACCTGCGCTCCACTCTAGTGCCGAGACCTTTTCCAACACATAACCTTTCATAGGCTCCTCACAGCCTGCTCCCAAACATCCAAAAACACCCCTCGATCGATATACCCAAAGCTATCCGCAAATCCAGAGGAAGCACATCGTGCACAAACTCCAGATTTTCCTCTCCCTGTTATAAAACATGCCGTTCTATGGCAAATAGCCAAAATGCCTTCCGTTTTAAAGGGCCATATGCTACCGTTTTGTAGCATTTTATTATTTCGCCTGAAGTACATTTATAATATCAGTTGCTGCTAAAACTTTGTGATTTAGTTTCACATGACCATTTTCCACCCTCTCTCTGACCCTTAGAATTACACAGACTGCTACAAAATTTTGTAACAAGAAAAATTGTTACATTTTCAGATCTTTGTTTTTTGTTTTTGATTATATATATATATATATATATATATATATATATATATATATATATATATATATATATATATATATATATATATATATATATATATATATATATATATATATATATATATATATATATATATATATATATATATATATATATATATATATATATATATATATGTTAAGGTTCAAAACCTAAATGGCCCATATCACGGCAATTTGTACGTATATTTTACCAGGTGGCAAATTTTTGCTAAATCGTATGTATTTGACGATTTGGTCAATTCGAATGACTTCGTACAAATGACCTACCCCTAACCACGTCCCTAAAACCTACCCATCACTGCAGTGTAGACAAATCGTACGAATTCAT
Organism: Gobio gobio; assembly: GCF_949357685.1. NCBI lineage: Eukaryota > Metazoa > Chordata > Actinopteri > Cypriniformes > Gobionidae > Gobio > Gobio gobio. The sequence continues at coordinate 11,516,508 of NC_137118.1, forward strand.
ATGAGTGAGGTCGTAGGAATTCGTATGAATTGGTTGTGAGATATCGTTGGAATGGCGGTGGAATACAAAGGGAGTTATTATTAGGTGGTCTGTTCCTTTAAGACTTTTATAAGGAAATAACCTCTCTGTTATGATCGGCTGACATCTGTGTGATCACTGTGCTGTCATAGTTCCCACACTTATTATTCTAGCCAAACTTTTATAGTAATATGTTCATTTAAATAATCTATCGGCACATTTTATGTCAAAAGACCAAAGAATATATATTTTTTCCTCACATGATGTATCTGCAAAAACATATATATATATATATATATATAAATAACATATATATATATATATATATACACTCACCTAAAGGATTATTAGGAACACCAGTTCAATTTCTCATTAATGCAATTATCTAATCAACTAATCACATGGCAGTTGCTGCAATGCATTTTATGGGTGTGGTCCTGGTCAAGACAATCTCCTGAACTCCAAACTGAATATCAAAATGGGAAAGCAACAGTTTTGAGCGTGGCATGGTTGTTGGTGCCAGATGGGCCGGTCTGAGTATTTCACAATCTGCTCAGTTACTGAGATTTTCAAGCACAACCATTTCTAGGGTTTACAAAGAATGGTGTGAAAGGGGAAAAACATCCAGTATGCGGCAGTCCTGTGGGCGAAAATGCCTTGTTGATGCTAGAGGTCAGAGGAGAATGGGCCGACTGATTCAAGCTGATAGAAGAGCAACTTTGACTGAAATAACCACTAGTTACAACCTAGGTAGGCAGCAAAGCATTTGTGAAGCCACAACACGCACAACCTTGAGGCGGATGGGCTACAACATCAGAAGACCCCACCGGGTACCACTCATCTCCACTACAAATAGGAAAAAGAGGCTACAATTTGCACAAGCTCACCAAAATTGGACAGTTGAAGACTGGAAAAATGTTGCCTGGTCTGATGAGTCTCGATTTCTGTTGAGACATTCAGATGGTAGAGTCAGAATTTGGCGTACACAGAATGAGAACATGGATCCATCATGTCTTGTTACCACTGTGCAGGCTGGTGGTGGTGGTGTAATGGTGTGGGGGATGTTTTCTTGGCACACTTTAGGCCCCTTAGTGCCAATTGGGCATTGTTTAAATGCCACGGCCTACCTAAGCATTGTTTCTGACCATGTCCATCCCTTTATGACCACCATGTACCCATCCTCTGATGGCTACTTCCAGCAGGATAATGCACCATGTCACAAAGCTCGAATCATTTCAAATTGGTTTCTTGAACATGACAATGAGTTCACTGAACTAAAATGGCCCCCACAGTCCCCAGATCTCAACCCAATAGAGCATCTTTGGGATGTGGTGGAACGGGAGCTTTGTGCCCTGGATGTGCATCCCACAAATCTCCATCAACTGCAAGATGCTATCCTATCAATATGGGCCAACATTTCTAAAGAATGCTTTCAGCACCTTGTTGAATCAATGCCACGTAGAATTAAGGCAGTTCTGAAGGCGAAAGGGGGTCAAACACAGTATTAGTATGGTGTTCCTAATAATCCTTTAGGTGAGTGTATATACGTATATATATAATTTAATAATGGCTGTTTTATCAATCGGTAGTTATTGTTGTACTTGTGTTGTGAATGCACATTTGGTCTTTCTGTTTTTTATGTATATATCATTTTTTATACAGTATATATATATATTTTTATTTTATTTTTTAAAAATAAGGAAAATTCTTTTTTATCATGATATATCTATATATCTGTTTGTTTTGCCTTTTTTAATAACCCATCATCCCTCTTACTGCAACCAATGAAAATAACAAAATTTCCCTGGCAAATGCATAAGTAATAGAATGCAGGCTACCACTTTGCCTTTATTGGTGTTTCTTTATGGATTATGTTAAAGCAGTTATTTCCAGCATGGGAACGGAATGTATAGTGCTGTAAATCTTCAGCTCAGCAGAAGACCAGACCCACTCCGTGGCTTTGGGTGGCAGTTATGAGCGTATTAAAAATGCATGCCATAGGTGTCCTCCATGTCCCGAGGCTTCCCGCTAGCTGGCATGCCAAGTCCTGATAAGTTTGGGTACCATTCGCCCGACAAAGCTTTAATGTGACGTTATGTATTGAAAAAAAAAAGTGCCACTTATAAGGTCTCAGGCGTACTGACAGCCTGGCGGGGAGGATTGTTGAGCAGCCGTAGGGTTAGCATGCTCTTTGGATGCTCGGGCCGCTGTGACAGTCACTGTTCATTAAGGGGCTGCACGCTTCTTTTTAATGTCTGCTGGTGGGGCGAGGGGAACAGCCTATAATCATGTCGAGAAAGAGAGGTTTTTTGTGATAACGGCACTGAATTCAGGGTCATTATTCACCATTTCCACAGAGTGACCGCAGCAGGAGTGCAGTACGAGGGCTGTCCTGAGGGCTAAAACGGTCCCGGAGAGCACAGTGTGTGTTTGCTATGCTACTCATACACAATACACAGAGAGCAGATATGTCAGAATGCACTAAACGGCAAAAGCATTTCACAGAAATACATTTTTGAGAGTGGAATTTGTTAGCAAGACTCCAAATGCAAATTTCTGTTTGTATCAGGGTTGCACTGATATAAAATTTAGCAAATGTTGCACCTGACTTTGACAACAATGTTGTTATTCTGCAAAATTTGGATGCATTAGTGAAGGATTCGACTGATTCATAGTGTAATCAGGTCTCATTGTGACTCAAACTACACTGGTTGTGCTGTATTACATTCATACGAGTTGTTTGTGATTCATCTGCCATTGGTCAGTCAAACAGACAAGCAAAGGTAAATGCAGTAATGCATGAGATTAACTATTTCATTCTATATCTTTTCACTAACCCTTAAATGCATGAATTTTTCGCCAATCATCATCACATATTCGGGTCTTCAGCGACCTGGATCTATATCTAACACGGATGGATCTCAACCTGTATTGATCATTTAAAACTTTCCTGATATTAGAGTAAAAATCACAGAAGAATACAATAAAGCATATTGTGTTAGCTTTTGGAGCTTGGAAGGGTTCAGTTTAAGCAGATGTTTTATACCATCATCACTGTCCTCGTCAGAGCCCATTTCCCAGTTCATTCAGCAGCTGGGTCACATTCATGATCTCATTTTCATCTTCCAAATCAACATTTTAATCACTGACAGCTTCTTCACCAGACCCACCATCAAGTGACAGTGACACAAATATTTCATTGTGTTCAGTACTTGCTCTGCAGTAAATCGTTGTGCCATTTCAAGTTTTGTTTTCTGCCTGCGGTAACTATGAGTGAAACATCACTTCATCGTTGTGTATCAGACATTGCCACCTTGTAGAATAAAGGTGAATTACACTTATTCAGTCATCGAAGATTCAACTATTGTTGTGCAGAAAAAAAAATACTAACATTGTTACACACCTTGGGTTGTTAGCGACCCTATACTGTACAATTTTTTTACAAAAAATAACTGGAAAACAGGTCTTTTATATATATTTTTTATTGTTTTATTGTTTATAATGAATTTATTGAGCAATACTGAGAAGGTTGATGTCTAACTTTAAAAAAAGAATGAAGATGAGGGTAGTGAATAACAAAAAGGGTATGCGTTTCAGGTATGCGTTTAAGGGTTAAATCAAATCCTGATTGTATATTCAGCATAGCTCTGTAAAATATTTAACAATTAACGCAGCATCCTTTGGCTAGCATTACTGTCCAATATATGGTTATGCTTTCTGGGTTACGCTTACTTCAGCCGACTGAGCATCCATCCATCCATCCATCCATCCATCCCACCCATCCATCCATCCATCCATCTTTTTTATCTTCATCAAAGATTTTTAGTACAATGTCTTTTGATGTAGTTTTAGAAATGTGTAATATAAACAATAACATTTATAATACTTAGAATTAAGGTTAAAAGAGCTTTATTGTGAATTATTGACATTGGATTATTAAATCTATTGACAGTTGTGTTCATCAAAGTATTCATACAACCCTAGCTTGTAGTAAAATTTTACCACAAAAGTTGAAGTAATGATGTGCCTAACTGTGAATCTTATGGGTTTTTCTTTTTTGTCTTTTGTCTTGACAGGTAAGAGCTCTTGCTATTGACCTGCTGAGCCCAACGTTTGAGCGCTGGAGAACTCATGTTTGAGGCGTGCTGTTTTAGTGTTTTAGCAGCGAGCCCCTGCTGGTGAGGACAGAAAGGGCTTGGATGCAATTGTGAGGAGATTCACATCACAAGATAAGCATCATCTTTCTTGTGAACCAATCTTACGTAACACTCTAAGGACTGTTTCACACCGCACACAGAAGCAGTATGTAAGCGATGTAGCAACTAATACCTCTTTCTCAGTGTGAATTATTAGCAGGTGGTGTATGATGAACTGTAGTTAGACATTTTTGGGGGCATCAGTGTGATCTGTTGATGGAACCGTACTCTAAATGAGAAATGCATGGGTCTTAAGCTCCAAGATGACACTTGTAATTCATTTTCTCACATATTTAGCTTAAGATTAGTGGTTTCTCATGGCATGTGTGTATGGAGGGGAACGTCAGAGCGATGGATGGATAGATAAAGAGCGGCAATTGGGACATAAAGAGATATCTCATTTTGTAAATCGTTCAGTGAGGCTATTACTCCTCAGGAAGTTATTAGTGAGGCGAGAGAACCTAAATGTGTGTTTGTGAATGTGGCTGTGTGTGTGTGGTCCTGGTAAACCTTACATAATGGGGAATTTTTTTTTAGGGGTGGTGTTAGCCTTAGGGGATATAATGTATATACTGTATGTGTAATATATTATCTTTATGGAAAGTAGGGCTAAAATTATAACAAAGATTAAATGTTCGATATAAAGTTTACGTGCCAAAAGCAGAACGAAACACACGGACCATTTATCACTCGGCTCAAATAGCAGAGCGAACAGATGCGTTTACTTCAGTGTTGCCAAGTTTACTGTTTTCCCTTTTTATAATTGTTAGAAATTAACATTATTTGTTCTTTAGATATTCCTCTTAAAAAAAAAAAAAGTATCAGCTGCATGCAAAGAGACCCACATTTGGTTTTCGACCACTAAAAATGTGTACAATTGACCAATTTACCCATGGAACTACATTAAGATCTCAATATCTCTGGGATTGAATCCTATAGGGCCTTTAAAATAAAAATACCAAAACACATGTTTGATATGAACTAGAATCTAAAAGGATATTAAGATATCTTTAATACTTTTTGAGTTACAGGCATGCAAACTTGGGACAAAAAACACAAGAAATGCTTTTTCCCATTTTTGAACTGTCACCGTTGGCATATAATTCAACAAAGATTGCTAAAGTCAACATATTTAACTAATAGACTTACCAATCTGTGTAAAAATTAAATAAGGATACGGCCATCTTTCTAAAAAACATTTTTACCCCCTGAAATATGGCTCCAAATCTCAGGTGAAAATAGTCATTTAGACTCCTTTACAAAACAGTGAATTACTCAGTAAATATAAATTTATGGCATTTAATATTCTTTTTTATATTTTTGTGGTAACCGTGATCCTTTTTTTTCAGGAATCATTATAAATGTCTTTACAGTTTGTTTTGATCATAGGTCCTTGCTATAGTATGGAAGCTTGTTTTCGCCACAGAATAAAACATTTTAAAAGATAATTTCGACTTTTAATTTCACAATTGTTTACATCTCACAATTCTGACGAGATATAAACACGTAATTGCTAGTTATAAAGTCAGAATTGCGTGATATAAAGTCAGAATTGCGTGATATAAAGTCAGAATTGTGAGATATAAAGTCAGAATTGTGTGATATAAAGTCAGAATTGTGAGTTATAAAGTCAGAATTGTGTGATATAAAGTCAGAATGTGTGATATAAAGTCAGAATTGTGTGATATAAAGTCAGAATTGTAAGTTATAAAGTCGGAATTTTGAGATATAAAGTCAGAATTATGAGTTATAAAGTCAGAATTGTGATATAAAGTCAGAATTGTGAGTTATAAAGTCAGAATTGTGAGTTATAAAGTCAGAATTGTGAGTTATAAATTCAGAATTGCGAGTTATAAAGTCAGAATTGTGAGTTATAAAGTCAGAATTGTGATATAAAGTCAGAATTGTGTGTTATAAAGTCAGAATTGTGTGATATAAAGTAAGAATTGTGAGTTATAAAGTCAGAATTGTGAGTTATAAAGTCAGAATTGTGAGTTATAAAGTCAGAATTGTGTGATATAAAGTCAGAATTGTGTTGAGGTTGAGGTTTTTATTTTTATTTTTCTGTCGGACACAAGCTTACGAACTATAGTGTATTTGGATATATTTTATTAAATATTCAGTCACTGAAAATAATAAGAACTTAATATTGATTTAGTAACCACTTCATTTAGTTAAGGATTTTTCTGACTTCTGAGTTTAAGTCTTTTTGAATTATTCTTTAAAAGAACCAGCCCATTTGTTTGTGAATTGGACTGCACTGGTGGTCCTCTGTTTTTGATTTACTAAAAAGTATCTGCACATTTGAGTCCTGTTCGTGATTCGTCTGCCATTGGTCAGCCAAGCAGCACCGTCACAAACTCAGGCATTGATAAAGAAACAATTATATGTCCTAAAAATGTATGAGCCTAGTTACATTTCTGAGCAGATGACTAATGTGGAGCAATTACCCAGGCAAGGCCAAGTGGACTGGCAACCGTGGCGAATTATCTTCCCAATTATATCTGAAGGGGCAAAAAAAAAAAAAATGCTCTCACTCTCTACCCCCTCACGCTTGAGTGGAAGTCCAACCCAGGGTCACCATTAGCCACTGGCCCAATGAAACGACCACTCTTAGAGCCAAAGGCTGATATACTGTATGATTCAGTCACAGGTCCTGCTTCCTGTTTTAATTAGATATACCTCCAGTCTTAAAGTTCTGGTTCATAAGCTGTGCAGGCTGAGAAATCTCCCTGTTCTAAAGATGACAGAGAGATGCCTGGAGGAGATGGATAAATAATAGTATATGAACATATTCAGATGAAATCTACATGTCATTTCCATACATTCACATTTCAGTCTGATTGGTTGGCCACTTCTGGGAGCTGTGGAGCATTCACTCTGACATTGAGTTGTTATTGGTTGCTAGTATCATGATTTGCATAACATTAACGTCATTTGCATAATGCAAAACTCTCTAAAGGTGCAATTTCAGCTACATTTTCAGCTACACAACAACAAAAAAAGACTAACTTGAACACGAGAGAAATCTGTGTGGTGATCTTTTTCCCAATCGTGCAGATTTCTATTGAAATATCTGTATTGCGGCCAAGAAATTTTGCCAAGCAAAGGTAAATGCGATCACACAACACTCAAATGTCAAATATTGAGATGCTAATAGTCGAAATTCTCTTGCGAGATTAATGTTTAACAGCCTGTTTTCTCACCTCGGCAACCGGTTGACCAAACCCGGATCTGACCAATCAAAGAAGGGATGACAAAACTGACCTATAACAGATGGCCTTACTCTCACTGCGCTCGTCGTCTCTTTTAATTTGTCTTCTGATTGGTGTCTGCCGATCAGAGAGGATGAGATGGCGTTTTAACAGCAGCCACCTGTTCCCGAATAGATTTGGAACACATGACATCGACAGACGGAAGTTTTGGATGAGGACGCTCACAGAACAGGAGCTAACTGCATTAAACTTCATCAGAACAACGCATTGTGATTATTCGCAGCTCATGTCCCGAACAGAAAGACAAACACTGTTTACATAGACTTAATGTGAACCACCAGCAGTCTGGACTAGATTTTCAGTACTATACACCCCATCTGCTCGCTGTCTCAGAACGTAGGAGGAACGCCTCATCTGGGGATTTATTTTGCGGTTTCTGTTTCTTTTTTCTATTCATTTACCCTGTTTGTGTACATACTGTACTTTCACACACACCGCAGACGTCCTCTGTATCCGTAACAGCTGAAATCAGTTGCCAATTGAAGCATCGCTGCTCGTTCATTATGAAGACCGGTGGCCGTGTCATAAAGGACGATTTGGCTGATTCATGCCGCATGCTCCGCTTTGCTATTGATTCAGAGCTGGCCTCTTCAATTACCGCCCCATTACAACACACATCACTCAAAGGAAACGCTACTGAAATTACATTAGTTCTCTTTTTTTCCCCCGTTCTTTTATCTCTTCTCGTCACCTTCACTTCACCATAGCAACTAAACCCATTTAAAAACATTACCGCAGAGTTCAAGAAAATAGCACCCACCCAAATTCTGTTTGTGTTTAAGTGCTGAGGCAGGTGATGCAGGCAATTATGCAATTGCTTTTTTCCCTGTTTGGTAAAACATGGACTCTTTTTCTCACTTTATGTAACATGGTGCATTATCTGTATACTGTAGGCAAACAAATGCTGTTCAATTTACTGTTAAAAACCAGCTGTGTTCGCCAGACAGCATATGACACTGTATGACATTTGGTATACCATACTGTATATTTTGCAGTTTGTAATTATAAACAAACGCAGAACACCATTAGGGTAATGCACAAAACACATATAATGAAATAAACATTAACTGTCTGACATAAGATACGCCCTGAGGTACATGACTAATAACAACTAACAAGAAAGGATTTAAATTAATATCAACAAATGATGAATGAGTCGCATAGGGGCTTCAGGGAATGCTCACTTGTTTTTCACAGTAAATAAGTTAATGCTTTATTTACAAAAAGCAAACAGCTTGATACTATTTAATGTGGGAATGCATATACTGTGTAAATATAATACTGTTATTCATCATAAATTCTCTTCACTATAAGCACTGCCTTAAAGGTGGGGTAAGTGCTTTCTGGTAACCGATGTTGATTCCAAATCACCAAAACAAACACGCCCCTATTTTGATAGCTCCGCCCCACACATACGTAACCCAGGCAACGACTATGGAGGAATCTGTTGTGCCAGCCGGCCGAGGGTGTGATGTCATCAATAAGTGAAAGCAATGTGTGTTACTATGGTAATCCAGGTCGAATGTTCAGTGAAAAAGTCATCCCTTACATCCCAAAAATCCAACAACTCAATAGCACGAACACGAACTAACGAACATATTACAATTATGACCAGATTTAAGGGTTATATCGATCACTAAAAGAGGAACCAAAGGAAACAAACATGTATTAGGAGGATATTATCTTACTTTTCGGACACACTTTGGGAGCTGACGCTTGAAACAGACAGTGGAGGAGGTTTAGATGCTCCAGGCTTATACGGTGTAGAAATAAATGGGTCTTTATCATCGCTGAAGTGAACGGCAATAGGACAGGCAAGCAAACATGACACACAAGCATATTCAAGCAAAAGCCAGCATATATTAGTTCTGTAAAACAAAACAAAATCAATGTTACTCGCCTATCGAGAAGAAATGAAGCAACCTTGGCCTTCGCTCCTTGAGTTCTTTCCAGCACTGGAAAGCTGATCCGATATTTACACGGGTCCTACTTCTTGCCTGATCATATGCCTTCTTTTGTTCCAGACATCTTCCACATTTGTTTTTCATCTGACGTCGCTCGGCTAATGTCCGTCCTGTGTTGTGTCTTTTGAATAAGGACGTGCACTGAGCGCTCTCTTCTCCCCATCATTAGTAGACACGCCCCTTACTGCTGATTGGATATAAGTTTGTTTTGGTACTCGGCCCAAGATACTTTTCTAAAGCAGTTTTGAAATACCACTTACTCCACCTTTAAAACCTTTGTGTGTTTGTATCATTTTAAGCAGATTCTTACAGTTCTTACAGTGATTGGCATGGTAATAGATATGACAATGTTGTTTGGTCTTGGCGGAGTAGATGTGCTACGCTCCTGTTATTGCTGCTGCAGAGCAAGAACAGGACTTGCTAATGCCAATACATACACGACACGCTGATGTGATCAAGACATGCTGCTGCTGTACAATACATGAATTACCCATAGCAGATCTATACAGGTGGAGCTGGGGAAGGTGGAGGGTTTCTGAAAGCGTGCTGCAACTGCTGCAGAAAATGCTGACCAAGTGTTTGAAGGTTGAGCAGCGAGCTCATTGGTTACTGATACAGCAAATACAGCAAGAACCAATCAGCTTTGCTCTATATACAATGATGTGATTACAGGCCTTATTAAACTGTGCCATCTAGAATTTCAGGACAGAACGTTGCATATATTAACCAAAAAATGATGCTGAAACATTGTTACTAGAGCACACAATAGTAATCTTGAACTCTTGCTATTTCGTTTAGATATCGATTACATATTGATTCCGGACACTGTAGTAACTAAAGAGTTAATAAAGTAAATTATCTAGCTTCCAGCGAATCACCTTCCGTATTCAACTTACAGAAAAAGTGTAGTGCCTTTTGCAGTTCAAAATGCTTACGCGAAGAAGAATGTCATATACACCTAGAATGGCTTGAGGATGAGTAAATCATGGGCTAATTTTTTCATTTTTGGGTGAACTAACCCTTTAACTAAAATTTGACATGAAGGCGAAGTATAATAACCCATACTTGGAATTTGTCCGCTGCATTTAGCATTTAGAGTTGTGAACACGCACACACACACACTGGCGGTTAGAGATTGGGGCTGTTTAAGGGCACCTCAGTCATTCCCGTCCGATATTGAGAATCAAACTCGCAACTTTCAGGTTACCAGTCTGACTATCTAACCATTAGCCCACGACTGCCCCCCAGGATATGATTATGGTGATATTTAATTTAATAACACATTATTTGAAAGTTTAACTTCCAAAATGATAATAAGGTAACACTTTATTTCGATGGTCCACTTAAAGGGATAGTTCACCCCAAAAATATTTTGAAGAATGTTTGTAACAAAGGAGATTGACTACCATAGTATTTTTTTCCCTACTATGGTAGTCAATGGTTGCTCTCTCTGCTTGGTTACAAACATTCTTCAAAATATCTTCTTTTGTGTTCAGCAGAACAAAGAAACTCATACAGGTTTGGAACAACATGAGGGTGAGTAAATGATGACAGAAGTTTCATTTTTGGGTGAACTATCCCTTTAAGACATTCTATAAGTAATTTTGCAACTGCATGTCAACTAACTTTCATTAGAGTATTAGTAGACTGTCTGCTTAATATCTGCTAACACTTTATTTTGATACTCCACAAACAGATATTCTACTGACTATAAGTAACTTTGGAAGTACATGTCAACGCGCACCTCTCCAAAAATGTAACAACTAGTCAAGACACTGTGATTGGTCTGCTAGAACCCCTCCCTCAGGGGTTACACATACTCCCTCTGCAATAATGCAGAAGTATAAATGAAAACCGACGCATAGCCTACAGCGTAGAGGCTACAGCATAGGTTTGACGCAGAAGTATAAATCAGCCTTAAACCTAACCCTAACCTAACTATCTATTAACCTACTAGGGTGTTTTAACTATGCAGCTTTATTTATTGTATTATTTCCGAAGGGCAATGCTTCCATGCCAGACATTGCCTTAGGGAACTTTGGGAAATGGGCACATCAACATCATTAATAGCTCCAGATTTCTGTTCAGTCAGTTTATTACGGATCAGTGCGGTCCGAAGTGCCTAGTGTCATTAACTAATCTCACAAACACTCATCTAAGCCTGCTCTCCTTATGAATTATAATAACCATGTAATGAGACTTCACCCAGTGGTCTAAACATCAACAGAGATCAGTTTCAATTTCCTTTACAAAGCTCAAATGCAATTATATCTGCCTGTATCAAGGCAAGGTCAACGTTTTAGCTCCGTCTTAAATAACATGACATTTTCAGGCTCGCCCTATATGTGCTACTTGCTCATCACCAGTGTTTTGATTATGATTTTAGTATTTAATTGTTGGATGCATGCGCCCAGTGTGACATTCGTGCTCCATTTGTTTGACTGCATCCCCAATGGCCATTAAACAGCAACCGCCGTGTTTTCCAGCAATTTGTGGGAGGCGACCAGACGCGATGATGAGCCGTTTGACAAACCTGAATATCAATGATCTTTATTCCTCAATTGAGCGTTTGACCTATCACGTCCTCATTTAACTCCTGTGGCTTTGTTCCTCTCTAATTATGTCATGATGAAGCATTGATTTCCATTTCCATTTAGTTAGTTTGTTGCCACCTTTGGAGACATGGCACAGGGCATTAGCTGAAGTGAATTGTTAAATAAGGAATTGTCTGGATGAAGATCCCTTTCACTCACATGGCTTGCACTCAAACCTTGAATGTGTTATTTATTTATTTATTATTTTTTTAAACTAATGATAATTATATTAAAATGTATTATATTTTTATTTGATTGTATTTTCAGATTTATATTAACTTTGCACTGTTTTGAACTGTTTTGCTCTGGTATTGAAAATAGTATTGAGAGATTATGAAAATGAAGAATTTCTAGAATTTCACTAGTTTGTTAGACTGGATGCCAGCCGAACTTAGCCCCGCCCACAACATTTGAGGTCGGGAAGGTCGGTCTGGACTTGATCCGTTGTGGAGCAGCTATGCTCGAACCAGAGCGGTTCGGACCAATCAAATTGTCAGGGCGGGCTTTATCCACCTTTTTCCGGTGGGGCGCTACTGTAAAAAAGAACATGGGTGCAACTTCCAGTGAGGCGGCGGAAGAAGTATATCAATGGTATTTTGTGTGCTAGTTAGTGAAGAGGCTAAGTGTTTTTCGGATCATTGGCCAGATTGTGCCACAAGGGTTATGTGAAGGTTACTGTGAAGCAACATATGCAACATGAATGACACACACTAAACATTTCAGTTTAGTACTTTTATTAGTTAATTAATAATATCACAATACAATAAAAAATTTAATTTTCCTGCCCTTAATTGTCCTTACTTTACTGACCTTCCACAAAAGTGCTACTGCATGACTACAACAGCGTCCTAGACCTGCAATACATGAAAAACACACTGTCTGTACTTCACCTGTCACTAATGCTAGCACCCATGCCTTGTGATGGGATACGTGTAGGCTCAGGCTCGGCTCAATGTCCGCTTTTAGATTGTTTCCGACAGATATTGATACGCCTCTGAGCTTATCAAATTGCTCATCGCCTTACCATCACAGGCTACTGAATCTAGAAAATAGCTAAAAATGCTACTGTACGTAATACGAGGCCACTTCTTAACGTCATCCTCCCAACCAACTACCGCGGAAGGTAAAGGTATTGTTGTTTCACCCTTTTGAAAGTTCGTTGAGGTTGTGTTCCCACGTCGTTAGCAAATTTGGATAGCTTGAATGAATGTCAAAAAGCTACGTTTCCATCCACCTATTTTTATGCGCATTTTGGAATATTGCATCCAAAAATGCTGAATGGAAATGCCAAGATGCGCACGAATTCTATAAATGCGCATAAAAAAACGTATGCGCTTGTTATGACCCGCTGTATAACGACGAGGTCGACGTGCAAATTTGGGATGGTAAAATAGGAAAACCAGCCCCAGCCGACAGATCACCAAAAACACATACACTAAATTCCATCAAATATATACATTTATTTTAGAAAAAAGAATAATGAGTGAATAACGGAGCAATAGCTTCAGGGTGCCCCAAGGCCAACATAACAAATAAAACAATCTTATAAATAAAACATATATAAATGACCTAATCAGGAAGTAAAACAAACGTTACAAAGAAACTTCCCTAACTCCCTACTAATAAACAAATGCTAACATTATAAAAATAAATGGCAGGACACCCCTACATTCCAAAACGCAAATGTGAACATAAGTAAATCAGCTTAAACAAACACTCATAATCAAAACGAAACGCTTTGGGATCTGCCGACGGGAGGAGGCCTCCGGAGCTCTGCACGCCACCTGGTCAACGCCAGAATGAGCTCCCCGTCTTCCATTAGCGCCGCCCTTTTAAAGCGGAGAGCCGGTTGTTCCACCAATCAGACTCCTTCCACATCAGCCAATCCCTGCACACATGTACAAAAGAAAAACAACCCACACAAAACAAATAGAAGATCATAACAACGCTCGTTTGAGTGAGAGACATTTTCTATCCGATACGAAAACGTGCGCTTAAACTACGATGGAAATGTCCCACTTGTTTATTTCGAACCGGAAGACGCTCCCACTTTTGACGCAAGGTCTAGTACTAACCTACTAACCTAACCCTAATCCTAACCCTAACCCTTCTTCCAGTGTGCGTGCAGTTGAGTTCTGTTTACAACTATGCGTCGCTCAACATACGTCACTTACTCCGTTGCTCTGATTGGTTGTAGGTCTATCCAATTGAGTGCAGAGGCATTTTCTTTCCTGGTTCGGTTGAAACACGCCCCATAATCACAGCCCAATGGAGCAGTATCAGACTCATTCTGACTAGAATCTGAGTATGACAACATCAGGCTACTAGTTTGTGATTGACTTCTGAAATGTTGATAAATCTAGATTACTGTTTGAATATCTTATGTCTGTCTTTCTAAAGACTCTCCTCCTTTTATTTCCACACTATAGGTGTTAGCTTTGCCTAGTGGCCGTGTCTAGAGAATCAGCCACATTAATGAGAAGGAAAAAAAATAGCGGACTGTGTGAAAAAGTGTTGTGTCGGCTTATCAAAGTATTAATTTTTGGTCTTTTGAATCTTTGAAAGCCTTTGACTTTTAGATAAGTCGCCCCGTCTCCGACAGAGCAAACATATTTGCTTTTTTTCCCGTCGTCTTCAGAAGACATCCTCAGGGACACTTCCCTTGTTTTATCCTCAGCCTTAAGAAGAGGCACTAAGTTGTGTTGAAACTATAGCAACAGATGAGCCGTCTCTATGGAAATAAAGCCTCGCTTTCCTGACGAGGCCTTCTATTCAATGGTGCCAATTACAGAGAATCCTTGTGGCTGACCCTGAGCTGACACATTTACATTGAGGATTCAGTCACAGGAGGCTATTAGTCAACAAAGGCTTTGATTGAGTTTTATCTCCCTGAAAGAGTCTCAGACATATGCATCTCTACCTGAATATGTAACCCAGCATTGCTTTATCATGAGCTGTTGTGAGATCATCTGTGTATGTATATACATGGCCTTTCTTTGTGACCCACAGTTAATATAAAAATGAATAAATAATAAAGAAAAATGTGTTTTATAATGTATTATGTATTTTTAAATTGTATTTTTTTCCTGAATCCAACTTCTAGTGATATATGCACTGTTTACATATAAAATATAATTAATAGATATTTGTAAATAAATATTATTTTATTTTAGGTCCTCGATTGTGCACATTCAAAGCCACTTAAAGCAAGCCTCCAAGATTAGTAGGAAAAAAGTTTAATGCTGCGTTACGCAGAGAAGAATACCAGAGGGCTTTAAAAAAATGGATATCAATGGAGAAGATGCTTTAATACACTGAATAAACTGCTTTTGTGGAAAATCAGCTTATTTATTGAATTGACAGCCTATAGGCTAATCTTCAATATTTTCATTTTGGATTGATATATTGTTAGAGTTGAAATAAAAAATGCTGTTTTATAAGACAAATGACAAACAATTTTACGACAGGTAGAATTCAGTTTATGACTCTTCTCATTGGCTGTGTCCAAAATCGCCCCCTATACCCTTAACCTCCTTAGCTCTGCGACCATTTTTGGGGATTTCTGCCTGGATTTGGCCTTCCCAAATTGATAAGCTTCCCATGTACTGGTCTAAATACATCATTTTGGTGTTATTTTACAGGAAACACTTTGAAGTTACATAAATCACTGCTAAAAGTGATAAATATTTAAGTATATGTTGTCTAAGCAACCCCCCACCCCCAAAAAAGAGGCACTTTTTGATTTTTTGGGTTAGGCCTATATATTCATTTTTAAAAGTGTATAACTCAGGCCCTGTGTGCTCTAGCACCCTGCAGACAGTTTTGGCTGTTTCCACTAGATGGCAACAAATACTGGAACAAAATGTATTAGATTTATTCAAATGGATCTGAAGGGAGGAATATAACATTTTTTTAATGTAATTTCCGCCTACCCAAACCTCTCCAATATACACGTCTCCCCATATACAGTAGTATAAATACAATATCCCAGTGTCATAAAATTATTTTTCCAGTGTTTCTGGGGGGGTTGCTTAGACAACATATACACAATTATAGTGGAAGTTATCTAGTGTACTCATTCATTAATGCACCGCAAGAATGAGTGTACATCCAATGTACACTCAACAGCTAGAGAATACCCATAATGCACTGTGAGAGTTGCATGCCAAATAAATTCCCGCATCTCACTAGAAGATGGCGCTCGCAGCTGAATCATCAATCCATCCATACAGCGTACATTCCTCTTAATTGATTATTCAATTGTTTTATTAAGGTTTATACATTGTTTTCTTCAAGATAAATCTTTTCATTTTACTACTGGAGTGGCCATTTTGTTAAGTTTGAAATAATTATTAAAAAGCAAGCACAAACTATGCAAAAGCGGCAGCCCTTCCAGCTTGCTTAAAGTCTGAATTCGCTCACTTTCCGTTTCCGTTCACTTCCTCAAGTGAACTATATTAGTGGACCAATAGGGAATAGTGAATGAAGGTATTGGAAGCGATTTCGAACACAGCTATTCATTTCTATGGCATCCTTAAACAGTGATTGCCTCAAAATCAATGGCGTCAAGTCTGTAATGTGATCAAGGCACAAAAGATCCAAGATGACATTACACTGTCTCCAATGGTGGAGCCACGGAGGATGGTATCTCCCAATAACAAGACATCTTTGCCATTGTGGCTTATACGGGGTCAAATCAATATAGTTTCACCATTGAACACATTATTTCAGCAAACGCTCTTGTAATCTCCTCGTAAGATCTCACACGCTGGGTCCTCACAAGGCTGATTGCGTGTCGCCTTCTTGGAACTAACACTCGGCGGACACTAATAAGTTTTGACTCCCAGTGGGACCCAGATGTTGGAATAGGCTCATTTGCGGTTAACGAAGAGCTTCGGATTATCTGACATACATTGGGCAGTGCTCGGTAAGTGGATCAGCCCGGTCTCCACGCACCAGCCTTCAGCCAAGTGCCAGAATCACATCTTCATTAGGAGAAAATAAGATCTACAGTGGAGTCTCAAGGGAGACGAACGTGAGCCTTACAGCGGGCCTCCACTCTGGGTTCATAGCTGGGCTAATTTAGTCATTAACTGAGCTGACGGAAATAATAAGACGTCGTAGATAAGAATTCAGTCTCGTGTCGCCGTTCTGATTTAGCTGGTATTTACCTCAGACTGGAATTTGCAAATAGTTTGCCGCAGATGTTGTGATTGCACAGTGATTATCTATTAAACATCTGCCTGTTTGTCGTCGCAGGATCCGCCTCGTCTGAGAGGCTCGTGTTGCTGGGAACAGGGCTGAAGGTGAGACGAGTGCAAGGAATACGAAAAGACAAATCGATAGCTGTTTGATTCGCACAGAACAGAGCTCTGATCATTGGCAACCAGCTGCGGTGCTCGCTGCTCGGACATTTTGCACTGCCACGTCAAGTCAATAATGTAATTCAGCCAGTGGCAACTCTGTGTTCTTTCTAACACACCTTTATCGACAGAGTGAGAGGAAAGAACTAGTGGATAAGGGATGGAGGAACATTTGTTAGTATTCTCTACAACGCTAGACCGTGAGGTATGGGGTGAAAGTGAATCTGATCTCCTTTGTGAAGTTTTGGCCTCTCACAAATAACTTCTAAAAATTGTTGGCAGAGGTACTCTGTTCTATGATTTATGCTTTTGTTTTTCTGGTAAAATATTGCGAGAGGCAACCTGCTTTGTAGTGCATGTGGTCATTTCCCAATCTTATCTTGTATTGTCTTTAATAATATTCTGTTATTCTACAATAATGTAAATAGCACTATATATATATATATATATATATATACACAGACATACATATATCGATATACATATATTTATAGATTTTACAGCAATATATCAACCCATTCTCACTCCCAAGGCGTCAAAATTTGAAGCATGGTCATATCTCATTCAAATGATACACACGACTCTTTAACGTGACGCAATCGGTCACAAGATACATGAGAGCCAATGACATTTTACAATCAAAGCTGACGTAGTGACGTCTATATATATATACAATTGTATTTAATAGATTTTACACTTTTATTCAATTTAAATTGTACAAAGTGAATAATAATACTAATAATAATGAATTAATACAAATATTATTTGTTTTATTATTTAAACTAATACATTTATTATTATAATACATTTAATGTTGATAGTTAAAATAAAATCTAAAATTGTTTATTTAATAAATGTAGTTTGTGCCCACTTGCCTGCCATTTAGTTCCACCCAAACATTTTGTTTCAATAGGAAATGCACATGCAAAAAAAAAAACAAAAGGGAAAAAAGGCCACATAAAGCAATTTCATAGGGCCTTTAAATGAAATTACATAAATGCACTTGTTTGTGTATTATGGCATAAGTCTGGTGATGTAAAGAGACTGAAAACCTGTTTAATGCAGTACGGCATGATGTGTAATACAGAGCTAAGTGTTTCAGAATGCGATTCTCTGTCTGCATTCCTTTTTTTCAATACAGAAGGTCATACAATTATTTGATTTATCTCTTTTTCTGGGGAATGCTGCAGGTCTTGGCTTTTTTACACCACCGGTGCGAGTGCATTAAAAGAGCTCTGGAAACTGTCTGTGCTGAAAACCTTGCCCCTATTCTTTGTAAGTGGGTGTAACTCTAAAAGAGGCAGAGAGTTAGAGAGTGGGCAATGTGATCCGGTTTCCTCCTGAAGAATACAGCTCAACAGAAGAAAAAATGAAAAGGGTTTGAGAAGTGAACCCCTGACATGTCTGCTCTCGCAGCGTCTTGAGTGTTACATTTGTGTGCTCGGAGAGGAAGAGAGGCAGACAGATGTTTTATTAATAAACGTCAGAACTCTGTGACTTTGGAAATAGAAAATAATTTATATTTCATGAGCACAAGTGCGTGGTCGATTTGGTTGGTGAAGCAGTTAACATGTTTATATCATGACGGGTAACAGACATTTGCATCTGAGAGAGAGAAAGAACATTTTCTCATTTCAGTTGCTATTTTTACGTCTTGTCTACAAGTTTTAAAACTCCATTTTGATGTCATTATTAAGAAGCCCCTAAAGGAGCATGGTGGTGGACAAAAACTATGAGATGGGAGGAAAATTTGTCAATGCTATATACCCTATTCATTAACAACATGTATTCTTATTTCTGTGCCATAGTTATTATATTGATTAATAATAGATAGTTAACTAAATCTGTGTGCTTTGTATATGTGCATTTCTGAGAAGCATAACATGTACATATCAATTTAAATGGTAATATAGATGCATTTTCTGTGAAGCTGCTTTGAAACGATATGTATCGTGAAAAGCGCTAAACAAATAAAATTTGAATTGAATTTGAATTGAATGCTTTTGCAGTCTCTCGCAAATGTTTTGAGTTCCCCCAAGAAACTTTGCATTCGCCTGCAAAACCTTTTGCGGTTGCAACTTTGCGGCGCAACGCAAACGTTTTTGCAAGGTGAACGCAAAGTTTCTCGGGGTAGAACGCAAAAGCATTGACAAATGATTTTTCCTTTATCTCATGTTTTAATCCTTCAACATGTCCTTTTACACTGTAAAATGCAACAGTTGTTCTAACTAACACGTTTTAGTTAACTTTTCGTAATCTGTACTGTTCACATATGCCTTGTTTACTCAGAAAACACAAGTTAATTTATTGATTTGAGTGTCATTTTGTCAAGCAAAAAAGTTGTTTTGGCTGAGCCATTATTTATAGACTTTTCACTCATTTCCCCCACTTCTGCATTTATCTTTCTCTATAGTCGCATGCACTTATTTCCAAAAGTCACCTTGAATGCCTTGAATGTTTATCAATAGAACTGACAAATTGTAGAGAACATCACATTCCCCTGTTGATTTTCCTAAAATGTTTTTGTTTGAACTCACCATTATGGTGATCAGTGTTCCCTTTGGTTGGGCACTTGGAACTTCATTTCTATTATTATATTAATTAAAAAATGTATTATATTAATGATATTATATTATATTATATTATATCATAATTATATTATATTATATTATATTATATTATATTATATTATATTATATTATATTATATTATATTATATATTATATTATATTATATTAATTATATTATATTATATTATATTATATTATTATATTACATTATATTACATTATATTACATTATATTATATTATATTATATTATATTATATTATATTATATTATATTATATTATATTATATTATATTATATTATATTATATTATATTATATTATATTATATTATATTATATTATATTATATTATTATCTTTCTATTGATGCAGCGATGCACCAATAAATCACAGTTATTTGCTTTCAAAGCAAGCAAATAATGAATTTTTAAATTTGTATTGCTAATACTTATGTCAAAACTAAAATAAATATTGTCTTGGGATACTTGCATTCTGTTCCATTCCATTGTGCTTTGTCTAACTAGTGGACTAGATGAATTTGGAAACATCTAATATTAAACTATGTATTTTAAAACCATTATTACCTCATTAGTGGCTGAACATTCTTTGTGTGTGTGTGTGTGTGTGTGTGTGTGTGTGTGTGTGTGTGTGTGTGTGTGTGTGTGTGTGTGTGTGTGTGTGTGTGTGTGTGTGTGTGTGTGTGTGTGTGTGTGTGTGTGTGTGTGTGTGTGTGTGTGTGTGTGTGTGTGTGTGTGTGTGTGTGTGTGTGTGTGTGTGTGTGTGTAAAATCTGTTTTCTGTCCTAAGTACGGAAACTCATTAACATTATTTTTGTTAAATAAAAACAATGTGCTGTTGACATAAATATTCAGTCCCCAGAGAGGTTTACACACAATATCCCTCGAAGGACACCACAGTTCCCTAACAATCTGTGAATTATTAAAATAACTTTTATTTTCTCAGTGAAATCCCATGGTTAGAGGATTATTATTCAAGTTGTCAATCGCAAAGATAGCTGTGAAAATGAAAACGAAAGAGCATTCCAAAGAAGTCAGAGATAAAGTAAACAAACAAGTTCTGCATGAGAGATTCAACTCCCAGTGGGCTCTCTAGGTTCAGTTGTCAAGAACTGTAGGCTCTATCAAATCACCCAAACAAGGTCATCCTTCAGAACACTGTGCGAACAAACCATTGAGGCCAAAAATCACTGTGGAGGAACTACAGTTCAGTAGATGAGACTAACTTAAAAAGAACTTTTCATAACACCTGTATGGGAGGAAAATATCAATAAAGAAACCTATTCAAAAGTCTGGGGGTCAGTAAGGATGCATTAAATTGGTTAAAAGTAATAGTAAACACATTTATAATGCTACAAAACATTTCTGTTTGTAGTAAATATTTTTTCTTTTGAACATTCTATTTATCAAAGAAAAAAATGTATCATACTGAAAAAAGTCTATTTCGGCTATATGAATAAGCTGAATAAATCTGCTATCATAATGCTCCCAGACTGCTCATGTATGAGTGTTATGATGGAGCGAGGATCTATGTATATGGGTGACAATGCGCTTAATGCTCTTAATGGAGATAATGGCACTCCATGCAGAGAGGCATCAGCAAGGAGGAACCAAGAGGTTCGTCCTCTTTGCGCCCTTGCTGAGTTAAAACACTCTAATCTCGCATTAATTCCTGCAATTACACACCCATCATAACAACAGACAGTTTAGCCAGGCCTGCTTCAGCCCAATATTTATTCTTCCATTGTACTTAAACTTTACTGAAAATGATTAAAACATTTTTAATTAAAAATACACTATATTGCCAAAAGTATTGGGACACCCCTCCAAACATTGAATTCTGGTTCCAATCACTTCCATGGCTAAAGGTGTATAAAAGCAAGCACCTAGACATGCAGACCGCTTCTACAAAAAATTGCACATTTGTGCAACTCAACGACACAGTGGTAGGCCACTTAAAATCACAAATGTTCTCTGGAGTGACGAATCACGCTTCTCTGTCTGGCAATCTGATGGATGAGTCTGGGTTTGGCGGTTGCCAGGAGAACGGTACTTGCCTGACTGCATTTTGTCAAGTGTAAAGTTTGGTGGAGGGGGGGTTATGGTGTGGGGTTGGTTTTCATGGTTTGGGCTTGGCCCCTTAGTTCCAGTGAAATGCTTCAGCACACCAAGACATTTTGGACAATTTCATGCTCCCAAGTTTGTGGGAGCAGTTTAGGGACGGCCCCTTTCTGTCCCAACATGACTGCGCACCAGTGCACAAAGCAAGGTCCATAAAGACATGGATGAGCGAGTTTGGTGTGGAGGAACTTGACTGGCCTGCACAGAGTCCTGACCTCAACTCAATAGCCAGGCCTTCTCATCCAGCATCAGTGCCTGCACTTCTAGAAGAATGGTCAAAAATTCCCATAAACACACTCCTAAACCTGAACCAGAAGAGTTGAAGCTGTTATAGCTGCAAAGGGTGGGCCAACTCCATATCAAACCCTATGGATTAAGAATGGGATGTCTTTAGTGCATGTAAAGGCAGACGTCCCGATAATTTTATTTTTGAAAAGTTTGCATACTATAATATAAATAAATAGATTAAAGTGCCCCTATTATGTTTTCTCAGATATGACCTTTTACATGTTATATAGCTGTTTGTGAATGTAAAATGTCTGCAAAGTTTCAAAAATCAAAGCAGAGTTTTAAATGGAGTTTTTTTTTTTTTTAGAAGGTGTAATTTGTTAAGCACCAAATTAGTAAAACATTTCTTCACAGGACCTAAAAATATGTTTGATTTGAGCAGCAACAGTCCTGCTGTATCAGCATTTTGCAGCATGCCAAAATGTCAATTCAGACTCTCCTCTGAGGAAAGGCAGATTGGATCTCACTTTTTTCCTTGAGAAAGTTGACAGGATTTTTGTATTTATCTTCACTTTTCTTTTGAGTTTGACGTTTACATCTGGTATTACGATCCGGCGTGGTCTACTCTAATACAGCTATTTGTGATCCGAAGTAGTATAAACATGGATCAGCAAAGGACCTCCTTTTCACCTGTCAACCCTCCTTTGTGCTACCACAAGGGTAGGTTTTGGTAATTTTTCAAAGTTGTAAATTAATTAAAAGAGTACATTTTACAAGAAATGCTATTTCAGTCTTTTTCTATTTAAAAAAAATCACTTATAATTCAATGGGCCCTATCATACACCCGGCGCAATGCGACGCCAGGTGCGACGCGCGTGTTTTTTGCTAGTTTCAGCCCAACGCAGTTGTCATTTTCATGTCCTGCGCCACGTTGTTTAAATAGCAAATGCACTTCTGAAGACGAGGTGTGTTCAGGAGCATTGTTGGCGCGTTGCTATTGCTATAGGTGCACAACACACTTACACTCTGCTTATTACACACACACAGGAACTCGCAGAAGTACATAAACATCCGTCATGATGCAAGCGCTACTGGCTTTTAAAGGGAAAGGGAGATGAGAGTGTGTGTGTGTGTGTGTGTGTGTGTGTGTGTGTGTGTGTGTGTGTGTGTGTGTGTGTGTGTGTGTGTGTGTGTGTGTGTGTGTGTGTGTGTGTGTGTGTGTGTGTTTGTGGGCTGCTTTAAAAGCAAATAACCGTCCTATAATAAAATAAAAATAATGCTAAAAAATATAATTAAATAAATGTATTATTGCTTGGAATTATATTATCTTATTATCTTTCTTTCTTTCTCTCGTTCTTTCTTTCTTTTGCTCATTGTCACAGAACAATCTTTAACAAACTTGTCATATGACTATGTACAGTATCAGAGACAGTTTTTTTTCAGTGCTGTTTTTACCAAGACATCATATGGATAAAAAATGTATAATGTTATGTTAATGTTAATTATAAAGTATGAAAAAATCTTACAGTCTAGTTTTACTGTTCAGTTACTATATATACTGTAATCTTCCATCCATTAGCCCAAAACCGGATGCTAACGGCTTGGTCAAAAGGAATTCTGCATGTAAGCCTTTTCAGCATTTTGGTGAAGTTCTTTTAATTTATTGATATCTCATTTTAAATCTGACTCCATTAATAATTTTATCTGACTCCAATTCTATGTGACTCCATAAAGTGTGTTACGTTTAGAGTTTATCAGCTGATTTTAAGATTAGTTGCGATTTAATTTAGATTGTTGATTTTCTTTGTATCTTCCTAGTTTTCAAATTCGTTCATCAAGAGACCCAATATCGCAGAGAAGCAGATGCGTCCGGACCGCGCGTTCACAAGCACAAAAAATCTTCTGAGATTAGTCAGAGGATGCAGAGTGAATATTTTACCTTTAAGTGGTTGCACATGCTCACTCAACAAAAAGTTTAATTTTAGTAATATCCACGGACTACAACTTGCCAGTCCAGCGATAGTCAGAAATCGGAATATCGCGCACACTGCACCCATGCTTCAGTCGTGCCGTCATCGGTGTGATCTATCATAACACTAGATTTTGCAGTAATAAAGAAGTCTACATCGATCCATACTAAAATAATGATTTCAGAATAATACAAGATAAGTCAAGATTAACATTTATTTTGGCCAGACAGGAAAAGTAAATAAGTAAACAAGAATCCATGGTACACAACTGATCAGCGTAAAAACATACAACACAATTGCAAAGCAATATGAAAATAATTTAAAAGAGTCATCTTGTCTGGCTCACAGGCTACATGCCGTGTGTGTGTGTGTGCCCCAAAGACACTGACACAGCACCACATGGGGGTTCTGGCTACAGAATTTTTCCCCACTGAAAGCTATGTTACCCTCCCTTAAATACTCCAACAAGAACAAAAGGGTTGTAAATATTTGCAACACAACCACCTGGTTTGGGGGAGTGGATCAGATATCTTTGAAGAGACTCCTCAAAAGGAGAACAGAATTCTCATTAGTTTTTCAATCTTTCTAATACTACTAGTGACTGCAGTGAAACTGAGACCATTTTACCATTCGCACCGAGACCTTTAAAAAGACATCAAACATGAAAAGGATAAAACAATAGATTTACAAGATACATTATCACTGGTATATCTGGATTTGGTGACTTGAAAACAGGACAAGGAGATGGCAAAATGGGGAGGGGGGAGAAATGTGTGTCAGGGTGGTGTCCCACAGTTTCTGTGAGATCTTCTCTCAAGATTAGTGACTTTTATTGTTGTAATGCTGGGGTGTGGACCTAAGATTTTATCTTAGCAGCAAAACCGATCCTTACAATACCATCTATCACTTATGTTTGTCACTGTGATCAAACAGCATACTTGAGACAAGTTTACTTGTGAAACTCACAGCAGCACCACACACTTTGTTCCCTCTGATATCCCTCGGGCTGAATCCGAGTATCCGTCTGTTGATTTACTGCTTAGATATGCTGATTGTTTATTATACTAACAGAGACACAATTTGACTGTTAATCATCAGCTTACATTAATCTAACAGAATGAGTTATCTGAAACTGCCTTTTAGTCTTCCTTTGACCAAGCTGTGATTTCATTTACATTTTTTTCTATTGACCAACCTTTTCCCTCTCTTTCACTCCTCTCATCTTCTCAGTGTGAGGTATGAAGCAGTCCAGCGTGAAACTGCAGCTAATCCATGTTTAATCATCTTTCACATGATCTATTTCTGACTTTGTCACGCATGGTGCCGGCCTGTGAACTCGACCCTGTGATGATGGGTTAAAGCAGACATAGAAGAGGCCTCTGCTTTTCCTCACAAATATCAGACTGTGGTTTTTGAAACAGAGCCAGTCTAAAATTATATGTTGCTAGTCTTGGATGGGCAGGATAAACCATTTATTCTATCCAGGCCGATCCTGGATAGAATGGTAGTGAAAAGGAGGCCATACTTACACCATACTAATAAATTACTGGAGTAAATTATGGAGTAAAATTAGCTCCAACTGACCAGATTAGACAGAAAAGAAGAAAAAAGGGGCTTAGCGGCGTTGTGCGTCAATTAAAAAAAGTTACACGTAGGTCCAATAGAGGACAAACATCTCCATGTCCAAAACCTGTCATAAAAAAGGACTTAAAGTTTGGTCTCATTTTAAAGAAAACCCATGGCAGATTATTGTTGAGGTTTATGAAAATGATTTATGAACATTATTTTATGTAAAATATATATTTAATGAAACATGTTGAACTCTAAAACTGCTATAAAATCAAAGCCATAAATCTAAATAAGTTGTATTCCAAATTTGAGGTTGATATCTCAAAAAACTAGCTTTAAGTAAGATCTTGCATCAAAATGTTTTCCTTGAAAGGGTTAGTTCACCCAAAACATTTTAATTACCCAATGATTTACTAACCCTCAAGCCATCTTAGGTGTATATGACTTTCTTTTTTACAAGAACAAATCAATCGGAGATATATAAAAAAAATGCCCTGGCTCTTTCAAGCTTTATAATGGCAGTGAATGGATGATGAGATTTTGAAGCCC
Organism: Gobio gobio; assembly: GCF_949357685.1. Taxonomy (NCBI): domain Eukaryota; kingdom Metazoa; phylum Chordata; class Actinopteri; order Cypriniformes; family Gobionidae; genus Gobio; species Gobio gobio. The sequence goes on from NC_137118.1 coordinate 11,542,939, forward strand.
AAAAAAGTGTATCCATCCATCATAAAAGATATCCACACAGCTCCAGGGGGTTAATAAAGGCCTTCTGAAGTGAAGTGATGCATTTGTGTAAGAAAAATATCCATGTTTAAAACTTTAAAAACTAAAATAACTAGCTTCTGGCATATCGTAGGCTTTGACGCCTCTCGCGCTTTAAACAAATAGGGCTGGGCAACAAACTCAAGCTCCTCGTCTCTTATATCGAAATCCTCCGACATTTCTCTTTAAAAAATTCTCGTTTTAGATGTCTAATTCATGACGGGTGTTTTGTTTATCTCTATCCTCTGTGCTTCCGCGTTCATCAATACGTCATGCGTCAGGTCAGGGTTACTCTTTTGCCGTAAATCGGTGTGTACGGCTGTCCGCCGGAAGCTAGTTATTTTAGTTTATAAAGTTTTAAATGGATATTTTTCTTACACAAATGCATCACTTTGCTTCAGAAGGCCTTTATTAACCCCCTGGAGCCATGTGGATATCTTTTATTATGGATGGATGTGCTTTTATGGGCTTAAAAAAATCTCATCCTCCATTCACTGCCATTATAAAGCTTAGAAGAGCCAGGACATTATGTAATAAATGAATGGCTTGAGCTATTGTGGCTGGGTGAACTATCTCTTTAAGGTCCTGAGTGTAACTGTTTTGTGTTGCTAGTGTAAAATAGATTCATTAAAGGAAATGGGGGTGAAATAGTAAAATTCCAATAAAAATAACCACTTGTGCCAAAATGTATGCAGTTGGCATAAACACAGGCAAAACGATAAAAAGAAAAAAAGCTGAATAAGACATAAATGGGAGCAGTGAGCAGTTGTTTTGAGGAGACATGAAGAGATATTAAGACATGACTTATGTACTAATTAGTCTATATACTAAAACCCTCTTGTAGTGCTATTATTTCCCTTGCCATTAAGTTACTGTATTAAGACAAGGCAAATACATTGAGGTGGTAATGGTCTTGTTCAGTACACATACAAAGCTAATGAACATTTAAAGTGCTCTCCTGGAACGCTGCCATTGAAATGAGATTGAAAAGATTTCTTGCCTTGCTGCTTATATTGTGACTTTTTATGAGATTCTAAAACGGGCAAAACATACTGTATCTATAAAAATAAAAAAACACAACAAAAATGTGCAGCTGTGTAATTAGCATTTTGGACATTTCTTGGAAAAAAAAACCCACCAACTGTATATTCACACAAAACGATGATGTGCTGTTTCAAGTTGTGGCTTTGGATTTCTGTTTTGTTTACCACATGACCTGTGAGTCACATCCAGCGTAAACCACAGAACCACAGAAGTGAAACTTTGGTTTGGCGGAAAATGAGAGCTGATGGTTTCTGTTTTGGTCTCAAAGTTCCTCCCCCGTATTATCAAACACAGAGGCTGAGGAGCGAAACCCGAGACTAAAATCGGCATCGAGACCCAATTTCGCATTAGTTCTTCTCATTGAACAATGCAAGCATCCCCGAAGTCTTGTTTGCTTCTGTCAAGGGACGTTCCTCTCACAATTGTTTCTTTGTCCAAAGCCAGAGCTGTAGTATATGATTATGCTGGCTGGGGAAACATGCTAGTGAATTCAAGACACTGTAATTAGGGGCGCTGCAGTTGCACCACGGATATAAAACACAACCCGAAACCACACAGAGCTGAAATTTTCCAGTAGTTCTATCCAAGTTCATATGCTATCGTAGTCTATAAGCACAGAGAAGGCAATTGCTCCTCCTGTCAGAGCTCTGTGTTCATCGCAGTGACCAGATCTGGCCTGACATGTTTGGGACGGCCGTTTTAAAGTGCTTATTCAATCATTTATAAGGGGAGGGAAAAGATGAGTGGTTGTTCGTCTCAAAGTGTTTCTTTTTTTCTTCAAAAAAAAAACATATGAGATATCAGTAGGTGGCTTGCAAGAGGATGCTGCAAAGTCATTTTCCACAGCAAGTTCTTGGTTTATCTCAGTGTGAAGGCAGATAGACAAGTTTGATTTTCAAGGCAAAAAGGGCAGCATTTTTTTCACATTTAAATACAATGCAAAAGAGCTTTTTATATATACCTAGAACTCTGTTTTTCACTGCATCAGAGGGAAGTCATAGGGAAAAAGAACATTAATAACAGAAATTCATAAAAGAAATGGTTTGATGTGAGTCCAAGAGCATGTTATGGCTGTGTTTTAAATACAAAATCTGAGATGTTTGTTGTTTTATCAAAAGAAACCTGACATACGCTGTAGTGTTTATAATTGGCTTAAAAAGATGATTAAAATGACTCAGACTTTGTTTGTGAATCATTCTGTGAAATATGGGTAAAATGATGATCAGAACTCATGAATCAGATTTATGTTTCTGATTGGCTGAGACTGTAGATCATTTGATGACATAATTGATTGTGCCATGCTGTGTTTTATGTTCCTGACATTTTCTTAAGTATGTTTATAATGGATAAATGTAGTAACTTGTTTCTGAAGGGGATGTGACTACATAGATGTGTTACACATACATCATATCAGCATACATCACTAGAGTAACATACATCAAGGGTTACACATACATCATATCAGCATACATCACTAGAGTAACATACATCAAGGGTTACACATACATCACATTAACATACAACACTAGATTAACATACACCAAGAGTTACACATGCATCTCATCAACAAACAACATTAAAGTAACATATATCATCAGCATACATCATTAGAGTAACATACATCAAGGGTTACACATACATTACATCAACATACATCATTAGAGTAACATACATCAAGGGTTACACATACATCACATTAACATACAACACTAGATTAACATACATCCAGGGTTAAACATGCATCTCATCAACAAACAACATTAGAGTAACATACATGAGGGGTTACACATACATCATGTCAACATACATCAGCATACATCATTTGAGTAACATACATCAAGGGTTACACATACATCACATCAACATACATTATTAGAGTAACATACATCCAGGGTTAAACATGCATCACATCAACATACATCATTAGAGTAACATACATGAGGGGTTACACATACATCATGTCAACATACATCAACATACATCATTAGAGTAACATACATCAAGGGTTACACATACATCACGTCAACATACATCAAGGGTTACACATACATCATATCAACATACATCATTAGAGTAATATACATCAAGGGTTACACATACATCACATTAAAACATCATTAGAGTAACATACATCAAGGGTTACACGTACATCACATCAACATACATCATTAGAGTAACATACATCAAGGGTTACACATACATCACATCAACATACATCACTAGAGTAACATACACCAAGGGTTACACATACATCATATCAGCATACATCACTAGAGTAACATACACCAAGGGTTACACATACATCATATCAGCATACATCACTAGAGTAACATACACCAAGGGTTACACATACATCACATCAGCATACATCAAAAAGCAAACCAAACACCGTTATTTTAAAGAAAAACAAGTATCGTCCACAATAATATTTTACTGGTGAATCCAGGCATCCATTCCAGCAGTATGAAGTGAATTATGCAGCCAGGCATCTTTATAGAGGTTCCAGAAAGAATATAAATACAGCCCGGCGCTGACATGCTGTTTTGGTTTAGCGGTGATCCCCTGCTTAACTGGGATCCTTCAGAAAATCCCTTCATGCCTCTTTTCAGTCATCATGTTGATGTCTAACATGTGAATGCTGTCGGCTACCAAAAGGACTGTGTTGTGAGGAGACATAAACAAAGATTTTTCCTTGATGCATCCTAGCCTACCGGTTCATAAAAAAGGTCAGAGGCAGCTGTTATTCAGCAGTGAAGTTCACTGAGCTTTTTGCTACATTAAATCCCGCTGTTGATTCCTCCAGTCCGTGTAGCTTTATTAGAATTACGCCCCATCAACATCGCTCATCTTGCAGCCTGCCACAGGATCCTTTTACTTCTGTTTCATAAGCTGAAATGTGAGTACAGGATAAGTCAGCCATCAGGAGAAGTAGCCTTGATCAGAGAAAGATGTTCAGAGGCGTGTGCAGTACTATCCATCAAAACCACAGTAAACATAATTTTGCTAATTCTTTTATCATTATTATGCTTTCAGGTTTATGAGCTTATATTAAAGCTGAATATAATATTTTAAAAAGTATTTTGTAGCACAGCAGGACCCAAAGCAACTAGCCCTTTAGCGGTTAAAAAACAAAACTGCATGCAATTTGCGAAAGAACTCTGTTTTGGTTGTGCTTCGGCTCTGCATGCCTGTGCAGATGAATATGGTTATCCTACTGCTCATAAAACATTCACTAAGCTTAAGATAAAACCAGTCTAGATGGAAACATTACTGTAGCTTTACCCATTAATAGACACGGTACTTCCTTGAAAATAAATTCCAGTACAGCACTTCAGCAACCCATAATGAAATGACCCTTCACAATAGATAATGCTTTACAATCAGCTCTGTTAGAGAGATACATGTGGCAATTTATCAGTCCAATAAAATAGCTTACTCACCTGTTGAGAAATTAATACGCCATCTCAGAAGCTCCTCTGTTCTGCGTTTTTTTGATTCCGCAGAGGTTCACACTTTTTTGCTCGTTGTGAAAACTAACCTATGCCACTCCCATAGCGTTAAAGTAGCTGAAGCACCTTTTCTCTATTTACAGATATAATGAGACATGCCTGAACAAGAGATGCAAGTACACGTTTTGGAAGAAAGATTGATGGTGTATACTCATAATGACCTTGCTTTGTGCACTGGTGCGCAGTCATGTTGGAGCAGGAAGGGGCCATCCCCAAACTGTTCCCGCAAAGTTGGGAGCATGAAATTGTCCAAAATGTCTTGGTATGCTGAAGCATTAAGAGTTCCTTTCACTGGAACTAAGGGGCCAAACCCAACCCCTGAAAAACAACTCCACACCATAATCCCCCCTCCACCAAACTTTACACTTGGCACATTGCAGTCAGGCATATATCGTTCTCCTGGCAACCGCCAAACCCAGACTCGTCCATCGGATTGCCAGACAGAGAAGCGTGATTCGTCACTCCAGAGAACACATCTCCACTGCTCTAGAGTCCAGTGGCGGTTTCCTTTACACCACTGCATACTACGCTTTGCATTGCACTTGGTGATGTAAGGTTGGATGCAACTGCTCGGCCATGGAAACACATTCCATGAAGCTCTCTACGCACTGTTCTTGAGCTAATCTGAAGGCAACACGTTTAGATGTCTGTAGCTATTGACTGCAGAAAGTTGGCGACTTCTGCGCACTTTGCGCCTCAGCATGCGCTGACCCCTCTCTGTGATTTTACGTGGCCTACCACTTCGCCTAGCACAGCTGAGTTGCTGTTGTTCCTAATTGCTTCCACTTTGTTATAATACCATTAACAGTTAACCGTGGAATATTTACTAGTGATGAAATTTCACGAATGGACTCATTGCATACACTGTTAGACATTTATAAGAGATTTTACAGTAACTTACTGGCAACACTGTTGCCAGTAAGTTACTGTATTTGAGATTTACAGTACAATAACCGCATTTCAGTTTACAGTAACTACATGTTACTGTAATTTTGTAATACAGTACTGTTACTGTAAACCTTGGTTAACAGTGCATTAATCCTAATCCTATTCAATAATTAATACTTACTGAATTACATTAATTCTTACATTAATCTATCCTACAGAAGTAATCCAAACAGACAATTATTATGAAATATAAAATTCTTTATTTAAAACATTTTAAGTGCTTTAACTTAAACATGTAAATGTGTGGAAAAAGTTCACTTTAAAACATCCTCGAATCAAATCTTATTTTCAGAAAATCATGTATAAAAGTAATCAGAGTGCATTCAATATCACTTATTTTACATTTTATTTACATTTACATTTATGCATTTGGCAGACGACTTGCATTGCATTCAAGATACACATTTTACATTTTGTCAGTTCTTGCTTTCCCTGGGAATTGAACCCATGACCTTGCTAGCGCCACACACTATTGTTTGAGCTACAATTTTAAAAACAGAAAATAGTTGGTAGAATACTGTAAATAGTTGGTTGAAGAATACTGTAACTTTGGTGCAAAATACACATATACATGAATAAAATATAAACAAAGAGCAAATTAATTCTGAAACAAGTTATCACAACACAACACAAACACAAGTTTCATGTCTGTACCGATCTGTGTCATCTTCCACATTGGATGATTTCAAACAGGAACCAGGATTCTGCTCCATTATGGCAAGAAGTCCCTCTAGATAAGAATGATATGAAGTTAGTCATACAATTTGAGTATACACAAACATTTTACACTGTTGGAATTTAATAAAAAATAATAATCCCATTACAATTCATCATAATGGTAAAATACTATTTTATAGACAGTTAACACTTTGAGGTACACCTAGCTCAACGTATGCTGTCTAGTCTAATCCAGTCCTGCAATGCCTTCATGAAGATGTGAAATGAAATGTTCAGTTTTTGTTTTAGCTGGTGATTCAATGTTATGAATATTTTGAAGAATGTACTTTGTAGTGATGCTGAACCTGATTGCATATTAGAGAGGTGTCTCTGTTATTAGCTTAACAAAATTGATATTGAGTAAAAAACTAAAGAAAACTGTTAGTACATAATAGTAGCAGCAGCACAAACTACATGCTCCAAAAAAGTAATATTACTGAATCACCTCAACATGATTTCACAAACTATTTAATCAAAAACAACAATGTAACCTTTTATTGCAGGATGGATTACATGTATACTGCATTAGCTTTAGTAAGGTATCCTCAAACTTAATGCTACATTCACACGGGACGCTTCTCATTTACTTTGAATGGTTGACGTCATGCATTGCTGAACTGAATTGTGGGTTCCGTCGCGTCGCTTCACTCACGTTGCAAGCGGCAGAAGTTGAAAGGTGTGTTCGACATCAGCTGTGGCCGGATGCAACCAATCGGCGAGAGTAGCCACGTGCAGGCGAGGAGGAGCTGCAAACGGAGACGTGAAGTCTGACACTTTCTGCTTCCCGCAGTGATGCTTGCACTGTGTTTGCACACTTTATCAGCTGAAGTGAAATAAATGCAATATTTGTCAATGCACAGATGTTTCAGAGACATTTTTTGTCATGTAAAACTTTATGCACTACTTAATACAGCGTGTGTTTGTACAAGAATAAAGTTCAACATACAAGCCTAAACTATCAATGAAGTGGGGGTCTACGTTTTTCATCTGTTTTATTTTGATAAACATGACAATATAACAACGCAACTACATGAAAAGAGATTTAACTGTTATAAAAAAGAGATTTGTGCGCATTAGAGGAACTGAAGGTTTTAGAATAAACACGAAACACATGTGATCGCTGTTATGCGGAGAATCTGGCCAATCGTGGAACAGCTGTGTCATAATCAAAGTCCGTGCAGTCGCTCTGGAGAAACTGCACCGGCTGTATTAGCCGACTGCTCTCGCGGTGCTTTGATGTCATACGTCACTGTCACGTGGCGTTGGCGCTGTCTCAGGTCAGACAAAATTTCTAACCGGCATGACGCCCTGTGTGAATGCAGCGTAAGTGTCTGTGTACATTACATATCCTATTAAAAAAGTATCTCACCTAGTCCAAGTTTTTCCATTCAAACTCCATTAGGTGGCGAAGGAAGGATGACACTCTGTTGTTGATTACAGTTGTCTTCCTGTTCACAACTTCCCCGGTCTTCCGACTCACTCTGGTTTTGGTGGTGCATCTTGTTCCCTCCTCTGGGTTTTTCCTCACGAAAAAAACTTAAAGCAAGAGAAAATTAAGAGAATAAAGATATTTTAAATTTCATCACCCTTAGTGCCTTTGCTTTAAATGTTTTTGGTAACACTTTAGAATAATGGTCCGTCATTAAACGGATAGTTCACCAAAAAAAATAAGTTAATTGTGTCATTTAGTCACCCTGTTGTTCTAAACCTTTTAAAGAATGTTTGTAAACAGACAATTTTGAGGCACCATTCACTTCCATGGTAGGAAAAAATTACTATAGAAGTGAATGGTGCCTCAATCTGTTAGGTTACAAACATTCTTCATCTTCTTTTGTGTTCAGAAATGTATTCAGGTTTGCACTTGAGCAACATTATGCTAAAGTTTTGCCATGTTTTTTTCATAAATTATATTTCATCTGCCAAAATCATCCAAAAATTGTCCAGGACTGCTTCAATTCCAGAAAATAAAATTATAATCTGTCAGTCCTGGACAAACACAGTTTTGGATTATTTTAGTATAATATAATTTATGAAAAAAAACATGGTACATGGCTCGTTACAGCTAAAAAGAGGTGGAAAAACTAAATAATTGTGTGATTCTGTTAAACAGACCCGACTAAAACATACAAGAAAAACTTTGAATTATCAGTAATATGTGGAGAAACAAAGAGGACTAACGTTACTTACCGATGTATGAGTTCCAGTGTCGCACAGCACAGGCAGGCTCCTGGTATTCTTATCTAAAATGTCAAATAAATAATGTCAATCCATATGTAAACTTTGTTTGTTAACGACATTATTTTTGCAACTAGTGGCCAACGTTAATTTACTAACTAACGTCGTCCTAAATGTACGCTTAATATGCTCGATAAACAAAATCTTCATTGTATTGGTAAAGTTAATTCAATAAACTCACTAACGTTAAGTCTTTTTAAAAATAAAACGTTAGGTTTATGTTACCTCAGTTTTCGTACCAAAGCTGAAGCAAATGATAACCTAACGTTATGTAAAGTATGTTGTCCGGACTGTGAGCTCTCTCCTCGGGCAGTAACGTTACACACGACGCTGGCTGCACTGGTTCCTAATCTAATTCAATAAACTCATTTTTTTTTAAATAAAACGTTAGGTTTGCCTCAGTTTTTAGCAGCAAAGTTTAAGCAAATGATAACCTAACGTTATGTAAAGTATGTTGTCCGGGCCGTGAGCTCTCTCCTCGGGCAATAACGTTACACACAACGCTGGCTGCACTGGTTCCTAATCTAATTCAATAAACTCTTTTTTTTTTAATAAAACGTTAGGTTTGCCTCAGTTTTTAGCAGCAAAGTTTAAGCAAATGATAACCTAACGTTATGTAAAGTATGTTGTCCGGACTGTGAGCTCTCTCCTCGGGCAAAACTTAGAACGCTGCACCGGTTCCTAATCTAATTCAATAAATTCATAAAACGTTAGATTTACCTCAGTTTTTAGCACCAATGCTGACAAGCTAAAATTGGGGTGCAGACAACCGCGGATAGTACAAATCACACTTACCTTGCTTGTTTGCCGTTCTCACGGGGGATGAAAAAATCTTCGCAGGGTGTCCGGACATAGCTCTCATGTTCTCTGGAACCGTGAGCTCTCTCCTCGGGTGAAACTTTCAACGCTGCACTGATGGTTCCTAATATAAATCTAAAGCAAATCCTGTCGATCCCAATTGTGCCAAATAGGCCGTTGTGGTAAATACAGTATTATACTTTATTTTTTAAAAATACAGGAAATCACTGTATTTGGTGTTTGACGTCATAGAAAATACCCATGATGCAATGGGAATTACAGTTATTTACTGTAAAGAGAATTTACAGTATTATACTGGGTGATATATAGTAAATAACTGTACAAATTACAGAAATGTCTAACAGTGTAGGTGGAAACCTATCACTGTACCACACATGAATTCACTGAGCTCCTGAGAGGTGCTTGATTTTTACACACCTGTGGATATGGAAGTGATTGGAACCTGCATTCAATGATTTGGATGGGTTTCTCAATACTTTTGGCAAAATAGTGTATACCTCTAGTTTTAATCGATTATATCGGCGATTATGTGTTTTCGTGTTTTTTTTGTTTTGTTTTTACACAGCGCTCGAATGTCAAATGATGATGGTGAAACACTTTATTGATTTTATGGTGGAATATTTTACTTTTTTGTGTTAATTTAGGTGTATTTCGACCAAAAACAAATGCACTGTAGCTTTATGTCATCGTGAGCAGTGCAGCATGCATCACAGTTTCCATTTAGATATTACACAGCATTATGATTAATAAGAAATGTTTTTTTAAGCACCAAATCAGCATATTATGATTTCTGAAGTTCTGCAGGAAAGACTCGGGAGAATTATATCGACAATAGTGCATTTAATAATAGCTCAGCAAGCTAATAATATACAAAGTCAATTTGGCGTAGGCCCCGTCCGTAGGCATAATCCGAGGGTATCGGATCTGCAATTCCTGCCTGAAGACAAGGGCAGGGGCGCAGCCGACCCCCCGGGAGGTATGGACAGGACCATCCTGGTGGTGGTGGGGAGGATGGGGGTAATCGTCGCTTCAGATCTGCGTAATCGTCGCTTCAGATCTGCGTAATCGTCACTTCAGTATCTGCGAACTCAAACATGTGTAAGTACAGGGCTTTTATACGGTGAGCATGAGAATATAATTGGGTTAGAATGAAGGCAATAAGTGACGTAGTAATTGAGTCTTCCCAGCAGAACTTATGCTAGAGCTTTCATGCTCATGTGACACTGAAGTCTGGAGTAATGGCTGCTGAAAATTAGAAAACAGTTATTTTAAATTGTAAGAAAATAAGCAACCCCGAACATTTGAATGGTGGTGTACAGCACGAAAAAAAGCTAATTATTTGAGCTTATTAATATTGACTTTGAACAAGCAGGCAAGCAAACAAGATGGGCTAATTTATAACGTATCCAATATCCTCTTCACATTAATTCAGAATCTTTATAAAAGCTCATGTAGATGACTCCAGCTCTCAGTGGGAGAGGGGCTGTCCTATCCCACCATTCTCAGGCTGGAGAATATCAAAGCAATGGAAGTTGAGTGCGTCAAGGGACTGGGGAGACCAAGCTGTGAATTTGTGATTAAAGCAAGGTAAATGAGTCCATTAGAAGCAGAATAGCCCTGGAGACATGACAGGAGTAAATCATTGTGGCTAATTTCCTTCCCTCAAGGACAGACCACAGAAAGAAAAAAAGAGAGAGAGACAGAAAGGGAGAGAAATAACCGTTTGAGAAAATGATGGAGCTGAGGGCCTTTTCTGAAAGGACAGAGAAAGCCAATGCCATTCTGGTGTTTGGTATTTCATAAACTCATTTAGATTTGGCAATTGCAAAGTTTACATGTCTCTGGTCTGGGGCTTTGTCGTATAGTGTCAGTGTAATTATTCAGCACAGGAGCATTAGGAAGACATTAACGTGGTCACAGAAAGTCACAGATAGAGCTCGCATACAGGAAGCCCCAGCCGAGATCGGCTTTACCTGCCAACACTGGTAAAGTGGTGCAGGTGTCGTACTGCTCAACCAGCCACATTAATTCCTTTTTGACATATGCAAACCCCCAGCACATGGAAAAAGTACATGGTGGTATCAAAGGATGGTGCCCCGTCAGAGTAAATGCTCCATGTGTCCCAGCGGTGGGTGAACCTGGCAGCGTCCCCAGCAAATAGGTCTCCTCTGCCCTGTCCGTCTGTTCCCCTGGCCCGTCCTCACAGCCTTTGTGTGCTGGTCTGGGAATGTTCACATGCTTGCACATAAGCACACAAACATACACAGGTGTATGAATTATTATTAAGGGAAATTTTAAATTCATATTCAATCAGCTAATACAGGGCCCTATCATACATCTGGCGCAATGCGACGCCAGGCGTGTTTGCAAGTTTCAGCCCAACGCAGTTATCATTTTCACGTCCAGTGCCCCGTTGTGTAAATAGCAAATACACTCCCACCCATCCATAGTTTCCAAAATTATTCCATCATTAAGAAATACACAGGAACAAATGAGTAATGCAATATTAATATTCAAGTAACTACTATTAACTAACAAGAAACTCTGATTAACGAATTAGTAAGTCATAATTTTCAGTTAAATGTGGTAGTTCACTAGACGCTAATCAATAACTCCTTTTTTTGTTTTATACCTCTTATAGGACTACTAAGAAGTTCTACAGGTTCATAATTAATGAGAGTAATGCACAATGTTTTATTCTAAAGTAAAGATCACGGTAACCTACTAGTAATGATCAGGGGCGCGGGAAGATAATGTTGTAGATAAAATATGGATATTTTTTCTTACAAAAACGCATTGCATCACTTTAGAAGGCCTTTATTTTAATTATATTAGCAGCACAATATTTTTGAGGGAACGATTAACCAGTTAAAAAAATTGAATTAAATATTATGAATATTTTAATATAGTCCCAGAATTTTGGACCCCACGGTATTGAGCTTTCGCTGCAGGAACACTAGTGAATCTGGTGCTGATCTAAACTGACAGTATAAAGTGTTCTGAAGCTGAAATGAACAGGCCCAGTCTACAAAGGCATGTAAAAACCTCATCCAAAACAATAACCACTTGAGTTTCTCCTGCCCTGTTCTCTGGTCTCTTGACATAAGCCAGTAGTGTGATTAGTTAGATCATCCCGGTCTCTGTTTGTTTAGTTGAACACTTTTGCTCTTATGTAAGTGCTGTGGATTAATCCACAGAGTCTGAAGCACGTCTCCACACATCTCAAGGAAATGTTGTTTTGATTGCTACTAATGTGGCATGTCTTGCTCAGTGCAGCCCGAAAAGTAATATCCTCCACCCCAACCCAGCCCAACCGTGCAGCACTAATAGAATACAGAGATGAGATGCCCTTAATGGAAAAGTAGCGCCTAAGTCAATGCAATTAAACAGAGCATGTTTGAACACGCAAGACCTGTTTCCCCACAAGCCATTAAAGCCACTGAAATCAAAGTGTGTTTGTATTTAGCGCGGTTTAGATAGAAAACAGAACATAAATCTGGATCCCCTCTGTTTTTTCAGCCCTTCTAATCTTTTGATAAATAAAGAGATTTCGTCTGCTCGCTAGTCCGTTTGTTTGTCGTTCAGTAACTTTTATGTAATTCCCCATTTGCAATGTTGTTCACAAAACCCATTATGTTTCTGTTGGAAATGGAAAGATGGCAGAAAGAAGCAAATCAATTATGCGGCTCAACTCTTCGGCTTTAGCACAATCATTTTTTTCCCGCGATAAGAAGAGAACATCAGTCTGGTGCTTTGACGTTAACAATTGTTTTGTTTATGGTTAGCAACTTAGACATTTTGATGGATCATTTTTATGTGGGTTGTGTTATCGGTATGTGGGATGCGGGCTCGTCATAAATATAGTTTTGCCCATTAAGGTTTGTAATGACTCCAGAAAGTGTATTTATCAGATGACCAGGATGCAAACATCCCTGTAGTGAAATAACATTCAAACATAACTTTTTCATTATATTTATGTCTTCAAACATCTGGTTCCTTTTGCATTTTTTTTTTTAAATGTTTTGTTCCTGAATATAATCAAACATCTGGATGCTTGTTTTGTTTTGTTCCTGAATAGCTTTAAATATCTGGATGCTTTTGTTTTTTGTTTTGTTTATTCCCTGCACTGAGTATCTTAAAACATTTGGATGCTTTTGTCTTTTGTTTTGTTTTGTTTCCGAATGTCTTTAAACATCTGGATTATTTTGTCTTTTTTTGTTTTGTTTTGTTCCTGGATATCTTCAAACATCTGGGTGCTTTTGTTTTGTTTTGGTCCTGAATATATTTAAACATCTGGATGTGTTTGTCTTTTTTTTGGTTTGTTTTGTTCCTGAATATCTTCAAAAATGTGGATGCTTTTTTTCTGTTTTGCTTAGTTTAGTTTAGTTTTGTTCCTGAATATCGTTAAACATCTGGATGCTTGTTTTGTTTTGTTCCTGAATAGCTTTAAACATCTGGATGCTTTTGTTTTTTTGTTTTGTTTATTCCCTGCACTGTGTATCTTTAAATATTTGGATGATTTTGTCTTTTGTTTTGTTCTGTTTCCGAATATCTTCAAACATCTGGATTATTTTGTCTTTTTTGTTTTGTCCCTGGATATCTTTAAACATCTGGGTGCTTTTGTCTTGTTTAGTTTTGTTTTGGTCCTGAATATCTTCAAACATCTGGATACTTTTGTCTTTTTTGTTTTGTTCCTGAATATCTTCAAAAATGTGGATGCTTTTGTCTGTTTTGTTTTGTTTAGTTTAGTTTTGTTCCTGAATAGCTTTAAACATCTGGATGCTTTAATTTTGTTCCCGAATATCTTTAAACATCTGGATGCTTTTGTTTTGTTTTGTCTTTTTTGTTTTGTTTTGTTCCTGAATATCTTTAAACATCTGGATGCTTTTGTCTGTTTTGTTTAGTTTAGTTTTGTTCCTTAATATCTTTAAACATCTAGATGTTTTTTTGTTTTGTTTTTTGAATATCTTTAAACTTCTGGATGCTTTAGTTTAGTCTAGTCTAGTCTAGTCTAGTCTAGTCTAGTTTAGTTTAGTTTAGTTTAGTTTAGTTTAGTTTAGTTTAGTTTAGTTTAGTTTAGTTTAGTTTAGTTTAGTTTAGGTCTGGTCTGGTCTGGTCCTGAATATCTGGGTTGCTATACAATGGAAATAGACACTTATTTGTGCTCCAATTACATTTCTATGTATCAATTTTAATATGTATTGTATCACGTCACATGCTAGTTTATACTGCAGTTAACCCCAATTTTTTTGCATGATTTTAAAAGACAAATTTCACTTCTTGTAAAGCTAGATCATTAAACCTGTGAAATGGAGTGGAAATGATAGTTCCAGTTATCTTGTGATTGTATGTAAGCTTAATTAGTGCTATAATAATGACTCATTTCGGAAGTGTGTAGTTGTTTCGTGCTGCTGTGTCCTCAGCCTTGGAAAATGCGAACGATGACATTGCTGCTTAATTATTGTTATGCAGGGTCATTTAAAGAGATTACATAACTGTGCACTTAACGCAATCGTTCAACTGGAACGTCCCTAGTTCCAAGAAAAAAAAGCATACAGACATGGAAATCTCAATTTGTTTTCATTTATAAACCTGCAATTAAGTAATTATCACATTGCGTATAATTTTGCAGCTTCAAGAGTCATTATTTATTTCTGAATGACTAAATTGCGGTTCATCTTTGTGTATCGTTTCAAAACTGGGATTCTTTTGATTCCCAAACAACCCTTGAAAATGAATTTGAAAGGTTGCCGTGGCTGTTTACACTGTCATGAATACAGTCAGTTTGAATATCAGATCTGTCTTTGTTATCATATCATGCACTGTTTTATCAATGAGACGTCACATCAATCACTCAGAGAAACTACAAATAATCTGCTTTGATATTGTACAGCAGCTTACAAAACAATAAAAGGTTGACCACAAACACAGAGTTTTTTTCAGATTTTCCATTGCTGCGTTCTCTACACATTTACAATTCTTTGCAGCCTTTAGCCACTGCCTACAATGTTCTAGAAGATCCTTCCCTGGAAACTGAATGTAACTCACTCCCACTAAATGTTTACTCTTTGAATTTGTACCCTGGAACAATACAAGTCATCACCAATATGACTAAAAGTTTGCTAAGAAGTATTTCCTACTAAAGCAAGGTTGACTCTGGTATCCATAGCAGACTGGTAGGAGTGGCCTTGGACTTCAACATGCCCAGTTCATTAGAGGTGTTGACGTTTTCTACTGTATTTTTATGTATTAGTTTTATTCCCACATGACTGCTTGTCAAGTTTTATTGAAAGCCCATTTTTTCCAGTAGTGAAAGACCCTTTCATGTGTCTAATATATATCAATATTGAATATAATTAGTATTCAAGTTAAGTGGTTTGAGGAGACAGTTGAGTTCTAAGGAATTAATAGGTTTTAAAAATGAATATTGTTATTTTATAATGCTACTGTAAGTAAAACAGTTGAAGGGGGGGTATTATATTGTGAAATTAATATTTACATTTTTATTTTAATATATATTGTTATATAATGTTGGGTTTCTTTGTATCTAGGATACTTTTAAAAATTGGATATGCTGATGTATTCACACGGTTCTCTTTGAAATAATGCATCAGTGGTGTGTACTCAGCAGCTGTGATGGATCTCCACCCTCAAAGGTCACCCAATGCCCCGCTGCGCCTCCATGCAGTGGTCAGCAGGTGCTGCGTTCTGTGGGACTGAGCCTCACTTCGTCTCCCTCAGTGTTCCTGGACTCCAGTGGACCCCACTTGGCGCAGGTTCCGCCTGTTAGAGACCTTTTGCATTGACGGTGGTGCCAGCTCATGGTGGGAAATGGGCAGTTTAGCCTCGCCCTCTCAGAATCACTGCTGGTCTTGATGAAATGTCTGGTGCCAGCCAAAATCCGCTGTTGTCCCTGCCAGCCCAATGTAATGGCTCTGCCAATAGGAATGATGGGGAGCCAGGGATGAAAGAGAAAAGAAATGTTCTGTAGGAGAGAATGTGTGTGGTTGAAAGGAATGGATATTGATATGGCTTGATTTAAGGAAACGGGTTGATCGCTTTTGAGACCTCAATTATATGGTTAGCTGCATTTTATTATTTGCATTCAGTATTGTTGTATACCTGCTGACTTGGACACTATCCAAACCAGAGATTGTAACCAACTGGTTGAGAATTGAGTAATGGAGTATGTGTTCATTTTTTAATCAGTTGCCTCTGATCTCTGTGAGCTTGTGTAATTCTGAAGACCACCTGTTGAGCATTGTGAGCCGTTTCCTCAGTGTGTGATCAGTCGCTTTGAGAGTTCACAGGAAATGGAATTATCGTCTGAAAATGGCAGCACAATCACAGAAATGACGGGTCATTTTCTTTATTTCTCAGAGTGTTAGAAGAAATATCAGTCAAGACCTAAACACCACTGCCATTGTGCAGAGTAGGCTATCTATACAGGGTGAACTGAACTTTGAGCTTTTCAAAAAATAAAGAAATAAGTTGACCATAGTTTTGCTGTAATTAGTAAGATTTAAAACCAAGGAGTGCCTATGAAAATGAATGGGCAATACTTTTACAGCATTTGTCACCTTGACTATACTGCATATATTAATATACTAATAAATATACCTCCATGAATAATTTAATATTTGCATGATATTTATAAATGTAATACAAATGTATAAATGGTGTAAAAAAAAGTTCCCACAAAGTTGGGAGCATGAAATTGTCCAAAATATCTTGGTATGCTGAAGCATTAAGAGTTCCTTTCACTGGAACTAATGAGCATCAAATCAGTATACAATAATTTCTGAAGGATCATATGACCCTGAAGACTGGAGTAATGGCACATTACATTTGAAAACATGACATTTTACCCTAAACTTTTGAACGGTAGTGTTTGTGTATTGTGCTGGCAAAAATAGCTTCTTGCGTTCCTCTTCTTTTTTTTCCCTAGTGAGCATGATGTGCACCATCAGCATGAATGTGAAAAGAGTGTGAGAATGTGAAAAGTGAGAGTGTGAATGTGTTTGTGTTAATGTTTGTTGTGGTGTGTGGAGAAAAACAGTCATTTTAGTCTGCCTAATCCACTCGAATCCATATTCATTCAAATCTAAGATATTTAGTTATGTGTAGTGAGGGTGCGAACTTCCTTTTAGCTGGGATTGAGTGATGGTGTGTTTACTTCAGTAGTTTGAGCGTAATTGATGTTGCTCATTCTAATAAGAGAGGTGTGTAGATTGCCTTGGATTGTCAGTCGTGCAGAAAGAGGCAGACAGAAAATGAGACTGATTTTTACTCAGCACTTACAAGACAGCAAAGTGTTGGAATGAGGAGAAGAATGGGACATCAGAGTAATTTTGTACCAGATTAAAAAAAGCCAGATTGTTGAATAACCTTATGGTGTTGTAAACTTTTCTTTTTTTTTAAAAGACAAAAATAGATATTTATTATTAGGGATGCACTGACGTATCAGCCAATCATGGTGAGGAATGGAGCATGAGCTTAGTTTGAGAACAGATATGTTAAATGTTCTATATTGCTGTAATCATTCAGTAAGTGATATGTTATGCTAATTCTATCAAAGCATTGTGTTACCAATTAGCAAGGTAGCATTTATTGAACTAGCTAGGTAAAGCTAGACAATTTTCCACAACTAAAAATATTTAATTTGATAATTTTAATTTAAATGTATGAATTAGCTTACATAAAAAAAAATGCTGGGTTAAAAACAATTGGGTTGTTTTAACCCAGCGATTGGGTTGTTTTAAGCAAAAATTTAACCCAACCGCTGGGTTAAAACGACCCATTCACTGGGTTAAAACAACCCAATCTTTGCTGGGTTAGTCAAATTGCTGGGTTAGTCCATTTTCAACCCAACTTGGGTTGTTTTTAACCCAACATTTTTTAGACGAGCAATTAAAATGTATGAGTACTTAACTTAAAATATGTATCTGATTGTCAGTAACTGATTGTGAGGTCAGGCAATGTTGAACGAAAAGGCCTGTCTCACTGTCTCAACTCTAATTCATCCCAAAGGCGTTCTATCGAGTTGAGGTCAGGACTCTGTGACTCAAGTTCTCTGTGACACTGGTGCGCAGTTATGTTGGAACAGGAAGGAGCCATCCCCAAACTGTTCCCACAAAGTTGGGAGCATGAAATTGTCCAAAATGTATTGGTATGCTGAAGCATTAAGAGTTCCTTTCACTGGAACTAAGGGGCCAAGCCCAACCCCTGAAAAACAACCCCACACCATAACCCCCCCTCCACCAAACTTTACACTTGGCACAATGCAGTCAGGCAAGAAGTTCTCCTGGCAACCGCCAAATCCAGACTCGTTCATCGGATTGCCAGACAGAGAAGCGTGATTTGTCACTCCAGAGAACAGTCTCAACTGCTCTAGAGTCCAGTGGTTGTGTGCTTTACACCACTGCATCCGACACTTTGCATTACACTTGGTGATGTAAGGCTTGGATGCAGCTGCTCGTCCA
Source organism: Gobio gobio (assembly GCF_949357685.1). Lineage (NCBI taxonomy): Eukaryota > Metazoa > Chordata > Actinopteri > Cypriniformes > Gobionidae > Gobio > Gobio gobio. The sequence goes on from NC_137118.1 coordinate 11,561,750, forward strand.
TGGAAACCCATTCCATGAAGTTCTCCATGCACTGTTCTTGAGCTAATCTGAAGGCCACACGAAGTTTGGAGGTCTGTAGCTATTGACTCTGCAGAAAGTTGGTGACTTCTGTGCACTGTGCGCCTCGGCATGTGCTGACCCCGCTGTTATTTTACGTGGCCTACCACTTCGTGGCTGAGTTGCTGTTGTTCCCAATTGCTTCCACTTTGTTATAATACCACTAACAGTTGATCATGGAACATTTACTAGTGAGGAAATTTCACGAATGGACTTATTTCGAAGGTGGTAACCTATCACGGCACCACGCTTGAATTCAGTGAGCTCCTGAGTGCGACCCATTCTTTCACAAATGTTTGTAGAAGCGTCTGCATGCCTAGGTGCTTGATTTTATACACCTGTGGCCATGAAAGTGATTGGAACACCTGCATTCAATTTGGAGGGGTGTCCCAATACAGTTGTATTTTGGCAATATAGTGTACATCCGTCCGTCCATCCACTCTAGATCTGCATTCTTTTTTGAATGCTATAAATAGTATATGTATACTATTTTTATGTTATGTATTAACTAATTTTCAAAAAACGATATAGTTAAATGTATAATAATTAAAATTATTTTAAATAAACTTGGGGCCTACATTGGAAACATATCTCCGGTCTTTCTGTGACTCACCTTTTCCACCTCTGATGAGTCTTTATCGCTGGTGTCAAAATGGAAATACAGCTAATTATAATTAGCATAAGCTAACCCTAACCCAAACAGACACACACTGACTTCACCTGTTAATGAGCGAATTAAATTCAATTTGCAATCTGCATAATCACAAGGGGTCACCATGCATATTTCCCTGCTTATTCGTCTCAACATCTAAACTTGGGGAGCAGATCTCTAGCATTAAGATGAATTACAATTTTATATATCCCAACCTGCAGAATCCAATTTTTTAAAGAAATAAATAAGAGCGCTCCAGAGGAAATAATGTTTAATTTCATTAAATTAAGTATTCGTTCCACCATGAATAATTAACAGCAGTCTTCCTTATCCTATGTGTTGAATGAAGTAGTTCCTGTCAAGGAATAATTGATGTACTTTTGTAATGTCACCGCAGTTGTGTGACAGTTTTCATCTCAGGAATGCTGACCACCTGAAGAAGTCCTTAATGGCTAGTTAATTAGATTTAACGGTGATTAAATCTAATGGTGATAATCATTTAAGATTGATTACCTAAGGTCTAATCACCACCTTTCTCTCTCTCTCTCTCTTTTTCCTCATGTGCTGTTTGGCTGATCAGATATTCTCGCCGTTTCAGGTAAGCACAATTTCGAATCCTCCTTTATCCTGCTGAAACATCACTTCATCTGCTGAGGCTGTTTTGTGTCTATACTGGTTTTAAACTGTTTTACCAATGCCACTTAAGGAAGGCAAGAAGTCAAGCGCTAATCTGGCAATACCTCAAATTAGAGGAGGTTGGCGATGTGAGCGATGTGTTTGTTGTTGGGGTAATTGGAATGTTCCAGCGATGAGTGTGGGCTCACGACTGTGTGACAGCCGACACTGCCTCGAGATGAGACGTGAACGGATCATCCGGCGCTCCGTTTCGACGTATCAGAGAATCAGCTAATGAGCCTGCTCGGAATACTATTATTTCCAGGGTTTGAATCTCATTGTTAGGGAGATTAATGTACGTGTGAGATTATTAATACTTTTTTATTTAAACAAATGAGTTTTGAGTGATGAATTGATGCATGTATTTGGTGAAGAATGTGACTTGGTGGATGAGGAAATGAGTTGGTGCCAGTGGTTTGGAGGATATGATTTTCTCAGTGGTCACATTTGGCACTACTAATTGGTCTAGCTAGCTCTTTCCTTCTTTCTTTTTTTCTTTATTTCTGAAAAAAAAAAGCATTACGAAAAGCGTTAACATTTGATCACAACATTTTCCATATGTACATGTTTTTTGATGACAATCAAGCAGCTCTTGTGCTCAAATGGCATCTAGAATTGATCAAATGTGCATGAAGGTTTCTCCAGAGCTGTGAATGTGATCTGAAGAGCAGGACTTGCATTGCTTGCTGAAGATGAATCATTAGGATCTCAGAAATTTTATAGTAAAAAGTGCACAAATCTCTTTGTGTGTGTAAATATATGTGAACCAAACCAATGTTTAGTGTGTGTGTGTGTGTGTGTGTGTGTGTGTGTGTGTGTGTGTGTGTGTGTGTGTGTGTGTGTGTGTGTGTGTGTGTGTGTACGATTGAGTATAAGAATACCTGTATATGATTCAAAAGTTTGGTGAATTAAAAAAATAACAAAATAAATAAAATAAAAATTAGACTGGAAACTTGTTTCCACCACAAAATAAAAAATAAACTTGATTTTTTTTCTCAGAATTGTCATATAAAGTCGCAATTTTGAGTTAAGTCAGAATTGCATTATAAAGTTGCAATTGCGTGTTTATCTCGCAATTGCAAGATATAAAGTCGGAATTGTGAGATATAAACTCTTCTTTCCCCCCCTCAGAATTGGACTTTATAACTCGCAATTCTGACTTTATAACTTGCAATTGCAAGGTTATATCTCAAAATTTTGAGAAAAGAAGTCAGAATTGTGAGATATAATTCACAATTCTGACTTCTAATTCGCAATTCTGACTTTATAACTCGCAATGGCTATTTTTATTGTAAACTTACGAGATGTAAACTGACAATTGTGAGATAAAAAGTCACAATTACCTTTCAAATGTTTTATTTACCCACCAATTTTTTTTTTTTACTCACATCTCACAGATCGGAATTTGTTACACACGTGTAAACAGAAAAATCTGCACAATATCTGAAAATAATATCTGAATATCTGCACAATATAATATCTGCACAATATCTGAAAAGATCCATTTGAAAGCAGAGAATAGTTCATTTTTTTAAAGAATTTGATTTTATTTACTTGGTGTTATTTTTATCATTCAAATTTAGCAGGGTGGTTAATAACACATTTTTCTATGGTGTGACAAACTCAGAACACATATTTTATAATGCCTTTACACAGACCGTTGTATTTATTTGATCAAAAATAAAGTGAAAACTGCAATATTGTGGAATATTATTACAATGTAAAATATCTGTTTTCTATTTTATTTTTTTTATTATTCACGAGTTTGTGTGCCCATATAATCTTAGTGAAAAAGTGGTAAACAGATTTGGCTTGCTGTCTGCTATAGAGGGGCTCGGAGAGGATATTATACCCGAGCTCTGATTGCCCCCCTATAACAGGCAATATTGTACAAAAAGGGGGAGCAGGGGAGGAGGAGGGATGCTGCAAGAACTAACAACGGGAAGAGGTAAGCTGCTGGTTTTATACCTTGGTATTAATTGGACGATTAGATGGGCGTACTCCTCCCGAAATTACGTTTAATAACTTCACTTCTGCTTTATTGTCTCCCTCAGGAGAAATGTATCTTAGACAATCAAGAGAGCAGGGCAAGCATACAACAACAATCTAAAAAAAACAACAACAAATAAACACATATACATCACCCATTACACCGCACTAAATATTACACTAAACATTGCACATTGCCTATCACATTACCCTCCCCCAATTAATCACTTCTTATTCAATTATTTAATTGATAATTGAAATACAGAAAATGTGTACCTATTCAACTTACAAGTACCCTATATCTCCTGCCTGAGGGCATCAGCTCATACTCCTTATGGAGAATATGGCTTGGGTCACCAATCATTTTAAGGATCTGCTTCTTTACAGACCTCTCAAAAATCTCCTGAAGAGAAAATGGGGGCACCATACCAATTCTTTTTCCAGCTCTTCTAACCACATTTTGAAGTTGTGACCTAAGTTTAACAGACAGATTACCAAACCATATCATAAAACCATAACATATTATAGATTCAATAGCTGATAAAACAATAACATGATACTATTTTCCACCCCATAAAGCCTAAGCCTTCGCACAAAGTGACTAGCTCGTGTACAAACATACTCCACTTGATGACCCCATTTTAGCTGAGAATCAAAGTAGATGCCTAACTACTTATATGTTGTTACCTGCTCAACTTCTTCCTCATAAGCTAAAATTGGGCTATCACCCTCGGGTCAAAGATCATTTTTTTACGTTAAGCATCAAGTTATGTTCCTCACACCACTTCACAACCCCTTCTATCTCTGATTTATACACACCAACATCATTTTTTTTTTTCAACAAACTGAGTGTGGCTGTATCGTCTGAAAATTGTTTAATATAGTTATTTGTATACTTATTCCTAAAATAATTTGTATACAATGTAAAAAGAAGGGGGGAACTTACGCAGCCTTGAGGAACTCCAACATTTGTAACCTCTATATTAGAGAGAGTTGAATTAACTTTCACCTGCTGTTGTCGTCTGATAAGAAATGCATAATACCATTTAATTATATAAGGGTTTACCTCCATCTGTTTTAACTTATTTAACAAAATATCTGGGAGCATGTTGTTAAACGCTGAACTCAAATCCATAAATGTCAATCTAACATAAGCTGTCATAATATTAAAAGCATCCTCTGTACTCCTGTTTCCGTTGTAAGCAAGTTGATAGGGATCAAATTTATGCAAAATTATCTCTCACTTTCCCTATAACAATACGTGCAAGTGATTTCATCACTATGGATGTTAACACAACTGGTCTAAAGTCATTATTTTCCTGTGGTGGATGTTTTTTGGGACAGGGATAATGACTGCTTTTTTTCACAATTTGGGAATATTGACAATATCAACTGATAACTGAAATAAGGGACTCCATGCTGGGGTTAATTCATCAGCAAATGTTTTAAGTAAAAGAGCTGAGATTCCATCTTGCCCACTAGACTTTTTAGTATGCAGCCCTTTAAAAATTCGAATGACAGCACTTGGGTCCACTTCAATCCTATCCTGGGTGAAATCCCATATTACTGAAATAAGCAGGTCTCTACACTTATCGATACTACCACTCACAGCCAAATAAAATCATTTATAAAAGTTATTAAATTAATTTGCTTTATCAAATTCATTTTATAACCTGCATTTCTTTGTTATTTGAATTTAGATGAATCATTCCTCTAACAGCATCCCACAACTTTTTAGAATTACTAGTTGAAACCGCTTCTCTTAACACGCAAGTTATACTGCTGTCTCGCTTCCCTCAATTTTCTCCTCAGTTCTTTTTGAACTTCTCTCAATTCCATTACATTATTATTCTTAAAAGCTTGTTTTCTCCTCCTGATACAATGTTTAATATCAGGGGTGAAATATTCCTTATTACTTGGATAAATCTTAATGGTCTTTTTAGGGGACCACTAGCCTAGAAATCTAGACGCACCCTAGTGGCAGCAAATATACATTGGCTTACGAGCTTGAAAAACCAAACTCTAGTCAGGCCAATCACATCGTGTATAGAGTCGGTGGGCGGGCTTAACATAATGACGGCAGAGTTGCGGCGGTTCCGCGTGCTACTTGAAAACAAAGAAGCTGGCGAACAGCGTTCTTTTGAATCGGCTTTGGCCGCGACTGTGGAAGATTTGGAGTTAATGGCACTGAAGTCATTCTTGAAAAAGGAAGATGTGTTCGGAGTTTTGCCGACCGGATACGGCGAAAGTTTAATCTATCAACTAGCTCCGCTTCACCTTCTTCATTGCTCTGGTTGGTTGTAGCGCTATCCTATTGCATGCAGAGGGAATTTGAAAGACAATCGTTTATCCCGCCCCTCGTATTGAGCCCTGCCAATGGTGTTCCCAGACCCAACATCTTGATTTAATTCAATTTATTCTTTAAAATGTAATTTGTGATGGCAAAGCTGAATGTCCAGCATTCTTCTGTGTCACATGATCCTTGTGATATGTCTTTACTGTCACTTTTAATCCAAAAAGTGTCTGTGTTAAATAAAAGTATTATTTTTATTTTAAATCTTACAGACCCCAAACTTTTGAACGGTAGAGGGAGTTTGTTTGTTTGTTTATTATTGTCATTAAATCAAAATATGTTACTTAAATAAAGCATTATGTGTTAGTTCAAGCAGGCCACGTAGTCAAGCTCCGCTAACAGGAAAAATTCCAACTCCGCCATATCAGCTGATCCGATTCCTATTCACTCAATTGGCAACTCTCAAACGGGATGCCTTAAGCGCAGCTTCAGTTCAGTCTGCCTGCTTGCTGCTTCCACTGCACGCTGCTTTACAACCCACCTCCTCCCCAGCTCCTCCTTAAACTGTGTTTAACTTAATCAATGTCATTCTGTTGTCATTGATGCATACTCTGTTCTAAATGGGGGATTTCGCTGCCCTCCCAGTTTAAAAAAAATGGGAGGTTGTCCCCAGAAGCTGCTGCTGTTCCCTGTCTTGGCTTTTCATGGAAAAATATGCCAATAAAAAGTTGACTCAAAGTTTGTCTATGGTGTTTTTGACTTAAGTGGACCTGACTGAAACTGCGCTTGTAGGATGTTTGTTTTTGTATTTTGAGAAATGGCTTGAATTCAGGTAACAAGTTTGCTAAAGGGAACCTCTAATCACACGAAACCTGACAGCAATAAAACAACATCAGATATTCTCTAAAGTGCTTAAACCTATACAAAAATCTCAATAGCAGCTATCATACAGTTTGTCCCCATACAGTCCCAGGCTTTGTGTATACAAACTTAAATCTTCTCAAGCAAGGGTATATGGCTATTCCACACAGCTTCAATTGTATACTTGATCATTTTGAGTTATTAACACTTAAATTCTCCTTCATATAGATTTTGAAGCTAAAAAAGTAAAGAAAACTTTGTATGGACAATCATTTTTCATGTGCACCGTACAACTATGAAACAACAGCAGGCTTTTGTATTTGATTACCATCCTCTCTTTCTATGTCATGGTTTCTCTCTTCCGTGCAAACCATTTCTCTTCTTTATTTTTCATCTCTGCGGTACCATCACTGTTTACACTTTTAATATCTTCCTTATAAACTCATCATGCCAACAACAGTTCCTCCCTGGGACAGAGCGAAAGCAATAAAAAAAATAGAAAAATGTCAGCACGAAGGGATCTTGAGGAAAAAAAAGATGCATCAGTATAGCCTAGGGTGATTTAAACGTATTCTTTATAAAGATTCCGTGTAGCGGTCACCTGGGGCTAGCTGAGTAGCCGCGCCAATTAAATTAGGTAGCAGCAGAACTCCCGCACCCCCTGACTGCATCCTGTTTACCAGCGATCCCCGCGGACACTCTCCGCTCCGCTCTGCTGTGTACAGTAATTGCATTTAGGACAGCGTCGCCTTACAGAATATTGTAGAGAATGGGAAAAAAAATGTACACCTGAGAAGACAGGCTCTTCAGTATTACAAGTATGGACTACATTACCCATGGGGCCTTGCTGCTAGGGAATTGCGGAGGGGAGGGAATGCTTGTTGATTTGTTTACAGGGCCGTCGAAAAAGGTCATGGCAGAAAGTAAAAAAAAACTGTTTCTAATTACATGGACGCTTGGATGTTCATGTCCATGGAGGGTGAAATTTAAGAACTGAAATGTATGATGTGGTTTCATATTGTTCTTAATATAGCCAAGGAGGCTTTTTAGCGCAAGGAGCGTATTGAATTATATTCGTATTGAATTATACAGGAGTACTAATGTGCATATTGATTGTGGGAAGGTTATTAAAAGGTTGTGCTTGTGTTAGATTACAAGCTCCTGCTGTTGACTGGCTGAATCTTGTCCGTTCTTGACAGCATCTAGTTTTTTCCATGTATTATATTTTCTGCATAGGAAGGAAATAATAAAAATCACTTAAAAGTCACTTGTTCAGGAATACTGGTTGTGGTGTATTCACTTGAAAGCAAATCAAAAACATATGTTACGATTTGCTTTTTTATTGAATCAAATACAAACATAGTTACCAGTCAAGCTCATTTGCTTAGGAGTCAGACTTAAAGGTGCAATGTGTAATATAATGAAAGAAATAAAATATAATATACATAACTGTTTTCAGTGGTGTATAAAGACCTTACATAATGAACTGTTATGTTTTTATTACCTTAGAATGACCCATTTCTATCTACATACACCATTGGTCCCCTTACAGTGAAGTCGCCATTTTGCGCCGCCATGTTTCTACAGTAGCCCTAAACGAACAAACTGCTCTACAGAGAGCTAGCTACTCTCTGCCGTATCAGAGGACGACATCTTTGTCCTATGTAGCTTCTCTATGTGCTTCGAAAGGGAGGGGTGAGCGGTGGGCGGTTGCAATTTGCAAACTCACCACTAGATGCTGCTCAAATTTACACAGTGAAGCTTTAACTGCTCATGCTGAATGGATCATTTGTAAGAGTCATTTGCTTGGGAATATGATTTCACCGTATGTGTTTTGTATCACTAAAATTGGCTAGTGAGAGCCATTAGCTCCACAATCATATCTCTAAAAAGAGCCATTTGTTAGAATGATTCGCTCCTGAATCAGATTTCCTGTATGGTTTTGATTTTCTAAAAAGAACCGGCTCATAAGAGTCATTAGCTCAGGAATCAGCCTTCACTTCACAGCAACCGCTTTTCATTCAGGAATCAGACTAAAACTCTCTTTGGGAATCAGACCTGTTTCTGATTTAGCTATTAAAAAGAACTGCTCATAATAGTCTTTCGCTAAGGAGTCAGACTTCCTGTAGGCATGTTTTTGATTCACTAAAAAGAGTCAACTCTTTCCAAACTTCACTGGTTGTTCTGAATGTTTACGATTCCCTAAAAAAGAGCCATTTGTAAGCCACTTTTTACTCTGGAATCAGACTTGCTGTATGCTTTTGATTCACTGAAAAAAGAATCATCCAATTAGCTTGAGAATCAGACTTCATGTTCTGTGTGTTCAAGATTCACTTAAAATAACCATTTGTAAGAGTCATTAGCTCAGGAATCAGACTTCACAGGCCAAGCTTTATTATTATTATTGATTCACTAAGAGCAAGTGCTAATAAGAATCAGGCGTCCTATATGTTTTTGATTCACTAAAAAGAATCGCTCATAAGAGTCGTTAACCTGGGAAACAGACTTGTCATGCTTTTTGATTCACTATAAAAGAACTGCTCGTAAGACTGCATGCGAATCATGCGCTGTACAGTATGTCATGAAAATCATTTGGTTCTCGATTCCCACCATTAATGGCACGTTGTGAAGAAGGTACTGTCTCCATGTCAAGCTGTTGGGGTTTGATGCCATCCAACAGTTTTGTCAGACATGGTGTTGAGCATTCTGTGAAGATGATGTGATTACAGACTGCTTTTCTGTGATCTCACAAACGCTTAGCACTTCTAAAGACCCTCGGCTTCTGTCAGGATCAAGCTCTTGGCCCATAAGGGACCACATAGACAGGTTAATTAAACTTAAATAATTAAACACACACAAAAAAAGTGGCAGTAATGACCTGTGGTTTGGAAGGGCAAAAACATATGGCAGTAGACAACTTCCTATCTCTTTGCTGCCAGTCTGGGGTGATGCCCCACCTTCGCTCGCTTTGATGATGTCAGCCAATGGAGGTGGCAGAGTGCCAGGGTGGCATTAGGTATGCTGGACAGGTGGCAAAGCGAGAGAGAGGGACACTAGCGTGACACCGTAATGAGAGGCATGCCAACTGTTTCCCCGTCTGCCACCGGGCACGGCTCTCCGGACCGTTAAATCACAGAGTTGAGAGGCGTTTCCTGTTTCTCTCACTCTGTCTGTCTCACACACATGCTGCTGTTTATGTGCGTGTCTCTCTCCCGCTTCTTTCCATAGAATCCATCTACCTCTCCTCTTTCTGATGGAATCAGCTCTTTGAGCGTTCTGTCCATGCCTGTTTTCTCCTAGCAATTTCCTGGCTGCTTGGTCTGAACTTGACAGTTACTGAATGACACAAAGTGACCGGGCCGTCTCAAATCATGAGGTGTTACGCGGAATGATCTGGTAAGAGGATTTCCTGTTGTCAGGCTGCGATTTAGTTGTCAGTAATTGTCAACTTTGGCTCGAGAGGCCTCGGAAAACTGCCCCGGACTTGCGGGGTCATTGTATCCTTCCTGATATTCCTTCATTTGTCTCTTTATCTAGCCGCCTTCCATCCGTCTTAAAGCGCACGCTGCAGTCCGTCTCAAATAAATACAGTGTGGCATCTTATCATAGCAGATAAATATTTAATCAGGATGCAAATACAGATAATTAGGGTGATTATGAGTCAGTGTGATCGAGTCTAATTGTTTTTGATACACGGCTTCCTCTCCGCACTGAATTGCAATTCATTACGCAGACGGGCAAAAGTTATCAGAACAGACCGGTGGAATGTGGCCTCGTCACCGCTAATAGTGGACGACGGCCGTAATTAACCCAACACACTCTGTCACCATAGTCACAATCTCGTTCAAACAAAGCCACTGCAGGGCCTTTTAATGCATGTTTGTGTTTAACCTAGATTAGGTTGGAGAGTCATGCAATCACATTTGAATAAATGTCTCATTATCTCTAATAGTGTTGGCTTATGGTCGCATGTTATTGTCGGAAATTGTTTCAGGTTAAGACGATTACACAGAATGCTGGAGGAACGTACATGCTGATTGCTGTGACCTTGTCAGAGCTCGACAATCACAATATCGTTTTTTTTTTCCAGCCCTGAACAGGCCAGCAGTTCAGATTTTGACTAGCACCGGTGACAATTTAACACTAAAGCTGAGGCAAAAATAAATTGTACTTTATTTATTTAATTAATCAATCAATTAATATATTTGTTTGTTTCTGATGCAGCAATTTTTTTTTTTTAAATAATATGATTATTTTTTAGTAATTAAAGTTTTGGAAACAAAATATAATTGTATTTAATTTTATGTTTTAAAAAATCTTTCATTTGTATTTATTGTATTTATTGACCCTTATTTTTTTTTTCAGGACGTTTTTGAAGCATGAAATATAATGTTTCAATTATGTATTTGTTTGTTTGTTTATTTATTTGGGCCTACATTTTATAGGAACAATGAAGCAAAGTATATTTTTTAATTAATTTTAATGTATTTTTCATTTTTTTTCCTAGAACATCTTGGAAGCAAATATTTAATAGCAGATTTTAAAGTAAGGTTTTTTTTTATATTATTTAAATAATTTTGTTCTTTTTTTCACCATGGCTATATAAGCAGTAATGATACTATGGCTAGCATGCACATACGTACCAACGTGTTACTTTTAGTGATTCGGTCAGTACTAGTGGCTGAGTGTCATAAAATGTAATTAATAATCATGCACTCTAAAAAATGCTGGGTTAAAAACAACCCAAGTTGGCTTGAAATTGACTAACCCAGCAATTGGGTTGTTTTAACCCACCGATTGGATTGTTATAACCCAGCAGTTGGGTTAAATGTTTGCTTAAAACAACCCAATTGCTGGGTTAGTCCATTTTCAACCCAACTTGGGTTGTTTTTAACCCAGCACTTTTTAGACAATGAGTAAAGCTCAGAAGTTTTTGGTTTATTAATTTCACCTCCATTTTTAGTGCCACTTCTAAATTCTAAATGTCTTTTGTCCCAAAACACATCCATGAACACTTCTCTCCTGAATGTCTCTCAGTTCAAGTACAGGACAAATACCCAATAATTGTATCAAAGTGGGAAATCAATAAATGTTGCTAAAGGCCTGGAAAAGGTTGTAAATCGATGAAGCAGAGAGGTGAGGGCCTCAGAGGGCATTTACATGGTCCCGAATTCTCGTGCCTGGTTTCTATTACCTTTAGACTTGATTGGGTATTGACATTGAATGTGTGTGTTCACTGCATATTTCCCAGATGAGTAGACTAGATGAGTTTCAAAGGGTTTCAGTGATATTATGAGCACATTTTTTATTATTTTATGTCACACACAATAAACACACACAAACCTGTTCTGGTGACTGCAGGCTTTCTTCAGGTGTTTTTAATGCATACATTTATTCATTCTTTCCCCGCCATTGATGGAAATTTCTGTCATTTGTGAGACAACGCTTCCCTGCCATTGATGGAATTTTCCGACTTTCCGTATTTTCACTGTTATACGGTAGGGGGCAACCTAGGACGAACTATAGGACTGTGCAAGCTTTGGCGGTGTTGATTTATTCAATCTACTCCATCTATGTTTTTATCTCTGAATCCGATCTGGATGTAGTCTTTGACAAAAACGTGATTTTTAAAGCTTTTTACTCATAATGTTGCTTTTTTACCCACATTCAAGTGTTGATAAAAAAGAATTAATGAAGCTAGAACAAAGTTGTTTGATTGTTTGTTTGTTTGTTTAAAAGCAGACAATCTTTCTTCTGATACATTGCATTGTCAGATATTCATACAGCAAATTTTTTTGTGGGCCATGAAATATTTGTGCAAATTATCAAAAATGCTGGCGGGAAGGTGTTAAAAAGTTTTGTAAACAGTCACCTGAAATTGATTCGGATACTCTACATCTGTCTTTGTTTCCAGAACTTAAAGCTTAAGACCTCATAACAGATTTATAATGTAAGAAACATAGGGCCCTAGCATACACCCAGCACAATGCGTTGCTAGTTTCAGCCCGACGTAGTTATCATTTTCACGTCCAGCGCCACGTTGTTTAAATAGCAAATTCACTTGCGCCCATCTGTTTGCTCATGGGTGTGCTTGTCTGAAAACGAGGTGTGTTCAGGCGCATTGTTGCCGCGTTGCTATTTTGAGGCAACTGAAAACGACTGCGCCATTGACCAACAAAAACCTGGTCTAAAGTCAATATTTTTTGTGTTATTTAAAGGGCACATAATATGCGCCTATAGGCGGGTGCACAGTGCGCATACACTCTGCTGATTACACACACAGCAGCACACAAACATTTTTAAATATTAAAAATAAAAGGATTCCTTTCTGGAGAAGCGTTTAGTCTTTCTGCTCGCAAATTCCGCCATGTAAATAGCGAATCTGCCATGGTGCAAGCGCAAATGCCTTTTAAAGGGAATGGGAGATGAGACTCTGATTGGTTTATTGCACGTTACACCCAAAACACACCCATGACTCATTAAGAGACTAGGTACAGCCCTTTTAGACCATGCGCCTGTCGCTAAACTAGCAAAAGTGGATTCGGACCCTAAGTGCACCTCCGCCATGCGTTTCAGACCATGCACTCAGAACGTTAAAATAGGGCCCATAGTATCACCTGCAGTTGCTATGAGACACCAGCTGTCTGTAGGTTGGTTAAAGGCCAAGTCACATAAAAAAAAAATTCTTTCTTCATTTTCTTCATTCTAATGACCTTCAAATTATAATTTAGTATGTCTCAATTTGGGAGAGCCTCTTTAAAAGGCCTTCATAGCTAAAGGAAGTCGTGAGATGAGAGGAGAGTTTGTTTTAGCTTCAGCTTAAAGGAACAGCTCACCAAAAAATATTAGAAGTTTCAAATAAATGATGACAAAAGTGTTACTTTTGGTGAAATATCCTTGTATGAATGCTCAGCCATTTTCAATTGGTCATTTTCTTCAATTTGTCAGTCTTTTTTTCCCAGTTAAAACAAGCATCTACAGGAAGTTGTCTGATTTTATAGTGCCATGACAACCGTTTTGCATAATGCACAACAGATGGAAGTTCATTAACACCCTTCTCAGTAGTCAACAGTCAGCTCATCATAAACATCTCAATATACTGCTCTCTGCTAAGCTATGTCATCATTCACATTTATATGAGGATGTTTTATTGGATTTATTTATTTTATTTTTTCTGACTGTTCCTTCATTTCTGTCCCGATTCCAGCAGAGTGTACGGAGCAGAACATTTGGTAATTGATCCAGATGTGTTATTTATAACACTGAAAATATTTCGGATTGTTCTGAATTACAATTTTTCTGAAAAAGGAATGCTAATTTCATAGCTAGCACATCAAGTAACATACAATATTTGGCAAAATTAAATATGGACTGGAAGAGATTGTTCATGTAATATTTGCCTTTTTTTTGTCTTTACACATCATCTAATTTCATCTCAACTTTATTTTTCCTACTTTGTAAACAAGTATACTTAACTACTGAACTAGGAAATACCTTATTAATAATCCCATGAGCCACACCTAGATATACAGCATCTTTATTTGAACTCAGACACAGCTTTCTGAGTGTCTTTCTTCTGAATAATTCCTTTATCTAGAACTTTTGCTTTGGTTGGCATTATAAAACATTTTACTCTCACTGTTTTCAGACAGTTGCAATTCTTAATTTAAAATGTTCTTCTCACAGATACTTTGAAAATGATCAGTGCATGGATAATCAGCCCATCCTAATGAATTAGTCAAAGCACAGTCTTCCTCGCCCCTGTTACTATTAGGCTCTGTAGGCGCCCAGAACCTGAAAGTACAGATCAGCGTTAGGTGTTCAGTGATGCTTTCTGTGTGATATGAGACTGATTGTGAGAATCATTTATTAGATAATAATCAGTTATATTCAGTGATTTCTCACCCATTGGTCAGTGTGCTGCCATCAACCCATTTCCATGTGCCCTCCACATCACGGTCAGTCAGACCAATCCAGACTTCAGTAGAAGATAAAATCTGAATAAAATCCTGAAAAAAAAAAACCTTACAACAATGGACCCTTTTCATGAAACAATATCACATTAAACCATAATAACAGTAGCCTAGAAATCTAGACGCACCCTAGCGACAGCAAATATAATTTGCAGCCAGGACGTCTAGCAACTCTCCGTTGGCTTGCGAGCTGGAAAAAACGACCTCTGGTCAGGCCAATCACATTGGCCCTCATTTATCAAAAGTGTGTACACCAAATTTCCAGCGTACACCTGGCGTACACCCAAAACCACGGTGACTTTGAGATTTATCAATATGGACGTTGGTGTACGGCACGCTCAAATCCTACGCCAGCTCAGGAGGTGGTGTACGCACGTTTTGAGTTAGTGCGAAAATGCAGAAAAACAATTCCTAACACCACAAAACGCACAGACAAAGATATGCTATATTATGACCCACTGTAAAAAAACAACAACAACAACTAAAGCCCTATTCACACGGGATAAGTAGGCTATTATCTGGGGTGTGATTTAGAAATTACTCCCCCACATCTGAGTTTTGCGTGGCGCATTCGCACGGGATAAGTTGTGATTTTACTCTAATTTACTGACTTATCTCCCAGATATGATGTAAAGACTTGAAAATGTTTTTTTCATTATAGATATAGCTGTATGAAATTATAAACAGTCGTATCGATATAATTTTGATTGTTTTATAGTAATACAAATAATTTTGTTCAGTTAGAGAACAGAAGCAATTAAAAACGTAACTGAGCAATATAACAATATACGACGGATTCAGTTTCAAAGCTAAATGTAAAAGTGCCCATTTAAGCGAGTTGTCATTGTACTGTTCTGTTTTTGTGTTTTTCATTAAGAATAATATTAAACACACAATTCAATCAATTTACTCCCAAATTGGTGATCATTCTAAAGTGAAAGTATAATCCGCGCGGCCGCACGGGAAGTCATAACGTGTGCGCATTATATGCAGCCTAGCTCCATTCTTCATGAAAGATAGAAATGCGCACAGGACACAAAAACCTTGCAAAAATGATATACGATCCGCCTAATCCCGCCCAAATCACAGAGATGCCGATTCGCACGGGACTATATTATCACAGGACCTCTGTGTTTGGCGAAATATGGTAGGTAATTTGTGGGGGAATACATTATTACAGACATGGCCGATTCGCACGGGATTAAGATCACAGACATTCTCTGCGATTATTACAAATCACCAGAGCTCCCCACATAATAGGCTACTAATCCCGTGCGAATATGGATATAGTAATTATAAACTTCAGTGTTTATTTTTGTGCAACATGGACTTCAATGTTTAATTTGTGTGACTTTACCAAAGCATTTGATTTGTAGGCATATGTATTCCTCCAGTTGCGAGCCTGTGCGCTTTACCTGACGTTGGTTAGGCCCGACAGCTGCGCACGGACTGAGACTGAAAATAATTCAGACTGACAAAATAATAAAAATGACATTCTTCTTCTTTTAAATAATAATAAAATAAATAATAATAATAACGACATTCTTCTTCTAAATAACAATAAGCGTCATTAATAATACAAATCATAATAATAATAAGAATCTTACAAATTGTCATGCAGTTATTAATGTGAATGAATGGTACTCCACATCACATCATCATCACTATTGTACACCCCAATACATGTGACGTGATACGAAATTATGCTAATTGCTAATTATTTCAAAACACGTGCTGTAAAATAATGAATTGTGGTAATTTCTCATCCAAACAGCTATTTGAACTGGATTTCCACCGTACACCTTTTTGTGGGCGCCTTTAATCCCACTCTTTAAACTCCCAAATAAAACAATTTTGTTTTTTTTCCACTTCCCTGGTGATGGTCTCGATCTCCACGTCAGAGAAGTTTCGCTTCTTTGCCGTCTTCCGAGTGTCCATGGCGTAAAATGAGGGCGTGGGGGAGGCAGAGACTTGAATATATAGGGGCGTGTTATTGTAATGACGATCATTTTCAGCCGCGGCATTTATCAAAGGCAGGTATTGCGTACGCCTGGATTTCAGAGGTGCGCACAGCTTCATAAATCAGGCGGTGAGAGGAGTGTAAGCATAATCTTACGCCAATATATACGCCCGTTTCTACGCAAGATTGATAAATGAGGGCCATTGTGTATAGAGTCGGTGGGCGGGCTTAACATAATGAGGCTATAATAACAGTTCTGTTAGTTAAAATGAGTTTCACTCACTTGTTCCTTTGTGTTTTTTATGATGATCAGATCTGCTCCTCTCTCTGTACAGTATCTTCTGCTCTCATTCCAGTTCTTCTTCTCAGAGGAAATGAAGTAAAAACTCGATTCATAAAAAACCCGTCCATCTGTAAACAAACAATTTCAGATACTAGCACTTTATTTTCATCCCACTGGTCTACCAAACTTATTTTTAACCAGCTGCTCCTAAAATAAATCCTACATGTATTCTGCAAAACAAAACGTGGTCTTTTTAGTTTGTAGTTCATGATTACCCATTTTCGACAGTTCATTTTTCCCGTGCTTTAACTGGTCTCTTTGTTTAATCAGATCACTGTTATTTGATGATAGTTGCATGTTCCTGGTTAGTAGCTGGTCTCTCTCCTCAGTAAGGTTGATGATCTTGGTTACCAGCACTACGACTGCAGTCATCAGAAGAACACACAGCAGCACCAAACAAACTGCAGCGGCTCTGGAGCTTCTGTTCCTCACACTATCACTTCCTTAACACCACAAATATAAAGATGTTAAATACTCGTCTTACTCAAAAGTGTGTGATAAAATAAAATGAGTCTCATTACCTGTGTGTTGAGGTGTTTGGTGGCTCTTGGTGTCTGAGTTCTCCGTTTCTGTCCTGACGTTAAAAGTGTTTATAGAATCAGCATTAACATAGATATTCTCTTCTTCTTCTTCTTCTTCTTCTTCAACTCTGTCCGTCCCATGTTTCTCAGGAATGTTCATATTGCCATACAAAGACATATTCACTCTCCTGGAGTTAAATGTGAGAATATTTAAGTTGTTTCCTTAAGTGCACTGCACTGCTCTGAACTTCTGCTTTTGAGCTTTTACTCTTAGACCACTGCAGTGACGAACATGTGATGTGCTAGGTGCTAGAAAGTGCTAGCTGACTATTGACAAATAACTCTTCCTGTACTCATTTTCTGAAACATTGCTCTTTTATAAATGTACTCCTTTACTACAGTAACAATATTTGTATAACAAACATATTAGTTGAGAAATAGTTGTATTTGTTATGGTGAACAAGGCCACCAAATTTATGATTTTTTTCAGAACACTTTTAGGAACTAGGAACCTGTGTAATCACTGTGTATATTAAACTAAATTAACAGCAGGGCTGCGTTCAGCCCCGACAAAACGTTGCAAAACGTTTTTTAAACGGAAACGGTGCTGCGTTGAACACCCTGTTCTGTTGACGCAAGAGTTGTAACTATGGCAGCCGAGAAGGCCATTCTTTGTGTTCTTTTTGAGGAATTTTCGGATCCTGATAAAATCGATATAAATACGTGTTTAATACTGCAAAATACATGCAATCACTTCCCTTGGCATCCAGAATAAATGACAACACCCCAATCACATTTATTTAACTTTTTAATCTCCTGGTAATCAATTCTAATTTAAATCATTTTATTTCTAGTTCTTACTTTTTAATAGCTTGTATTTTCTTTCTCACTTTATATCAAGCAATTACCATATATGAAATTTGGTATATAAATAAACTTGCCTTGCAATGAAGCTAAATATATAAATAAATACATCATCATGTTGATTATATATATATATATATATATATATATATATATATATATATATATATATATATATATATATATATAAACTCTTACGACAATCATGTCTTCTAATATCTTCAATTGTTGTGTATACTGAGCTGCAGCGGACACATTTGTAAACATCTTCACTTGGACCCATTGTGTGAGCTATCTCTTTAATACCGCGTGGTTTATATACATGTTGCTGCTGATTGGACTGACATATTTGACACACCCACCAAACGAGAAAAAACGCATCTCAAACCCGTTGCACACCGGTGCGCACCGTTTCCAGGAAACATGACGTTCAACCGGAAACCGTAGCAAAACGTTGCGCACCGGTTTGAGCGTTGAACGTGCCCCAGGTGTAACACAACCAAAACAATGAGCAACCATAGCAACAAACTGAAAACTAGGTCACAGAACTAAAACACAGATGCTGTGTTCGAAATCGCGACCTATACCCTCATTCACTATTCTCATTACTCCACTAATACAGTCCACTTGAAGGAATGAATGAAAATGAGTGAGGGAATGCGTGACTCTCTGATGCATATGGCACACTTATCTCGAGTCGTCAACTGAATGGTTGAATTCTACAGGATGTCAGCGAGACGAGTGTGTTGCGTTCTTTAGCGGCAGTGGAAATCTTTTTTTACAAATAAAATTTGAATTGAAAATTTCAGAATATCTTTATTTTGTGAGCCTCATTGAAGTCAACCAGGAAACAAAGTTGCAAAGATACAAAGAGCATTTACACGTCAGTCAGGCCGTTTGTGCCTGAGGAAGCTACAGACTATATAATAAAAATACATATATGAGTCTTTATCTCATGTTGAGTGTACTTGATTTGTAAAATGACTTTTAATTTCTGTACACTAAAAAAAAAAAGCTTCAATATGGCACCAAAAATGGTTCTTAGCTCGTAATCATAGGGGAACATTTTTAGTGCTATATAGCACCAATTTTGGTGCTTCAGTGGTTCTTCAGCGGTTCTTCAGAGGTTCTTCACCGGTTCTTTGACTAAGGTGCTATATAGCACCTCTGAAGAACCACTGAAGCACCAAAATTGGTGCTATATAGCACTAAAAAAAGTTCCCCTATGATTACGAGCCAAGAACCATTTTTGGTGCCATATAGAGCCTCTTTTTTTTAGAGTGTATAATATTTAGACATAAATTTAATAATAAATTTATTTAATTCATAATGAATTAAAAAGATTGCATCTTTAAGGGTAACTTTTGACAGGAAGTAACATTTTAGAGGAAGTGGTTTCTGATGCTAAGAGACAGTTTCTCACATAAGACATATTTACTGTACCACAGCATATTTACATGCTCAGGCAGCCATTGGTTAAGAGCAGACTGATACTGTTGTAAAGTGCAATATTAGCTATATATTATATTATCTACTAATATTAGCTACATTCCCTAAATTTCTACTGTGTCCTCAAACAAAATCATAGGAAATTTGAAGTGAAGTGAATATTAGCCAGATTCAGATGTTAACCTATAGTGTTAACATCAGTCTGTTGTTCATAGTGCGGGGCTGCAGCAATCTGATGTGTGGCTAACACTTTACAATAAGGTCTCATTTGTTAACATAAGTTAATGTATTAACTAACATGAACTAACCATGAGCAGTACTTGTTACTGTATTTGTTCATCTTTGTTAACGTTGGTTAATAAAAATACAGCTCTTCATGGTTTGTTCATGTTAGTTCACAGTGCATTAACTAATGCTAACAAGATTTTAATAATGTATTAGTAAATGTTGAAATTAACATTAACAAAGAAAAGTAAATGCTTTATAAGTGCAGTTCATTATTAGTTCATGCTAACTAATGTAGTTAACTACTGTTAACTAATTGTAACGTGTTACCGATGTGTGTTGGAGCTCATTGTTTGGTATGGCACTGGTAATGAGGTATCTGAAATATAACAGTTTTATTATGAATGTTGAGTAGCCTGTCTACCCTATGCATATTAAAACTGCAGAAAACTGTTGAGAAGCTGCACACATGCAACAATAAAATGTAGGGACAAATTATTTCGCTCCATGATTTAATAAGATGATTATTTACAGTTGGACTTGTAGAAGAAACAAGCTTAAAAGTACATTTAAAGGGATAGTTCACTCAAAAGTGTTTACCCATACAAAACCCCTTCAAATTTTGGGCAGCAATTCACTGACATTATAAAGCTTGGAAGAGGCAGGACATTTTTTTTAATATAACTCAGATTGTGTTCTTCTGAAAGAAGAATGCCATATACATCTAGGATGGCTTGAGGGTGAGTAAATCATGGGGTAATTTTCATTTATGGGTGAACTATCCCTTTAAGTACTATACAATTTACAGTTGACACAGTTGCTTTTCTAACACTCTACATCAGGCACAATATTAAGCAAAAAAAAAAAAAAAGACAATAGAACTCATTATAATCCCTAAAATCAATGAATGACAGTGCGTGCCCACTGGCACAGAGCAGAGCGAGCATTTTCAATTAATTAATATAGAAGTTGGATAGGAACGATCTGATAACTTCTATAGGAATGATCTGAAAATGCTAATTCTGCTCCGATCGCTTCTCGCCAGTGTGCATGCACCGGAGCGTTCACATTGGAAGCGTGGTGGCCGACCCTCGTACGGTACGCGCTGTTCACATTCCGCTGACGCTTATGATGTGAAACGGGTGTAATAGACATATAGCGGAATCCTTGTCATTTAGGTATAAAATTGGGTGGGTGTTTGAATCGAGATTGCGATCTTTTAACAATTAATCGTGCAGTTCTACTTCTCACAAATCCATCTATACGCTTCATGATGCATGAGTTAGAACACAGTTCTCTGATGTTTGTCCATTGGGCTCTCCTGACCTCCATGTCCTACATCAATAGATCAGCATTAGATGTTCAGTGATGCTTTCTGTATAATACTGACTGTGAGAATCATTTATTAAAGGTCCCGTTTTTCCTGTTTTTTTGAAGCTTTGATTGTGTTTACAGTGTGCAATATAACATGTGTTCATGTTTCGCGTGTAAAAAAACACAGTATTTTTCACACAATTTACTTATCCGTATACCGCTGTTTTAACTGTCCTAAAAACGGCTTGATGATTTCCTTGTTCTATGAAGTCCCTCCTTCAGAAATACGTAACGAGTTCTGATTGTGCCAGCGGTTCCCGTGTTGTGATTCGACCACAGCTTAGCACACGTTGCCTGGAAAGGTCACGCCTCTTACCATAACGGGGAGATGCATTCGCTCAATGATCTCTAAGTACAGCGTCCCTGAAGGCCAAACAAAGGTGATTTGACTCTGGGATGAAAATAACAGCGTCTGGACGACATGGCGACAAACACACTACAAACGCAACCGAAATCAACACTTCCTCTTCTCCACGTGGGAGAGCAACAAGATCACGCCCCCTTTTTTGCATATTCTTGTGGGCAGAGGTTAGTCAACAAACTGTTCTACTGACGTCATTAAAGCAGGGAGTACAGGGATGTAGTACAAACCGGCCGTTCGCTGTAGGCTTTGAAAGGGAACTTCTGTTAAATAAAATATCTCGCTTGGCATTGAACTTTGAGCTTTATAATTTTACAGGTATTATTTATGCTCTAACAGCAACATTACACACTAACTAAAGTTTGAAAAATGGGATCACGAAGAACAGGACCTTTAAATAATAATATTTCAGTTCAGTGATTTCTCACCCAGAGGTCAGTGTGCTGCCATCAACCCATTTCCATGTGCCCTCCACATCACTGTCAGTCAGATCAATCCAGGCTGCAGCATCACCAGAAATCATGTTAACAATCTCCTAGTAGAATGAATCAGACATGTATTATTTCATTTCTTCACTGCTGAACAGACATACACACGGTGCAACAATACATAACAAACTCTCTGATGGATCACTGTCACATATACTGTACATGCACAAACTTTCTCTCTTTTTCCCTCTTTTTTCCTCCACTCTTTTTTTCACTCACTTGTTCCTTTGTGTTGTTTATGATGATCAGATATGCTCCTCTTTCTGTACAGTATCTTCTGCTCTCAGTCCAGCTTTTCTTCTCAGAGGAAATGAAGTAAAAACTTGGTTGATACTAAACCCATCCATCTGTAAACAAACAATTTCACTATTAGCACTTTATTTTCATCCCACTGATCTACCAAACTTATATTTAACCAGCTGCTCCTAAATAAATTCTATATGTGTCTTTTAAAAATAAATCGATTACCCAAACTGATTACCCATTTCAGACAGTTTTAACTGGTCCTTTTGATTAATCAAGCCCTGGTTATTTGATGATAATCCATCTCTCTCTTTTGTGAGGTTGGTGATCTTGGCAAGTAGCTGGTCTCTCTCTTCTGAGAGGTTGATGATCTTGGTTACCAGCACTATGACTGCAGTCACCAAACACACTCCAGCTGCTCTGGAGCTTTTGTTCCTCACAGAATCACGTCCTGAACACCACATATATGAAGATGTTAATTACCCGTCTTACTCAAATGTGTGTGATAAAATAAAATGAGTCTCAGTACCTGTTGAGGTGTTTGGTGGCTCTTGGTGTCTGAGTTCTCCGTTTCTGCCCCGACATTAGAACTGTTTATAGGATCAGCATTAGCATAGATATAATCTTCTTCATCATCAACTCTGTCCACCCCATGTTTCCCGGGAATGTTCATATTGCCAACATAAGACATATTCGCTCTCCTGGAGTTAAATGTGAGAATATTAGTTGTTGTTTCTTCAAGTGAACTGCACCCCTCTACACTTCTGCTTTTGAGCTTTTGCTTTTTGAAGGCACCACTGTGGTCAAGAACATGTGATGTATTCCACTACAGTTTTAGTCTTTGTATAACAAACAAATTAGTTGATAATACTCTATACAATTAGTTGACCAAAAAAAAAGGTTTACGTCATGTAAATTAGCCAATGTGTCATCATCTTTACTTAATATCCTAATGACTTTTGTCATTTAAATATATAATAATTTTGACCCATACAATGTATCCTTGGCTATTGTCACAAATATACCTGTGCAACTTATGACTGTTTTTGTGGTCCAGGGTCACATATGTTTCCTTTATAATGAACTTCATGAGGAAAGAAAAAAAAATAAAAAGTTCCTTTTTATCATCTTAACAGGATATCACATGATCACAGTTGCAAAAGCAGAACCCTTAAGAGCAGTGCAGTTCACTTCAAGCAACAACATCCAATTACTTTTTCATAATTACTGCAGCTTTATCTCCGGATACCATGTGTCATAGCAAGGCTCAAAATTGTGACCATTTTGGTCGCATATGCTCCTGAAATGTTATCTGTGCAACCAAGCGTGCCACATGAGTCCTGAAAAGTGAAGCAAAAGCGTTTTAAATCGCCTGCAGGTGGCTGGTCCCAGTATATGTCATAATCCCGCCCTCTCCATGAAATGCAATGGGACATAGACAAACTAAACAATCAAATTACACTTCAAATAAATGTTTTCCAAAGATGGTTTATGTTATTTTAGTCAGTTTTTATCATGCTGATGTAAGTTCAAGTGTTTGGTCTTTAAATAGGTTTGGTTATAGTTAGTTATTTGATGCTATAAAAATGGGGGTGTGACGTTATGATTGACAGCTGTGATTGACAGCTTCTCTGAGCGAAATAGTCCCTGAGGCACCAATGGACTTTTTTCGGGAACATCGGGAGGAGATTGGAGCTTTAACTTTAATTTCTACATTTCGATAACTGTTTATTTCACAAAAAGTTCCGGGGCGTGTGATTGATTAGGCGGGAGCACTCGATATTGAGGGGCCTTGATATTGATCAATAAATAACATAAATAACACCTTATTATTCAGAATCTTTTTTTTTAATGCCCACACTTTAGATATTTTTGTAATAACGACTGATTTTCCAGCAGCACCTGACCAATCAAGAATAGCACTGATCATTCTATTCATTTTCTGTTTGTCTATTTATAAAAAAAAAAAAATTTTTTTTTTTTGTTCTGTCCTGTGTTCTGTGCTAGATTAACTGAGACTTGTTACAGCACTTGCATATTGTTGCCCTTGACTGTTTTAGTTGCTTCTATTGCTCTCATTTGTAAGTCGCTTTGAATGTAATTTTCAGCATAATTTGGGGAATACAAACAAAGCGACGAATCAACAAATTCCCAACCCATTCTCACTCCCAAGGCGTCAAAATCCGAAGCATGGTCAAGTGCCTTCCGCGTCACAACGAAGACGCTAAAGGCACCCCTAGGCGTCACTATATCGATGCGCAGGGTGCTCCATTCATTTCAGTTGTTTACCCAATGCGTCAGATCAAGACACATTTTATTCTTTGTATTTGTAAAAGCAGACATGATTTTATTAATATTTAAAGGTTACTTTTATATTTTGGAGCAGCTAACCCAACTCCTACCCACTTCTAAACAATATAAAACAAGTAACAGGCAAATACAAGTAAAGTCACATGTATTTATTGCAAAAACTGACCAAAAACAGTATAAATACCTTATCTCATGTTGCATTCCAAGGCTTCTGAAATCACACAATGTCTTCATGTAAAAAACAGAGTTGATCTTAATGTTTTAATCGTTGAAATGATGATCCCGCCGCTCCGTGAACGCGCTAATTCATATCTCATTCAAATAATACACAGGACTCTTATGACTGGTTTTGTGGTCCAGGGTCACATATAATGGATTTAAGGTTACTCAGTTTTCTTCTGTCCATAGTCAGTTAAGCGATGATCTAACACTGGAGCTAAAGTCAATCAAAATATCATACTGACATTGATAGTTATCTAATCACCACCTCATCGGTTCCTTTCCTTTATAGCTTTAGCGCAGTCAACAAAATGTTTCTTTATATGTCAGCTAGACATTTTGCACTACTTGATTCTGAAACTTATATGACTGCAGTCTTGCATGAATTTACATGATTTAAAACATTTTAAGCACTATTAATGTCTTTAGGGGCAAAACATTTGAATTCAAAAGAAAACTAATTGCATCTTTAAGTGAAACTTTTAACCTGCTGTGCTAAAAACACAGGAAGTGAAAGTAAGTGGTTTCTGTCACTGAGACATTTTCTCACATAAGATATACCACAGCATTTTTTTATGCTCATGTCATGCCTAGTGTTAACATCGGTTTGTTTTTCCTTGTATGAGACTGCAGACTCTTGATCTGATGTGTATTGGAGCTTTTGTAGTTTGGCGTCCAGCGACGGGACTGTTGGCGTCATTGGTATTGAGTTATCGGAAGTATAACAGTTTTATGTTGAGTAGCGTATTCATCTATCTAAAATATAACAAACACAAATGAATTTGCTTCATGATTTAATAATAAAAAAGGTTTATTACAGAAGAACTTTACAAAAGTAGTTTACAAAAAAGTGCAACTATTTTTACCTGCTTCATATTAGCTATCACATTACAGATTTTATTTTAAGTTACGTTTCTCACATACCCATTTAAAATCATCATTGCATGGATAATTGTACCACCCTGATGGATACAGTATAGCACAGTCTTGATCACCACCGTTACTATTAGGCTGTCCAGATGCCCAGAACCTAAAAGTACAGATCAGCATTAGATGTTCAGTGATGCTTTCTGTGTGATATGAGACTGACTGTGAGAATCATTTATTAGATATTAATCAGTTAAATTCAGTGATTTCTCACCCAGAGGTCAGTGTGCTGCCATCAACCCATTTCCATGTGCCCTCCACATCACTGTCAGACAGACCAATCCAGATTCCAGCAACAGTTTGAAAAAACTCCTAATAATAGAATAGAAATCATTTTGTAATATGTCAAAAAAAAAAAACTACTACTGTGAGTATGAATCATGAATCTGAATCAATCATGCAATAGTCGCTTTTCCACTGTAGGGCCAGTGTGAGCCAAGGCTAACAACATGCGGGGCCAATAGCCTTGTACCTCGAGCCAAAAGGCCGAAATCAAGCTGCATTTCCACTGTCGAGCCAGTAGCCCCGCAGCGCTACCCTAGAACCCCGTCCTAACACGGCTCTCTGGAACAAATGTCACACAGGGCTGCCAACTTTTGAGATTTAATGATTTGATTCATAAACTTGCGATTTGATTTCGATCTCTACTACAGACGCGCTCAGCGCTTTTTCATATACAACAACTATTCAGTGTTTTTCCCTATTGTTCTCTCAGTTCACCGGCCATTTACTTTCATGTATTTTGGGCAAGCAATCACAAGTCACCATGGAAACAATAAAGTGATACGGTCTAAATAACGGTCGCCTTGAAAAACTCACGTTGGGGGGTCAGCCAGAATATTTTGAATTTAGCAGTTGATCATGTGATGCAATGAATGTTCTAATCACACCAGTGTGATTGAATGCTCCAGGGACCAGCCAAGACTGATCACACTGGTTAAAATATGATGTTAAAATAACAATTGTTTTTAACCCAGCATTTTTTTTAGAGTGTACTGTAATGCCATATTACATTTTATATGATCTCCTTTATAGCTTTTAGATTTTTCAGTTTTTAAATATTTATTTTAATATATATTTATTAAACAACAAAAATGTCTAGGACACACTTTGCTGAATTGTTATTGTATTTAAAAAGAAATTAGATATTTTGCAAAACTATTTACTTTAGCTAAAGTATTTGTATCAATAATGGGGGCTTTTTGCCCCATCTTTTGATACTTTTACCCGCTGAGTGGGTTAAAAAACTAGTCATCTGGTACATTTATTACAAGATTTTTTTACTGAGGTAAATGTAACGTTACGTGACATTGTTTACAAGCTGCTTTATTCGCGGTTGAAACACTGATTGAGCGATTACATGAGACATGATACTTTTCAAAAAGTTGTACTTTTTTCTTTTACTGGTTTCCTTCTAATGTTAATTTATGTTATTTTATGAAGGAAGAGATGTTTGGTTCAAGTGTGCTTCCGTTTCACTTGATCTGTTACGCCATATTAAGAGCGCCAAAACAGTGTTTGAATTTCATTATAAACCTTAACCCTTAACAAATTTGAAAGCTGAATTACTTTTAGTCATTTAGCGCAGTGTCTGTCTTCTTTGTTCCGCGATTTTTTTTCACTGCGTCAGATAATGGATGCGTGGTGTGAGAACAGTGTCAATTGCATGAATCTCATGCTGAATGTGTAAGAGTTGGAAGCTCTGCGTCACACAACCCCACCATTTCACCAGCAAAATGAGCATGACAGAAGCGACTTAAGATTATAGCATTGATATTTGACTAGTGTTTTACAATAAAACATTTTTACAGTGACAGTAATCTGTTAATTTGTGTCAGGGGTGCACATCAGTCATGCTAAATCAATCTGGTATTTGCCATTTCACATAAAAAGAGAACACATATTCATAACTAATGCTTCACTCACTTTTTCCGCTGTGTTGTTTATGATGATCAGATGTGCTCCTCTCTTCAAACAGTCTTCTTTGCTTTCAGCCCAGTTCTTCTTGTCAGAGGAAATGTAGTATAAACCGGATTGATAGCACTTCCATCCATCTGGTAACACAACCAGTTTAATTCTGAGTTGTTTTTTCTTGTCCACACTAAACGGAAACTTACTAATAACAGCTTGTACGCACAACATAAACACTGCATCTTTTGTAATACTAAACATTAGTGTAGTTTTAGTAAAGTTCAAGAGTACCTATTTGACGAAGCTGTTTTGACAGTAGTTCTTTCTCCTCATTTAATTGCTTTTTTTATTTTCCATGTTGTTATTGTTATTCTCTAATTCCTCCTTCCTTTTTGACAATTTGTGGATATTCAAATTTAGATCCTTTATACTTTTTTTGTAGACTTCCTCATTGTTTTCATACTCATCAGTCTTTGTTTTGAGTTCGAGAGCCAGCAGTATGATCGCCTCAACCAGAAGAACACATTGCAGCACCAAAAACACTGAAGATTTTGTGTATCTTCTGTTCCTCACAGAATCAATCCCTGAACACCGCAGACATGGAGATAAATGTTGTCTATTACTCACATGACTACAATGTGTGTGTTAGCTGTCGTTATAATGAAATGAATATCAATACCTATGCTGTTCCTCTTGCACATTTTCAGTCGTTTAGAGTCAGATTGTGTAAGTTGCTCACTGTGTGGGCAAACACTGATGTGTACCGATGCTTTTAGAGTATGACTTAAACCACACCACTGTGACCGCACCGAGCAGTCATATCCAGCTTATATAAAAAAAGGTTTTGCAGATGAACGATAAGGTTTCATGAGAAAACAACATTTTTGTACACTCACTAGCCTCACCAGACAGAATTTATAGGGGTTCTTGATTATGGTTTTACTTTTTAACTGTAGTTAGTGTGTAATGTTGCTGTTTGAGCATAAACAACATCTGCAAAGTTGCGATGCTCAAAGTTCAATGCAAAGGGAGATATTTTCTTTTAAAGAAATCGCTTTTTAAGGACTACAACAAACGAGAGTGAGGCCATTTTGGGCTGGGTTGTTCTGGTAGAGCATTTTTAGGAGTCTGCTCGAGCTTCTGCATCTGTCTTTTTACATGAATTGCAATACAGTACGTAACACAAGTGCAATAGCATGTCATAAAATCAAGATGACAACATATGTTATAACCATAATTAAACTAAACTAGACCTGTTCTATCTTCATGCAGCATATATTCTCTGGCTCTGAAGGCATCTTACCATGGGCGTCACCAGGCCCCCCTAAACTTCTGTCCAGCCCCCCTAAAAAAATGTGTGATTAAACATATGAAACTGGCGGGAGGCTTCGGCTTCATCCCGTCTTTTAGTCTGCATTAATCAGCGTGTTATTCAATACGCTGTGGCGGCGAAGAGAGTGCACGTCAGAAGCAGAGGTGTGTGTGTTGATCTGAGCCTCATTGGTCTGTCACCGCTCGTCAATGTCAAAATATTTGAGAAAACCAATCAAATCAGAGTAGGCGGGCTTTATGCTCACACAGAAGCTGCTGAGGCGGAGCGCAAATTTTAGCTGCAGGACTCAACGTCAAGTGAGATATATGTAGGTAGCTAAACTAAACATTTCATATTTGACAGCTGCCTCTTTAAGTCAGAAATGTCAAACAAATGACAAAAATATTCAGGCAAATTAATAAACTTTTGTCTAATTTTGCCATTTTGATTTGAAATAGGCCTATGGTCATTTATAATTTAATTAACAAACAAGAAATAATAAAAAAGTAATATTAGTAATAAATGTGTGAATATTGTAAATTTAATAATTTAATGTGTAGCTCTCGGTAAATAAAAAGCTCTACTTTTTGTCAGCCTGTATTGGGCATAAGATTAGTAATGAATGTGTGCATATTGTGAATTAATTTAATACATTTAGTTAGGCTACCTAGCTTTCCTGTTAGCCTTCAGTAAATTAACATGTCTACAATACATATAAATATCAGTTAAACATGTTTACTTTCTGCACTGACAAAAATGGTAAAACTGTAAAAGTCATATCTGCCCACTGACATGGTTTTCAAGCTATTGTTATCAAATTTTTGATTTTTGACTTTATCGCTCCAAACTATTATTCAGTACTTGATTATGGTCACAAACAAACATTTGCTTTCACTTACTTGTTCCTCTCTATTGCTTATAATGATCAGATCTGCTCCTCTCTCTGTACAGTCTTTTCTGCTCTCAGTCCAGTTCTTCGTCTCATTGGAGATGAAGTAAAGACTAGATTGATAGCAAGTCCATCCATCTGTAAACACAACCAGTACAGCAATTAGCTCTTTATGCCCATCCACAATGACTGACACAACTTATTTATAACAGTTTACCTAAAACATATATACCATATTATTTTAATATTGAATAGTTGTGTAGTTTGTAGTTTTTTATTACCCATTTGATTTTGCCACAGTTCTTTTATCGCCTTCTCTAATTGCTGTTTTTCTGTAATTAGGGTTGTATTATAATTTAATAAATCCTTAATATTTTGGTCCAGGGCTGATTTCGTGTATTTTAAATTGTTTTCCACTTCTGTGACGTTTTTGTACTTGATGTATATTTTGTCAATAATTTGACTGAGTTGGACACCCAGCACTATGACCACAGTCAGCAGTAGAACACACAGCACCACCAAACACACTGGAACTGCTCTGGAGCTTCTGATCTTGGCACAAACACTTCCTGTAGATCATATTTCTTAAACTCATTTGACTGAAATGTGCATATTAGTTACGTTAGTATAATGAAATGAATGGTAGTACCTGTGTGTTCAGGTGTTTGATGTGTCGCAGTGTTCACTGTTTCTGTCCTGACATCATGGCGGTTTCTAGCATCTCTATTTGCATCAGTGATCTTCTCCTCACCATCTTCTCTGTCCAGCTCTCGTATCTCAGTGCTACTATTGACGTGAGTCCTCTTGAAGATTTTCAGTCTTTTGGAGTCCATTGTGCTCGTGCTTGTTGCTTGTGTGAACGACACGACACCACTGTGTACTGAGGCTTTAAGAAGCTGAACATTAACTACACCGCTGTGCTGAGCAGTCATATCCTGTCAGCTTATATAAAAATGTTTTGGTGAATGATACAGATCAAAGTTGTTGTTTTTTTCTTGTAGAGTACAAGACAAATTTAAAGTTAACCCTTTGATATTAGTAGCATTTAAATGTCTTACCTTTTTTTTCTATTTCTTTGAAGGCCATTATACTGTCACCAAAATAATTGAAATACAGAATTACCAATTATAAAGATTATGCACTACAATGTGAATTGTAGAACAATGAGTCTTTATTAAACAAAAAATAACAATTATATTAACATTTTGTTGTACGCTAAAAATCTACCTATTCACCCATCCATTCTTCCGTCTGTCCATCCGTGTCAAGTCTACTGCCTACAGGAAATGTGTCTTATCTACACTATATTGCCAAAAGTATTGGGACACCCCTCCAAATCATTGAATTCAAGTGTTCCAATCACTTCCATGGTCACAGGCAGTGTTGGGGAAAGTTACTTTGAAAAGTAATGCATTACAATATTGCGTTACTCCCTTAAAAAGTAATTAATTGAGTTACTTAGTTACTTTTTAAGAAAAGTAATGTGTTACGTTACTTTTGCGTTACTTTTGCATTACTTTTTCTCACCTGGGCTGGGCTTGCTTTTTTGTTTTGTTTTTTAATAGCAAAAAAAGTCATTTTTTGTGCAAATGTAAAGACCTCTTCATACCAAAATTGAAATAATAAGTCTCATGCTGAGGTAAAAATGTGCTGCCATTCTGGATAATGGAAGAATAGGACGCAGGGACGCAGGAGAAAAATGTTTTGCCAATAAAAACAAAAAATCTAGTAATATTTGCTCATGGTTTAACTGAATCATCAAAGGTCAGCAGCAAGACATTGGTCAATAAAGGTAGATTAAATGCATAAAAATATTAGTTTTATTTAACATTTATATATTTGAGGTTTGCATAGTACTCTGATTTTGCATTTGACTGATTTTATTCATTTTGAGGAGTACAGAATCTTTATTTTGCAAGTGAGATAAATAAATGCTCACATTTAGTCTAGAACTACAATAAACATCACGTTTACACACAACGCCTCTGCACTTATTTTTCTCAACATGGGGGCAGGAGAGCTGTCAGTCAAATTAATGTGAAAAAGTAACTCAGATATTTTGTTGTAAAGTTGAAAAGTAATGCGTTACTTTACTAGTTACTTGGAAAAAGTAATATTATTACGTAACTCAAGTTACTTGTAATGCGTTACCCCCAACACTGGCCACAGGTGTATAAAATCAAGCACCTAGACATGCAGACGCTTCTACAAACATTTGTGAAAGAATGGGTCGCTCTCAGGAGCTCAGTGAATTCAAGCGTGGTACCGTGATAGGTTGCCACCTGTGCAATAAGTCCATTCGTGAAATTTCCTCACTACTAAATATTCCACGGTCAACTGTATGCTGAGGCATACAGTGTCAATAGCTACAGACCTCCAAACATGTGGCCTTCAGATTAGCTCAAGAACAGTGCATAGAGAGCTTCTTGGAATGGGTTTCCCATGCTTTGCTTTGTATCTTTCTAGTGAGTTTTTCTCACTATAGTCCCCTTTATCTTGCTCACTGGGGTTGTAAGGCAGTATTCTTAACGCAGTGCGTACACTGCTTGCATACATTTATTGTGAAAGTTGCTTACACAAATCATTTTTAATTGAAAATGTTCTTCTTCAGGTTTATACATCCAACATCAAGAATAAGCAATTTAAGTTTGGAAACAATATGTTGTATTTATAATGTCACACTTACTATTTATCGAACAGTTAAAACAAATTTTTTCCATGCATAAAAAATATATAGATGGATTTTAGGAAGGGGGTCCCTCATAAAAGGTTAATCATATTTGGGGGTCCTTGGCAAAATAAAGTTTGAAAAACCCTGGTGTAAAGCACGCCGCCACTGGACTCTAGAGCCGTGTTCTCTGGAGTGACCAATCACGTCGGGCCCTATGATTTCCACAATGCAGAAAACGTGGATGGAATCACAGAATCCAGTCATAAAAATGGAATTTACTGTATAACGCTGGTCTCTTTGTTTATTCAGGTTTTTGTTCTTGGATAATAATCCATCTCTTTCATTTGTTTGTGTTCTTGCTGAGTACAGTAGTGTGTCTCTTTCTTCTGGCAGGTTAGTAATCTTGCTAACACTTTAGTATGGGGAACACATTATTAACTATTTCACTATTAACTATGACTTTTGCCTCAATAAACTCCTAATTTACCGCTTATTAATAGTTAATAAGGTTGTTGTAGTGTTTAAATTTAGGTATGGGCTAGGATAAAGTGATATAGAATATGGTCATGCAGAATAAGGCATTAATGTGTGCTAATAAACAGCCATTATGCTAGTAAAATGCAAGCTATCAAGCAACTATAGTCATAGTGAGAATTGGACCACAAACTTAAGTGTTACTGTGTTTTTTTCTGATTTGTTTAATACTTTTTTTGGTTACTAAATAATTACCACATTTCTATGTGTGTTCTGCGGCTGCCATAGTCTTGATTACTGAAAATTTGGATTTTTTTTATTTATGTGTTAATAATAACGAATGAGTAGATATTAAAATATTTATAAATATGTTATATTAAATTATGCAATGAGATCCAGGCAGACAAGCAATGATTATGTCAGAGATCAAATTTTAATGAGGAATAACACATTTATTAAGTAAAAATATTAAATTATAAAGACAACAAATTAAGTAAATATGAAAAAATAAGATCCGTCTTATTCAAACGTTTATAGTAAAATCCAAAGTGTTTTGTCCAACAGATGAAGATTGTGAAGATCAGAGTATAGAGAAAAAAGGACCCAAACTAAGTAAGATATTTGCAGAATGAAAGGAGAGGCAGAAGAGAAGAAGCAGAAGTCAAGAGCAAATTAGGAGCAACAAATATATAGAGGAAACTTACATCCTCCTAAACTTATTTTTTGGTATGATAAGAAAAGGTCAAACAGACTTATCTATGTCATAGTTGGTGTAACGGCTAGGTCAGCATAACCGGTCAGATGTCAAAGATAGACGACAATATAGATATACAAGGTGTTTAGAACAAAGAACGATGACAGCGAAGCAAGCACTTTCAAATATTTTGTTGTGAAAACACTGTTTCTGGAAAAGAATACCTTGTACTGTGAATTACTAATTCTGAGAAACATGATCATTGATCAGGATCTTTTGGAAGTCATCCAATATCTAACAAAACACATGTAACTAATATATTAACATGTGAGTACAATATGTACATATTCTTCTTGGATAATACTACATGAATAAAAAACTATTACAGTAAAAGATAAACATAAATGAATAACAATAATGTCATTAAATACTTGAATATATGATGAAGGTTAATATAAAGTATTGTTTTTGAAAACTGTGAAATCCTCTTCTCACAGATCCATTGTAAAGCTCTATTACATGCTTCATCATGCCACCCTACAGAATTAGCCCAATCTTTTGCGGACACTGGAGGCACAGTCACAGCACAGTTCTCTGTTGTTCCTCCATTAGGCTCTCCAGACGCCCAGAACCTGAAAGTACAGATCAGCATTAGATGTTCAGTGATGCTTTCTGTGTGATATGATACTGACTGTGAGAATCATTTATTAGATATTAATCAGTTCAGTTCAGTGTTTTCACACCCAGAGGTCAGTGTGCTGCCATCAACCCATTTCCATGTGCCCTCCACATCACTGTCAGTCAGACCAATCCAGACTGCAGCAGCACCAGGCATGTTCTTAACAAAATCCTGAGCAGATGAAACATATATCATAAATAGACAATAGACACATTTCATCTAACCATCTCTCATTTAGCTGTTACACACACACACACACACACACACACACACACACACACACACACACACACACACACACACACACACACACACACACACACACACACACACACTCGATTCATTCTCTCACTCACTCACTTGTTTCTCTCTGTTGTTTATGATGATCAGATCTGCTCCTCTCTCTGTACAGTATCTTCTGCTCTCAGTCCAGTTCTTCTTCTCATTGGATATGAAGTAACAACTGGATTGATAGCAAGTCCATTTAGCTGTTAACAGAACAAGTTCAGCTGTTAGCTTTTTATTCTTATTTACAGTCGCCTGTCAGTAACTTATAACATATAGTAAACTCATAGATTGTGTACACTGAAAGTTATTGAGAGCACAACCCAACTTCATCATGTTTTCTACATTTCTTCTGTATTTCTGCTGCTAAACAATACCACAAATCTGCAGTTCATTTCTTAGCTGGTCTCTCTCATTGGTCAGGTCTTTGTTTGTGAATATTAGCTGGTCTCTCTCATTGGTCAGGTCTTTGTTTGTGAATATTAGCTGGTCTCTCTCATTGGTCAGGTCTTTGTTTGTGAATATTAGCTGGTCTCTCTCATTGGTCAGGTCTTTGTTTGTGAATATTAGCTGGTCTCTCTCATTGGTCAGGTCTTTGTTTGTGAATATTAGCTGGTCTCTCTCATTGGTCAGGTTTTTGTACTTTATTAGCCTCTCCTGTGAGGTAGGTAATCTCGGTTAGCTCATCTCTCTCTTCTGTGAGGTTGGTGATCTTGTTTAGTAGCTTATTTCTCTCTTCAGTCACTTCCTGAAAATGGCAGATACGAAGATAAATGTTTCTTAATTTCCACAGACACTACTGAAAGTGTGTTTTGTGTTTGTATTTGTACCTGTGTGTTGATGTGTTTGGTTTCTCTCTGTGTTTTCGTCCATATCCCATGATCCATCAGCGTTTATATTGTCATAAACAGGCTGAGACATTTTTGCTTGTTTAGTCATGTACGTAAATGGTAGAAACGGTCTGCGTGCATTTGTACCCTGTCGTCCTCTGCTTTTGAGACTCTAATTTTAGTAAGCGATGACAATGTGTGGCAAAGTACAAGTACACAGTACAAGAGCACGTGACATCCTGTCTGTTAATGCCAGTTCATTTGCATTAAAAAAATCTCTTGCTAAAGGGCACTATTGTGGTCATGTGGTTAGATGTAGCAGGATCAAATTAGCACCGTAAAATTACTGGCCAAACTCTTCCAGTTCACACAGATTCGTTTGCCAGTTCTTTGGTATCCGGCATCAGTCTTTTTTTTCAACGACACACCTAAAATGTCTTTATTTCAATGCTTTGTATCAATACTGTTTTATGTTCATATTGCACAATGTTTCTTAAGCACCCCAAAAAAATGCATGTGCTGTTGTGGAATAAATATGTGGTTAAAGTGTTTACATGCCTATTTTCTATCCAAGATGGCACCAATGTGTTTATTGGCATGCCATCACTCCTCTCCATCTTTCCTGTATTTGTGTATGTTATTTGTGTGTGTGAGTCTGAGTGAGTCTGGGTCTGAGTCTGAGTCTGAGTCTGAGTGAGTCTGAGTCTGAGTCTGAGTGAGTCTGAGTGAGTCTGAGTCTGAGTCTGAGTCTGAGTGAGTCTGAGTGAGTCTGAGTCTGAGTGAGTCTGAGTCTGAGTCTGAGTCTGAGTGAGTCTGAGCATGAGTGAGTTTGAGTGAGTCTGAGTGAGCCTGAGTCTGAGTCTGAGTCTGAGTGAGTCTGAGTCTGAGTGAGTCTGAGTCTGAGTGAGTCTGAGTGAGTCTGAGCATGAGTGAGTTTGAGTGAGTCTGAGTGAGCCTGAGTCTGAGTCTGAGTCTGAGTGAGTCTGAGTCTGAGTGAGTCTGAGTCTGAGTGAGTCTGAGTCTGAGTGAGTCTGAGTGAGTCTGAGTCTGAGTGAGTCTGAGTCTGAGTGAGTCTGAGTGAGTCTGAGTCTGAGTGAGTCTGAGTCTGAGTGAGTCTGAGTCTGAGTGAGTCTGAGTGAGTCTGAGTCTGAGTGAGTCTGAGTCTGAGTGAGTCTGAGTCTGAGTCTGAGTCTGAGTCTGAGTCTGAGTCTGAGTCTGAGTCTGAGTCTGAGTCTGAGTCTGAGTCTGAGTCTGAGTGAGTCTGAGTGTCCGAAAAATGATCTGATCTGTGAATCAAAAACTGTAATATGATCCGAACCATGAGTTTTGTGATCCATTGAACTACTAAAAGTAATGAATGTAATAACCTGTATGCTGAAGTGGTTGGAAGTCATGATCTCTCACACAATCAACCCTCATAGATAACCACCGTAATCTCCTCTCTCTCAGGCCTAGTCCACACGTACAAGGGTATTTTTATAACCAGAGTTTTTCCTCCTCCGTTTTAAAAATCAATCGCATCCACACAAGCACGGTTTAAAAAAAATCTCTGTCCACATGAAAACGCAAAACCGCGCTATAATTGGCTGCCTGATTTCCACATGGGTCCCATCCCCGGCACCGATGTGAAACCCTTCTGCAAGTTTACTTTGGACTCAGTGACAGGTAACTGTACACAGGGGCAGGGCTCAAGTGGACTGAAGCTTCACACACTTGTCTTACTATGTTGTAGGGGAGCCCGGGGCACAACCTAACACGGGGTTAGCTGTAACACGCATGTTTTAACCCTTTCCACACATGCCAGGATGACGAAACCTTATTGTATTTCGTCGCTGTCCGATGAAAACCACGTATGTCCATTTTGCCGATTTTGAGATTTTTCGACGGATTGAATGTCCAGGTTCATTTCCGTATACAGTATGCGTCACATATCTAAATGGCCAATGAAAAGTTATGAAATCATGTCATCTGATTTTCACGTATATCCATTTGGTGTCAAAGCTGTCAATCACGCCGCGTATCTCCCCGCCCTGTGGAAGCATCTCGCCGGTCTCGCCGGTCTCGTGAAGTTGTTTCATCGAAGCTCAGCACTGGATAGCCGAAAGTACGACATTGAAGCTCTCCACAGTTTAGTTCTAATCTAGTTCTTCACAGATTAGTTTGCTTGCTAGTATGTAAATAAACTCGGTCTCATTGATAAGATTCAGCCTTTTTTTTCTTAGTCAAACTGATCAAATTATAGCCTGTAATGCTACTGTCATGATTGTCACTAGAACATGCCTCACTCATACTGCTGCTATCACCGCTTGCCAGAGGCTGAGAATGTCCAGCACGTATTCCTCTGTCAATATGAAACGCGACTTGGCCATTCTAATTAATGATCTGAAGAACGCGTATCGACCACCGTTACTGTAAAATATGCACGTATGTCCATTTAAACTCAATTTTGGTCAAATGTGGATTATATCATTACACTGGCAAGAATATGGTTACATGTAAAGATGCCGTACCAAGTATGACAACGCTATATTCAACTGCTTTTGAAATACTGTGTTTTTTTCACTTCCTGAAAAGTAAGCGTTTTGGACATACGTGAGTTTCATCGGGCAGCGACGATTTACTAGTTGCCATATCAACATTATTTAGAGAAAAAAATAGCGCCAAAATTAAACCTTCTCGGGAAGATATTGCTGAACATGTATTTAACCATAGCAAAAGTAAATTTCTTACTTAAGTTTAGTTTTCATCTCTGTTTTTTGTGTTTATTTAAAACACGATAAATCAGATATTATTTTAATCTTATATCTGTTATTTAACAGTTGAGATGGTTCTTTAATGCTAATCTAACCAGCAGAAGACACGAGCAGCGGTTTAAATCCCAGTTGCGCAGGTGGGGTGCGTTGTAACACTGCGTTACAATGAGCCCCTATTAGAACTATGCCATTATATTCTATACTTTTATGAATTCTTTTGAGAAACCATGAGAAAAGGGTGAATAATGACTGAGAGTTAATGTTCAGAAATTATTAATTATTATTATGTTTTGAACTATGCTGTATAGCTGTATTTAGCGATGTGTTTGTAATCAAACTCAAAAATGCTGATATTTTTAATGATTAAAAAATGCCATTATTTTATTTTAAAAAGTTAATAATTGTATTTTGTTGACAAAATATTTTAGTTTGTCTTGTATATATTTTTTGATTATATCAGGTAACATTTTAAGCTGTTATTTGGTCATGTTACATTGTGCCCCACCACATGTTACAATGTACCCCACCTATGGGGCATGTTGTCAGATTTCACTTCCATTCTTTCAGGGTAAATCAAGAAAAAAGTATACGCTGTATTAATGAAACAAAACCACATAACTGCACTAGACATGTGTGCAATTAATGTGGGAAACAATAAATACTCTGAACCCCAAATGGATTTACACAAACTGAGAAAGTAAACAATCCACTCATGTAAACAAAAGCGTTAACGGTGCACAATCTGACGTCAAACAAGGGAGAGAACGGCGTACACTTCGACTTAACAAGTCGAAATCTCCAGTTTCACCGTCTACACGACAACGCTGTAACCGGAGTTTCTAAAAATCTTCACCTTGGCCGGAGTTTTCAAAAAAGTCCGGTTTCAGTAACCGGATACTGCATTTGCGTGTGGACGAACAGCCAAACCGCGTAGAAAAAGCTGCGGTTTTGAAATTACCCGTGTTCGTGTGGACAGGGCCTCAATCTTCATTCTTTCAGACACAGTCCTGATCACATCGTCATAAATACATCAGACATATCTGCTCTTTAACTGTCAAGCATCAAACAGTTCTGTTCCTTGTTTTTGTGTAAAAGTAGTCAGCACTGATCTTATTTTTAACACTATTGGCAAACATATTTGGTCAAAGTGTGAAATTAAAACCGTGATATCAAATCAGTTAGCATAGTTACAATATTATTTTCTTCCTTATTGTCATGTATATACGAGTGAAACAGCTTCCCTTTGGGGATGGGGGTGCATGTGGGTGTAAATTTAATATCTTATAATATTAAAATTTGTGTATAGAATCTATAGAAACACTGAATAAATGGTAACACTTTACAATAAGGTTAGTTAATTAACATTAGTTAACTACATTAGTTAACATGAACTAATAATGAACTGCACTTATAAAGCATTTATTTATCTTTGTTAATGTTAATTTCAACATTTACAAATGCATTATTAAAATCTTGTTAACATTAGTTAATGCACTGTGAACTAACATGAATAAACCATGAACAGCTGTATTTTCATTAACCAATGTTGACAAAGATTAACTAATGCTGAACAGAGGTGTTGTTCATGTTAACTAATGCATTAACTAATGTTAACTAATACAACCTTATGGTAAAGTGTTACCGAATAGATTGAAGGA
Organism: Gobio gobio; assembly: GCF_949357685.1. Lineage (NCBI taxonomy): Eukaryota > Metazoa > Chordata > Actinopteri > Cypriniformes > Gobionidae > Gobio > Gobio gobio. The sequence continues at coordinate 11,601,690 of NC_137118.1, forward strand.
TGTTCATAAACATTCCTTTATAGGTCATCACCATCTAGATTGACCAAGTCAGTCTCATTTGCTGTTTAGAAGAACACACAGCAGCTCTTAAGTCACTTCCTGAATACGTCAGACATAATAATAAATACTGTAGGCCTATGTCTCTCGCCCTTATTACTGTTCACACAGCACTGGGCAGATATGGAACTGCCAGACACATGATAAATGCATCAGCACTTGTGGTGTAATTGCAATTTAAGTAGTAAATTACAGCCTTTAAACTATGATCAAAAGATCCAACTTGTGCTATATAGCTAATGTTCAAGGTCAACATCAGATGCAGGTATTCAAACATGTTAAAACAACATTTGAATGACCAATAAGTTAATATTGAGGAACTTACATTTTAGACACAGTGAGCCTCATTTCTGAAACAAATGTACGACAGAAAACTGGGCATACTGTCATTTCCACTCAAAACTCGGCTTTTATCAATATGGACATGAACGGTGACTATGATTAGTTTTACATGAGCAAATAGCAGCATAAACAACAAACATGAGGATTCACACGTCGTCACATCACATCACACACTTGCAGCACTTGTTTGAACGGATAAAAGCAGAATTAAATAAGTATATAAAAAAAATAATAAAATAGGACTAACCAAAATGTAACAGATTAACAAAAGAAACACATTGTATTTATTTTCTTTATATCTTTATTTTATTAAATCCAAGTGATCACACACAACATCAGTTCTATCTTTGCTAACGTGACATTTCATAAAAGTTACACTGCTCAATTTCAACGTTCTGCTGTGAAATCAGTGTGTCCAGTGGGGCAGCGCTCAACCAAACACATTTTTGCGTGTGAAGGATGCTGTTTTACCTGGATAGAAGTACAAAGCCTTGCTTACATAATGAATATATTTGGAAATAATGACAAATATGGAAACATTTAGATTTGTGCCAAATAATGGTGAGACCAATGCTGTTTCAGTTTTGCTAGAAATAAAATTAATTTTAGCTTGACATTTGTATGTTGTTTATAATGAATGCCACTATAGCCTAATTTATGTTTTATTTTATAGTTTAATGTATCATTTATAGCTACTTGTTTTTCATTCTTGTTCTGTTCTGAATACAATTAAATTTAACACTAGAACTGCCAGGGGTCGTTTTATATACCTAAAACCACCAGTGGGTAAAATTTACCCATGCACATGATTACTGTTTTGATATGGCTAAAAAACGTATTATGTCACTTTATTATGCCACAGTCTTCACTGTATTATGCCACTGTCTAGATTCATGAAATTATTATTTTTAATCAACTAAGTCTCCAAGTCCCTTTGAATCAGTTGTGTAAATGAGCTGTCTGTGAACATTTCTGCTCTGAATCGACAGTGAAGCACCAATCAGTTAATAACAGAGTATAGAGAAAGAAGGACCCAAAGAAGTAAGATATTTGCAGAACGAAATGTAGATGAGAAGAAGCAGAAGTCAAGAGCAAAATAGGAGCAACAAATATATAGAGGAAACCTACATCCATCTAAACGTATGTTTTGGTATGACAAGAAAAGGTCAAACAGATTTATCCATTATGTCATAGTTTCAAATATCATATATTGTCGTGAAAACCCTTTTTCTGAAAAAGAATACCTACTGTGAATTACTAATTCTGAGAAACATGATCTTTGGAAGGCGTCCAATATCTAACAAAATACATGTAACTAAGATATTAAAGTCCCCCTGTGGTGAAAATCAAGTTTTTAATGTTGTTTTATGTCTATGTGGTGTTTTTAATATACTTTACGACACACCTTGAGCAACTTCATAAGTCAGCACAATTGCTGAGCATTTTCTCTTTAAAACTGCTGTGATCTAAAGACAGACTCAAAAACACGGTTTGAAATCGCTGGTGTTTCTGATGTCACAAACTACCTTGTAACCAATCACGTCACAGTGTGGGCGGGCTTTAGCATATCATTAACAGGAAACTAGCAGAGGAATCTCAAGAGAAGCCAGGTTATCCCAGTATTTTTCTGTTTATATGAAAAATCGGGTAGATTTAGCAATATAGCAGGTTAATTATGTGAGGTATATTACAATTTTATGGTGAACTATGCCTTTCTCCACTGACGTTCTGAGTTGTTCAAAGCATTTCTGATGATTTTTAGAAGGCAGCTGTCTGACTCTGAGTTGGTGAATGGGAACATGGTTTGTATAACATTAGCAACACATTATTAGCTGTAATGATTAGCAAACGGCTAATCATTTAAATTACCATTAAGTGCCCGACGTTGTAAAGAGCGATACCTTTGTGCAGAGTTTACTTCAGTAGCTGTTGAGCGAGTGGATCTCTGAGCTCGTGCAAGTCAGTGGGGATGGGGCATTGATCTGCATATACTAAAAGAAGCAAGATTGTAGAGTTACATTCAAGCTATTTTAAGGCACAGATATTTTTTTTCACTGAAAAAAAAAAAAAAAAAAACGTTTAAATATGTAATTTTGGTGATCAAAAATGAGTTTCAAGAGATAAATGTGAATACAATGTGTAAATATTAACATATGAGTACAATATGTAAATATTCTTCTTAGATAATACTACATATGAATACAAATTAATTTGAGTAAAAGATAAACATAAATGAATAACAATAATGTCATCAAATACTTGAATATATGATGAAGGTTACTATAAAGTATTGTTTTTGAAAACTTGTTTCAAAAAAGGTGTGTGATGTTCCTATGGCAGTATGAGTTGTGAAATCCTCTTCTCGCAGATCCATTGTAAAGCTTTATTACATGCAGCATCATGCCACCCTACTGAATTATCCCAATCTTTTGCGGACACTGGAGGCACAGTCACAGCACAGTTCTCTTCTGGACCTTCCTGTTTTCTAGGCTCTCCAGATGCCCAGAAACTGAAAATACAGATCAGCATTAGATGTTCAGTGATGCTTTCTGTGTGATATGATACTGACTGTGAGAATCATTTATTAGATATTAATCAGTTCAGTGATTTCTCACCCAGAGTTCTGTGTGCTGCCATCAACCCATTTCCATGTGCCCTCCACATCACTGTCAGTCAGACCAATCCAGACTGCAGCAGCACCAGGCATGTTCTTAATAAAATCCTGAGCAGATGAAACAGTTTATATCATAAACAGACAATGGACACATTTCATCTGACCATCTCTCATTTAGCTGACACACTCACACACACACACACACACACACACACACACACACACACACACACACACACACACACACACACACACACACACACACACACACACACACACACACACACACACACACACACACACACACACACACACACACACACACACATGTTGGTGCAACAGCATTATGAGGACTCTCCATAGGCGTAATGGTTTTTATACTGTATAAACTGTATATTCTATCCCCTTACACTGCCCCTGCCCCTAAACCTAGCCCTCACAGGAGACATTCTGCATTTTTACATTTTTAATAAAACATTGTTTTTAAAGCTATTTGATTTACGGGGACATTTGAAATGTCCTCATAAACCACCTTGATGTTGTAATACCAGTGTAATACCCATGTCATTATACAAATTTGTGTCCTCATAAATCACATAAACAAGCACACACACACACACACACACACACACACACACACACACACACACACACACACACACACACACACACACACACACACACACACACACACACACACACACACACACACACACACACACACACACACACACACAAACACACTCGATTAATTCTCCTGCTCACTTGTTTCTCTCTGTTGTTTATGATGATAAGATCTGCTCCTCTCTCTGTACAGTATCTTCGGCTCTCAGTCCAGCTCTTCTTCTCTTTGGATATGAAGTAACAACTGGATTGATAGCAAGTCCATTTAGCTGTTAACAGAACAAGTTCAGCCGTTAGCTTTTTATTCTCATTTACCGTCGCCTGTCAGTAACTTATAACAGATAGTAAACTCATAGATTGTGTACACTGAAAGTTATTGAGAGCACAACCCAACTCCATCATGTTTTCTACATTTATTCTGTATTTCTGCTGCTAAACATTACCACAAAACAGCAGTTCATTTCTTAGCTGGTCTCTCTCATTGGTCAGGTCTTTGTTTGTGAATATTAGCTGGTCTCTCTCATTGGTCAGGTTTTTGTACTTTATTAGCCTCTCTTCTGTGAGGTTGGTAATCTCGGTTAGCTCATCTCTCTCTTCTGTGAGGTTGGTGATCTTGTTCAGTAGCTTATTTCTCTCTTCAGTGTAGTTTGTGCTCTTTGTATGGATGTGGACACCCATCACTATGACTGCAGTCAGCAGAAGAACACACAGCAGCACCAAACACACTGCAGCTGCTCTGGAGCTTCTGTTCCTCACAGAATCACTTCCTGAAAATGGCAGATACGAAGATAAATATTTCTTAATCTCTAAAGATACTACTGAAAGTGTGTTTGTGTTTGTATTTGTACCTGTGTGTTGAAGTGTTTGGTTTCTCTCGGTGTGTCCGTCCATATTCCATGATCCATCAACGTTTATATTGCCATAAACAGGCTGAGACATTTTTGCTTGTTTAGTCATGTACGTAAATGGTAAAACTGTCTGTATGCATTTGTACTCTGTAGTCTTCTGCTTTTGAGACTTTAATTTTAGTAAGCGATGACAATGTGGCAAAGTACATCACAGTACAAGAGCACGTGACATCCTGTCTGTTAAGGCCAATTAATTTGCATAAAAAAACTCTTGCTAAAGGGCACTATTGTGGTCATGTGGTTAGATGTAGCAGGATCAAATTTGCACAGTAAAATTACTGGCCAAACTCTTCCAGTGCACACAGATTCGTTTGCCAGTTCTTTGGTATCCGGCATACCAAACGGTATCCGTCTTTTTTTTTTTTTCAACGACACACCTAAAATATCTTTATTTCAATGCTTTGTATCAATGCTGTGTTATATTCATATTGCGCAAGGTTTCTTTAGCACCCCAAAAAAGGAATGTGCTGTCGGTCAGAGTGGAATAAATATGTAGTTAAAGTGTTTACATGCCTATTTTCTATCCAAGATGGCACCAATGTGTTTATTGGCATGCCATCACTCCTCTCCTGTGCTATCTTTCCTGTATTTGTGTATGTTTTTCGTGTGTGTGTGTGTGTGTGTGTGTGTGTGTGTGTGTGTGTGTGTGTGTGTGTGTGTGTGTGTGTGTGTGTGTGTGTGTGTGTGTGTGTGTGTGTGTGTGTGTTTGTGTGTGTGAGTGTTTGTTTGTGTTCTCAAGGAATCAGTACTTTGCTTTCTTACCATTGCCAAAACTTTCTTAATATACCATCCACTGTAATGGACTGTAATAAAATTTAAATTTTTGTTCCGAAGATGAACAAAGGTCTTAAGGGTTTTTGAACGACATGAAGGTGAGTAATTAATGACAGAATTTGTATTTTTGGGTGAACTAACCCAACTAAAAGGATCATAAAATGTAACTGAATTGTGCTTGATGTCAGTGTTCTTCCATTACATGTTTGTTTTTATTGGCTGTGATGCTTCTTTTGTAAATTTCCATCCATTAGCCCAAAAACCGGATACTAATGACTTAGTCAAAAGGAATTCTGCGTGTAAGCCTTTTCAGCATTTCAGTGAAGTTCTCTTAATTTATTGAAATCTCATTTTAAATCTGACTCCATTAATAATTTTATCTGACTCCAATTCTAAGTGACTCCATAAAGTGTGCTACATTTAGAGTTTATCAGCTGATTTTACGATTAGTTGCGATTTAATTTAGATCGTTGATTTTCTTTGTATCTTCCTAGTTTTCATATTCGTTCATCGAGAGACCCTAAATCGCAGAGAGACATGACGCGTCCGGACCGCGCGCTCACGGACACAAAATGGTTACTTCTGTAATTAGTCAGAGGGTGCAGAGTGAATATTTTACCTTTAAATGGTTGCACATGCTCACTCAACAAAAAGTGTAATTTTAGTAATATTCACGGACTACAACGTGCTAACTGAGCGATAGTCAGGAATCGGAATATCGCGCACGCTGCGCTCCATGCTTCAGTCGTGGCGTCATCGGTGTGATCTATCATAACTCTAGATTTTGCGGTAATAAAGGAGTATACATCGATCCATACTAGAATAATGATTTCGGAACCATACAAGAGAAATCAAGATTAACATTTATTTTGGCCAGACAGGAAAAGTAAATAAGTAAACAAGAATCCATGGTACACAACTGATCAGCGTAAAAACATAAAACACAATTGCAAAGCAATATGAAAATAATTTAAAAGAGTCATCATGTCTGGCACATCTACATGCAGTTTGCACGGGGGGTTCTGACCAGGGCTTAAACACAGAAAAAAATATCAATCGGTTCACTCCGAGCAGAATCGATATTATAGCGTTTCCGTTTTTGCGTTCCTCAATAAACATTACTGTTCCGAAAACGGTTTGATATGAAAAAAAACCGGTTAATAACGTTATTTTAATTTAGCCTATACTTTAAACAAATATGTATAAATAGACTTATTTTTACACAATAATAATATAACGCATGGTAATTAAACTTGAATATTTATTTCATAAAATTTTTAAAACCAGAAATACATGCATTAATTACAAAGCATAAACAGCGGACCTGTTTTAATGGAGCGTTAGACAATCTAAAGTGGCCTCTTATGCCTAATTATTTTCAGAAGAGTGATAACATTCTTTGTACATAACTTCTTTTCAACACGACTTGTTTTAAAAATTGCATGAATAAAGAATAAATAGACTGGATAACCATTGCTCTTTTAATGCACTGTCAACTGGTAATTTCAAAGCAAACACTGCGCAACACGTCCTTGCATCACATAATCAAATTCAGTCAGCTAATAAAGCCTGATCATTTAATGCAATATAACATACCATTTAATACGAAGCATCAACCGTCTATATAGAAAACATTGACCTGTCCTGTATTGGCAATCTGAAAGACTATAGGAAAAATGTTTGATAGATGCTAGTAGCCTGCTTGGACAGGCTTAAACAAAATCCATAAACTAGCCTAAATCAGTCTATTTGAGCTTAAAGTCCGTACTGCTTATTTAAACGTTCGAAAAGAATGTCCTCCAATACCTGCACATTCATTGTAGACCTCAGCGGGGAAAGAAATGTACTTGAGGCATGAAAATGCGCGCTCATACTGACTTGCGTACCGGTAGATTCATAGATGACTGGTGCGCGGACATTTCACTCACGCTTGATAAGTCAACGTCACATGCTGTAGCTACTCAATTCATGATTGGTCACTGCCAAATTAAAATATTATTAATATATTAATATAATAATTATTAATATACCGGTTAATGGTCATTTCAAACTAACGTTTCTGTTCAGAACGATTCAAATTGATTTTGATTTCGTTTCCGTATTTGTTCCTCTTAAAATTTCGTTCGTTTCCGGTTTTCGTTTTCGTTCCTTGAACCGGTTCAAAGCCCTGGTTCTGACTACAGAATATTCCCCCATGAGAGTTAGATTATCCAGCCTTAAATACTCCAACTAGAACAAAAGCTTTGTAAATATTTGCAACACCCCCACCTGGTTTTGGGGGAGTGGATCAGATATCTTTGAAGAGACTACTCAAAAGAAGAACTGAATTCTCATTAGTTTTCCAATCTTTCTAATACTACTAGTGACTGCAGTGAAACTGAGACCATTTTACCATTCGCACTGAGACCTTTAAAAAGACATCAAACATGAAAGGGATAAAACAATAGATTTACAAGATACATCATCACTGGTATATCTGCATTTGGTGACTTGAAACCAGGACAAGGAGAGGGCAGAATGGGGAGGGGGAGGAATGTTTGTCAGGGTGTTGTCACAGTTTCTGTGAGATCTTTTACTCAAGATTAGTGACTTTTATTGTTCAATTGCTGAGGTGTGTATCTCAGCTTTTGTCTTAGCACCAAAACCGACTCTTACACTTTTAAATGCAAGACATTCAGATGTCACTGAGAATTGAAATGATCCAAAAATCATGTGAGATGCAATACTCAAGGAGGTTATAATAAAGGTTTTGAACTTTGAACATTAACACACAGTAACAAGGCGGACACAGAATGACGCTTTTGATGATTATGTACAATCAATTGTACACCTCAAATTTGGTAGAAAATTAACATTTATTTGAAATGAAAACAAAATTAAAATAAATAGTGTCGAAAACTCAGTCCAAACGTCTCATTGAGCTTGTGGATATGGCCCAAAAGATTAAGCCTGTCACCTCTTCTGTCGATGTTATTCCCACCCGGCTCTTTAGAGAGGTTCTGGATACAGATTGCCCTGGTGTATTAGCTATTATCAATAACTCCTTGGACAGCGGTCGTGTTCCTTCATGCCTTAAGAGATGAGGCCACTTGTTAAGAAGCCTAATTTAGATATAACCAATCTTAATAATTTCTGGCCCATCCATAAACTGCAATTTTTTTTTTAATCAAACATGTAAACAATTTGATCTAAATTGTTTTTGATCAGGTTTCCTTTTTTGTCCCAGGAAACAATATTGTAGATGAAAACAAGTTTTTGCTTATCCGAAAAAATTATCTGATCTGTGAATCAAAATCTGTAATATGATCCGAACTGTGAGTTTTGTGATCCGTTGAACCTCTAAAAGTAATGAATGTAATAACCTGTATGCTGAAGGGGTTTGAAGTCATGATCTCTCACACAATCTGAACCCTCATAGATTACCACCGTAATCTCCTCTCTCTCAGTCTTCATTCTTTCAGACACAGTCCTGATCACATCGTCATAAATACCATCAGACATTTCTGCTCTTTAACTGTCGAGCATCAAACGGTTCAGTTCCTTATTCCTGTGTAAAAGTGTTTAAGTAGTCATCACTCATCTTATTTTTAACACTATTGGCAAACTAATTTGGTCAAAGTGTGAAAACAAAACCGTGACATCAGATCAGTTAGCATAGTTACAATATTATTTTCTTCCTTATTGTGATGTGTATACGAGTGAAACAGCTTACCTTTGGGGGTGAGGGTGCATGTGGGTGTAAATTTAATATCTTATAATATTAAAATTTGTGTATAGAATCTATAGAAACACTGAATAAATGGTAATACTTTACAATAAGGTTCGTTAGTTAACATTAGTTAACTACATTAATTAACATGAACTAATAATGAACTGCACTTATAAAGCATTTATTTATCTTTGTTAATGTTAATTTCAACATTTACTAATGCATTATTAAAATCTTGTTAACATTAGTTAATGCACTGTGAACTAACATGAATAAACCATGAACAGCTGTATTTTCATTAACCAATGTTGACAAAGATTAACTAATGCTGAACAGTGGTGTTGTTCATGGTAAGTTCATGTTAACTAATGCATTAAGTAAGGAATAATTGACGACGGGCCGTTCAATTATTAGAATAATAATGCACACCTGAGGTGGTGATGCGGTCACGACGCGAAGCGGAGCATTATTATTCTAATAATTCAACGGCCCGGAGTCAATTATTACGCTTATACTACGGTTACCACACCTCAAGACATCGATCCGATGAAATATTTAAAGGGATTCGTCCGGTTTTTGTACTTGTACTTGGCTGTGTTCGAAATCGCCCCCTATACCCTCATTCACTATTCCCTACATTAGTCCACTGATATAGTCCACTTCGAAAACGAGTGAGTGATTTCGGACACTAAGTGCGCCGGAAAGGCTGCCATTTTTGCAGTTTGTGCTTGCTGTTTGGCAGCTCCAGTAATAATGAAAAGATTGATCCTGAACTCTGCTACGGAAACTAGCATGTAACCTTAATCAAACAATATAATAATCATCTTAAAAAGGATAATTTATACCTGTATGCGTGATATTGGGCTGGACCAGTGCGGTTCGGAAGATGGATGGATGATTGATTCAGTTGTGTGTCCGAAACCATAGTGGACGTTATTAAGTGCACTCATTCAATCCCACAATGCACCACAATAACGAGTTTGCAACCGATGTATGCTCGACGGCTAGAGAATACCCTTAATGCACTGTGAGAGTCGCGCCGTGCATTGAATGAATTCCAGCGTTTCGCCAGGAGATGGCATCGACCCACACACTTTTTAAGACCAATGATATTGGACCCACTCACTTATATCGTCTCTAATTGAGCACGTCTGTTTACATACCCTGATAAACACTGATTAAACGCGTTAGAAGCTTTATTTTCACTTTTCTAATATTGTCTTCATATTCATTGAAAATAAATGCCTTTCCGATCTGATATGTGATGGAAAAAAGGATCAGTGCGAGTTTGGCAAAAAGCGGCTTCGAACCTCTGATCAATTTGCGTCAAATCTTAATACCATGCGTCTTACTGCTACACTATTGATGCTGTTGAAGATTGTGTATTCCGTAGGTGTGTCTTCCTCAACCAGACGTTTAAACAAGCCGATATATTTAAATATATTTTTTGTAAATTGCATCTACTCCAGTAAAATGTTTCTGTTAAAGGACCCACCGACATTTTTTTGCTTCTGACGCCCATAATATAAATAGTAGCCTACTATAAAGTATGAAATATATAGGCCTACTATACTATATATATACTATATACTATATATATATTATACTATATACAAATATTATTATAATTTTTTTAATTAAATGCTTATTAGTTACTTTATTATTCCCCTTTCCAAGTAAGTTCAGTGCCACACAAGTAAAGAGTTATAGGGTTAACTTTAAGCTTGTTGGCTCGTTTTTGGAGTAGTGGAGTAATGGAGAATGAGGGTACATAGGGCGAATCGGACAGCGGTAAGTTAATTCATTCAGGGCGCGGCTCTCTCAGTGTGTTGAGAGTACACCGTCTGGTTGAGTGAGAGAACGATTCAAAAGCATAAGGAGTTGTTTCTCGTTTGCTCTCGAAATGCTCTCGCGGGACTTTGCTGTCATACGCCGATCGGGCATCGAACAAGCATTCTCCAGCGCGTAAATCTACTGTACACTCGTTATTGCGGTGCATTGTGGGATTGAATGAGTGCACTCAAAAACATCCACTATTGTTTCGGACACCACTACAAATGGATGTTCACTCAAATAGTGCCCTATTTAAGGGTATAGGGGGCGATTTCGAACACAGCCCCTGTATCGCTATTGTGAGTAGGACTATTTCTTCCGCGTCTCATCCAAGGGCGCTTTTGCTAGTTCCGAAACGTCATTTTAAAGCTGTTAACGGAGGCTTGAGCCGTTGATAGCATCCTACTGCAGTTATTAATGAAGTTATTAGAGTGCGAGAGCAACAAAAACACGTAGAGAGAGAGAGAGAGAGAGAGAGAGAGAGCGCTTGTGTGAATTAGGCTACCTCTGTGCGTCTCTAAACAGCGCTGTTATTACCTCGCTAGTGAAAAAATGTCATGTTTAGCCTTTAAGTTGCTACAATATATAGGCTAACTGATAAAATCGTCAGGGCAGCGTTGACAAAACCTTTTTGTGCAAACTGTAGTGTGTGTGCGAGCATGTGTGATTGCAGTAATGAGACAGAAAAGCTTGCCTTTGATGTCCGCTTCCGTTTGTTGGTTTTCATCTGAACTGTCTAATACTGCTGCTGCCCAGTTGTTGTCGAACGTTTTATATTCACCATAAATATTAAGATTTACTTTAGGAAAATCGTCTGTCATGTTATTGTTTTTTTAGTCCTGTAATTTCCGTTATTACAGTTAACTATGCGAAGTGATATGGAACTGTAATGCGGTCAAGAGAGCTGCCTGGAACTACGTTTCGCTGTGCGTTTCCCAGAAAATAATTGCACACCTCAGAACGTTCATCAGCCAATCAGATTCAAGCATTCAACGGCCCCGTAGTATAACTAATGTTAACTAATACAACCTTATTGTAAAGTGTTACCGAATAAATTGAAGGATGTTCATAAACATTCCTTTATAGGTCATCACCATCTAGAATGACCAAGTCAGTCTCATTTGCTGTTTAGAAGAACACACAGCAGCTCTTAAGTCACTTCCTGAATACGTCAGACATAATAATAAATACTGTATGTCTCTCGCCCTTATTACTGTTCACACAGCACTGGGCAGATATGGAACTGCCAGACACATGATAAATGCATCAGCACTTGTGGTGTAATTGCAATTTAAGTAGTAAACTACAGCCTTTAAACTATGATCAAAAGATCCAACTTGTGCTATATAGCTAATGTTCAAGGTCAACATCAGATGCAGGTATTCAAACATGTTTAAACAACATTTGAATGACTAATAAGTTAATATTGAGGAACTTACATTTTAGACACAGTGAGCCTCATTTCTGAAACAAATGTGCGACAGAAAACTGGGCCTACAGTCATTTCCACTCAAAACTCGCCTTTTATCAATATGTACATGAGCGGTGGCTATGATCAAATCGCATTTCAGGTCTCAGCTTGTGTACATAAGTTTTTGAGTTAGTGTGAATTTAGCATAGTAAACCTGGTGGAGAATTGTTAGCATTTTGTACATTTAGATTATTAGTTGATCATTAATTATTAAGGTTAAAATTAAATTAGAATAGATGGGTGTCTGTGACCCACAGAATACAACAAATGTTTAGTTTTATGTGAGCAAATAGCAGCATAAACAACAAACATGGGGATTCACACAACGTCACATCACACACTTGCAGCGCTTGTTTGAACGGAGAAAAACAGAATCAAATAAGTATATAAAAAGTATAAAATAAATAGGACTTCACAAAATGTAACAGATTAACAAAAGAAACACATTGTATTTATTGTCTTTATATCTTTATTTTATTATCCAAGTGATCACACACAACATCAGTTTTATCTTTTTATCTTTATCTTAACGTGACATTTCAGCCATTCATCAATGCATTCAACCAAACATAAAAGTTATACACTGCTCAATTTCAACGTTCTGCTATAAAATCACAGTGCAAAAATAAAGGAATAGCCTAGGCTAAGGGTAAATTTGACCTGATGGTGGTTTTAGGTATAAATACCCTGTTTTTTAAATCTGGTTTTATCTAAACAATTTTTAACAACAGGGGATTATAAATGTCACAATTTTAGTAAAAGTCAATGACTGGGAGGCTTGGATATTTTATTGAAAATCTGTTATGTACGTTTGAAAAACAGCCATGGGTACATTTTTACCCCGTGGCAGTTCTAGTGTTAAAGGATTTGTTGTGAAGTGAGGGGAAAATAACCTTGGCTATAGTGTTTATAATGTAAATGTTAAATTGGATTGATTTTGTTAATTGGGAATTGACTGGATCATTGGATCGCTGTGGTGTTCTTTTGCTTGCTGTGATCTCGAGTGAGTGACAGGTTGTAAATTGAATATATTATAATATAAAATAGGGGTGTGCGATATCACAATTTTTGATCGTGGATGATTAAAATGTCTCCACGATCTGCTTTTGACGAAATCTTGTAGTATCGTGCTACAGCACACATTCTATCAGTTGCAGTTCTGGCGTCTCCGTCCCATTACTGTACAACTCGATGTACACCCCCCTCAAGTCATCCTAGGTGTATATGACATTCTTCTTTCAGATGAATAAAATCAGAGTTGTATTTAAAAAGTCCTGGCTAATCCAAAGCATTATAGCATCTGTTTTTGAAGTCCATAAAAATGCATCTGTCCGTCAAATAACGTGCTTCACACGGCTCTTGGGTGTTAATAAAGGCCTTCTGAAGCGAATCAATGCGTTTGTGTAAGAAAAATATCCATATTTAAAACTTTATAAAGTAAAGTTCTGGCCGTAGTACCCGGATGAGGTACTGTTATTCACTTTGGCGGTTGTTATCTGGGAATAACATACCGCTGGAATGCGCGATTGACCAATCAAAATCAAGTATTCCACAGAGCCGTGTAATAAACAGCCCTATGACCACAGTCAGTTTTAGAGCTTCTGATCTTTACACAATCACTTCCTGAACTCCACAGACATGAGTTTTTTTTTAGTTTTTTTTATGACTAAAATATTTGTAGGGTTATAATGAATCAAGTCTAGTGTACCTGTATGTTGAGATGTTTGGTTCTGTCTTCTCTGTCCATTTCCCATATTCCTTCAGTGTTTTTATTGCAAGTCTCTTTGAATCAGTTATGTAAATATCTTTGAACATTTCTGCTCTGTACATGTCTACAGTGAAGTACCAAACAGGTGGACTGGTCCACTTCCAGATGAACTCTGGTGCAGTGTTACTAAAAATGATGCAACATGGACCAGAGACATCTAAATTAAACAAAAACAGGATGGGATGTATCGCTGATTCTTGAGATAAGGGACAAAACATGTTTTAGATGTTAAACAAATTAAAACTAACACTACATTATTAAAAATGAACAGGCTTATTTCTAAAAATGTATTCAAAAAAATTATATTTACTTAATTTGTGTCAACTCCGTCAGACACACTAAAAAGCAGATCATTTAATTCAATAAAGTCTTCAGTTATGTTATATTGGTTTTCAGTAAAGGATCTAAAGCATAAAATACATTTTCTGTTTATTTTTTGTTTAATTTCACACTATTATGAACAACCCAGTTTCTAAATTCCTTAATTCTCCTCCCTCCTTTTAATATTAAACATATATCACCAATGTTCTTAGGTAATAAAGACTTAATATCATGTTTTAATATTTTTACACAATTAATTGAAAAAAGAATAAGACATTTCTTTCAAAATTAACAAAAACCTTCACCTGACGGTGTAAAATACTGATGGAGAGTTGATAAAATACTGACGGAGTTGGCAAATACTGATGGTGTTGACAAAGGTTGACCTGAGGCCAAATATACAGTATATGTAAATAGAATCATGAAACAGCATTAAAAGGATTCCCCATATGCAAAAAAACAAAAAAAAACCATATTAAATCACATTATACAAACTTTTTGAGAGCATGTATCAACCATCAGATATAAAACATGACTGAGTTGACGTCTGACAGAGTTGACAAAATATATATTTTTTCCACCTTAACCAAATGTTGTCCAGTGGAGCAATTTCATTTCAATTTAATTTGTTCCTCAGTTGTAGCTGCCTTAATAAACATATAAAAATGGCTAGATTTATCCCACAGTTATTTACAGAAACTATTACACTGCGATAACGGAGTTGACATGTTAAGTACCGCAGAGACTTCAATACTGTTTGTTTAAAATATAAAACAATATATTACTTCCAGGACGTCCTACTGTGAGATCCACAATGAGCAGGAAATAGTAAATGCTCTTCAGAGTTAAAGCTGCCCATGACACTGCCTGATTTATTCAGAATTATAGAAAATCCTGACAGAGTTGATGCAAAGTGAAGACACAACTTTTATAGCTATTTGTTAATGGAAAATATCATTCAATATTTACTTGTTGTCTTGTTTGATATCTTAAAGATCTTGGCCTTTTAATGTAACTGTGTATTTTTTACAGTTTTACATTGTGACTTTATGCTGAGGACAGGTAAAATTACATGTGTGTCCAACACTGAAAAAACAGGAAAACACATGTTGTCCAATTTACTTAATCGTATTATTTGTGATCTACGCAACAAATTTGTGTTTCTCTTCTAAACATGATTTCATTGCTTTCGATTAATGTAATTCTCTACAATGTGCAATCTACTAGATTAAATTATTTGGGGTGAATGTGAACCAATTAAGTACTCGAAAATGATTTTTGCTGAAACTGTAGTTCCCAGCATGCTTTGCTTGGGACTTGACGACTAGAGTAAAATTGTTGAAATTAAGTGTTATTTTGTACGTTTTTGAGCAAAATGAGAAAAAGGGGGAGACTTTATATTGTTTATTAGTGTTTAATGTTTAATTATGTTGGAATTATTCGAACCATTTAAATTACACTGGGTTACCATAGTGGAGAAGAGCGGAGCGATTGCTTAGGCTGTGGACTGACTCAGCACACGTCATTAAAGAGCATTTTCCACTTAGCACATATATTATGTGCTAAGGCTGGAAAATATAATAAAAGCTACTGAGTACTGTGTTATAGATCAGTCAAGTGACAACAAAAATATACAAAAATAAACATGTGTTTTGATTAAAAAGGCAGGGTCTCAAGCCCCCGTGTGCTGTGCACCACTGTTGTTAGGGAGCCATATTAAAATCATTGTGAGACTATTCAATTCGGTTACTTAAAAATTACTTAATTCCATTATGTTGAAATTATGTGAACAAATAATGTTTGTTTAACTTAATTGAATCATGTGGAACCGATGTACATGATTAAATCATGTAAATCCAACACACCATTTTTTTCAGTGAAGTATAGAGTGTACTTTTAAAATAATACTGAATAAATTATAAAAAAAAAATAAGGATTGAATGTCCTGAGTATACAAATTTCCCTTAGATGTAACTTTTTAAGTATTCTTCATTGTGTTGACATTCTTACTTTTTAACATAAATTAACTTTTTGTGTTTGGGACATGTTTTGTCCCTAATCTCAAGAATCAGTGATATATATATATATATATATATATATATATATATATATATATATATATATATATATATATATATATACATATATACATATATATATACACTGAAAAAACAGGAAAACACATGTTGTCCAATTTACTTAATCGTATTATTTGTGATCTATACGCAACAAATTTGTGTTTCTCTTCTAAACATAATTTCATTGCTTTCGATTAATGTAATTCTCTAAAATGTGCAATCTACTAGATTAAATTATTTGGGGAGAATGTGAACCAATTAAGTACTCGAAAATGATTTTTGCTGAAACTGTAGTTCCCAGCATGCTTTGCTTGGGACTTGACGACTAGAGTAAAATTGCTGAAATTAAGTGTTATTTTATGTGTTTTTGGGCAAAATTAGAAAAAGGGGGAGACTTTATATTGTTTATTAGTGTTTAATGTTTAATTATGTTGGAATTATTCGAACCATTTAAATTACACTGGGTTACCATTGTGGAGAAGAGCGGAGCGATTGCTTAGGCTGTGGACTGACTCAGCACATGCTTAAAGAGCTTTTCACACACAGCATGTATATGATGCACTAATGCTGGCAAATATAATGAAAGCTACTGAGTACTGTATTATAGATCAGTCAAGTGACACCAAAAATATACAAAAATAAACATGAGTTTTGATTAAAGAGGCAGGGTTTCAAGCTCCCCTGTGCACCACTGTTGTTAGGGAGCCATATTAAAATCATTGTGAGACTACTCAATTTGGTTACTTAAAAATTACTCAATTCCATTATGTTGAAATTATGTGAACAAATTATGTTTGTTTAACTTAATTGAATCATGTGGAACCGATGTACATGATTAAATCATGTAAATCCAACACACCATTTTTTTCAGTGTATATATATATATATATATATATATATATATATATATATATATACATATATATATATATATATATATATATATATATATACATATATACATATATATATATATATATATATATATATATATACATATATATACATATATATATATATATATATATATATATATATATATATATATATGTATATGTGTATGTGTGTGTGTGTGTATATGTGTATGTGTATGTGTATGTGTATATGTATGTTCAATTTGATCCAACTCATACTTAGAAAAAATGGTCACCCTTTAGGAAAAACATATACACTATTAACTATGATTTTTGACTCAATAAACTCCTAATTTACTGCTTATTAATAGTTAATACGGTTGTTGTATTTGTTAAATTTAGGTATATTAAGGCTATAGGATAAAGGGATATTGAATATGGTCATACAGAATAAGGCATTAATGTGTGCTAATAACATCTGATATGCTAATAAAATGCAATCTAATAATCAACTAGTCATAGTGAGAATTGGACCCCAAACTAAAGTTTTACCGGAAAAAATAAGATAGTTCTGATATTTTTATAAATTTTTTGGTTACTAAATCATTTTCACATTTCTATGTGTGTTCTGCGGCTGCCATAGTCTTGATTACTTAAAATTTTGATTTTTTTTTTATTATTTGTTTAATAATAAGGAATGAGTAGATATTAAAATATTAATAAATATGTTATATTAAATAATGCAATGAGATCCAGGCAGACAAGTAATGATAATGTCAGAGATCACATTTGAATAAGGAATAACACATTTATTTAGTAAAAATGTAAAAGCATAAAGACAACAAAATAAGCAAACATGAAAATTATAAAAGTGAATAGATTTAAACAAAAATAAGATCTGTCTTATTCAAAAGTTTATAGTAAAATCCAAAGTGTTTTATCTAACAGATGAAGATTGTGAAGATCAGACTGTAGAGAAATAAACACCCAAAGAAGTAAGATATTTGCAGAACGAAAGGAGAGGCAGAAGAGAAGAAGCAGAAGTCAAGAGTAATATAGGAGCAACAAATATATAGAGGAAACTTACATCCATCTAAACATATGTTTTGAGATGACAAGAAAAGGTCAAACAGATTCATCCATTATGTCATAGTTTCAAATATCATATATTGTCGTGAAAACACTATTTCTGAAAAAGAATACCTACTGTGAATTACTAATTCTGAGAAACATGATCTTTGGAAGGCGTCCAATATCTAACAAAACACATGTAACTAAGATATTAAAGTCCCCCTGTGGTGAAAATCAAGTTTTTAATGTTGTTTTATGTCTATCTGGTGTTTTTAATATGCTTCACGACACACCTTGAGCAACTTCATAAGTCAGCACCATTGCTGAGCATTTTCTCTTTAAAACTGCCGTGATCTAAAGACAGACTCAAAAACACAGTTTGAAATCATTGGTGTTTCTGACGTCACAAACTAGCACAAATTAGCCCATGATTTACTCACCCTCAAGTCATCGGTGTATATGACATTCTTCTTTCAAACGAATATAATCAGAGTTATATTAAAAAAGTCCAGGCTAATCCAAGCATTTTAATAGCAGTAATAGTTGTTCTGTTTTTGAAGTCCATAAAAAATGCACCTGTCCATCGAATAACATGCTCCACGCGGCTCCGGAGTGTTAATAAAGGCCTTCTGAAGTGAATCGATGCATTTGTGAAAGAAAAATATCCATATTTAAAACTTTATCAAGTAAAGTTCCAGCCGATCGCCTTGAGTGGAAAAGTGTTGAAAGTTGAAAGTGAAACTCAAGATGCGTACGTGACGTCATGACGAGCGTACCTGGTCGCGTTAGTCTTTCGATCGGCAGAGGACCTTTCAACACTTTTTCCATGAATTGAACACAGAAGGCGGTCGGCCGAAACTTTACTTTATAAAGTTTTAAAAGAAGAATGTAATTTACACCTAGGATGACTTGAGGGTGAGTAAATCATGGGCTAATTTTCATTTTTGGGTGAACTATCCCTTTAAGGGATAAAATTATTGACTAAAAGGGGACTTTAACAAATATTAACACGTGAGTACAATATGTACATATTCTTCTTGGATAATACTACATGAATAAAAATTAATTGGCGTAAAAGATTAATAGGTTAATATGAAGTATTGTTTTTGATAACTTGTTTCAAAAAAGGTGTGTGATGTTCCTATGGCAGTATGAGTTGTGAAATCCTCTTCTCACAGATCCATTGTAAAGCTCTTTTACATGCTTCATCATGCCACCCTTCTGAATTATCCCAATCTTTTGCGGACACTAGAGGCACAGTCACAGCACAGTTCTCTGTTGTTCCTCCAAAAGGCTGTCTAGATGCCCAGAACCTGAAAGTACAGATCAGCATTAGATGTTCAGTGATGCTTTCTGTGTGATATGATACTGACTGTGAGAATCATTTATTATATAATAATCAGTTCAGTTCAGTGATTTCTCACCCAGAGGTCAGTGTGCTGCCATCAACCCATTTCCATGTGTTCTCCACCTCACTGTCAGTCAGACCAATCCAGACTGCAGCAGCACCAGACATGTTCTTAACAAAATCCTGAGCAGATGAAACAGTTGCACATTTATATCATAAACAGACAGTAGACACATTTAATCTGACCATCTCTCATTTAGCTGCCACACACACACACACACACACACACACACACACACAATTCATTCTCCCACCCACTTGTTCCTCTGTGTTGTTTATGATGATCAGATCTGCTCCTCTCTCTGTACAGTATCTTCTGCTCTCAGTCCAGTTCTTCTTCTCTTTGGATATGTAGTAAGAACTGGATTGATAGCAAGTCCATTCAGCTGTTAACAGAACAAGTTCAGCCTTTAGCTTTTTATTCTCATTTACAGTCTCCTGTCAGTAACTTATAACAGATAGTAAACTCATAGATTGTGTACACTGAAAGTTATTGAGAGCACAACCCAACTCCATCATGTTTTCTAAATGTCTGCTGTATTTCTGCTGTAAAGAAACTTTACCACAAATCTGCAGTTCATTTCTTAGCTGGTCCCTCTCATTGGTCAGGTTTTTGTTCGTGAATATCAGCTGGTCCCTCTCATTGGTCAGGTTTTTGTTCGTGAATATCAGCTGGTACCTCTCATTGGTCAGGTTTTTGTTCGTGAATATTAGCTGGTCTCTCTCATTGGTCAGGTTTTTGTTCGTGAATATTAGCTGGTCTCTCTCATTGGTCAGGTTTTTGTTCGTGAATATTAGCTGGTCTCTCTCATTGGTCAGGTTTTTGTTCGTGAATATTTGCTGGTCTCTCTCATTGGTCAGGTTTTTGTTCGTGAATATTAGCTGGTCTCTCTCATTGGTAAGGTTTTTGTTCGTGAATATTAGCCCATCTCTCTCTTCTGTGAGTTTGGTGATCTTGTTTAGTAGCTTATTTCTCTCTTCAGTGTAGTTTGTGCTCTTTATATGGATGTGGACACACAGCACTATGACTGCAGTCAGCAGAAGAACACACAGCAGCGCCAAACACACTGCAGCTGCTCTGGAGCTTCTGTTCCTCACAGAATCACTTCCTGAAAATGGCAGACATGAAGATAAATATTTCTTAATTTCCATAGACACTACTGAAAGTGTGTTTGTATTTGTACCTGTGTGTTGATGTGTTTGGTTTCTCTCGGTGTGTCCATCCATATTCCATGATCCATCAACGTTTATATTGTCATAAACAGGCTGAGATATTTTGCTTGCTTAGTAATGTACGTAAATGGTAAAACTGTCTGTGTGCATTTTTAATCCGTAGTCCTCTGCTTTTGAGACTTTAATTTTAGTAAGCGATGCCAATGTGTGGCAATGACGTTTGTGTACATGTGTGTACATCACAGTACAAGAACATGTGACATCCTGTCTGTTAATGCCAATTAATTTGCATAAAAAAACTCTTGCTAAAGGGCGCTATTGTGGTCGTGTGGTTAGATGTAGCAGGATCAAATTAGCACAGTAAAATTACTGGCCAAACTCTTCCAGTGCACACAGATTCGTTTGCCAGTTCTTTGGTATCCGGCATCAGTAATTTACTTCTCAATGACACACCTAAAATGTCTTTATTCCAATGCATTATATCAATACTGTGTTATATTCATGTTGTTCTGTTTCTTAAGCACCCCAAAAAATGTGCATGTGCTCTTTGTCAGAATGGAATAAATATGTAGTTAAAGTGTTTACATGTCTATTTTATATTCAAGATGGCACCAATGTGTTTGTTGGCATGCCATCACTCCTCTCCTGTGCTATCTTTCCTGTATTTGTGTGTGTTATTCATATGTGTGTGTGTGTGCTCAAGGAATCAGTACTTTGCTTTCTTACCATTGCCAAACCATTCTTTATATACAATCTGTCATGGACTGTGGATTGTATATCATGTGGATTGTACTATGTATGTTTTGCTTTGTCACTAAAATCCTTATTATTGTGTGACTTATTTAAAAAAATGTTGTTGTTGATTCCAGTCTTCGTTGTGTAGGGACTTTTATTTTGATCTTTGTCTCTGGCGCTGTCCCAACGCCATTTTGATGTGAGTGTGCGCCTCCAGTGTTTCCAGATTGACCGGGTTCCTGCCCAATTGGGTGGTTTTGAATATGGGTACACGCGTTATAGCCTACTAGCCCATATTACTTTATGGCAAGTGTTAATAGCAACTAGATTCTATTTACACTGAGTGAAAATAAAATGTTCTTAGCGATGGATACACTAAGATATGGAATAACTTAGATACTTCTAAATGTTTTAGAACATTTTCTTACTTTTTATTGAAAGTAAATGCCTTTCCGCTGTGATATGTGATATATATGAAAATATATTGAAAATATTGAAATATATGCATTTTTTTATGTTGTTTGGTCCAGCCAGGCATTTTTAGGTGGAGCAGTGCAAATAGCACTAGCCAACAAGGCACGGTATTTGCACTTGGTATGAATAGACACTTTGTGACATGACGCAAAGACGAATGGTGAAAGGCTTTTTTTTTTTTTGCAGAGTGCTACCAGTACCACTCAATTTCCTGCAGAAAGCTACCAGTACCACTCAAATTATAACACATTATTACAAGCCTACCGTTGTGGATCTGGCTATGGTAAGGATATTGTTTTGAGCACTGGCTGGTTATGTTCTTGCTCAAATTGATTTTGGATCATTTTGAACCAAAAAAGTACAGGCTGTAGCTATAAATTTTGGTTTGTTCTTCAAACAAAGCTATTGTATGATTACTGAAGACGTGAAATATACCCCTGAATTATAAGGTAATATTTTAGAATGGTGCTTTTATGTCCCTTTTCAAGCGTGAATTCTCAAGTTCCCATTTTTTTAAATCTCAAAACATTATCTTTTGTGTACCGCAGACGCTGACGATTGTAACTAACTGCACTATCCTGGTAAAGTTGAGACTGAAAACACTGTTTATGGTCTGTGGTTTCACAGTTTGTCTACCGACACAAAGATACAGCAGCATTCTCATGAACATTTGTTTAAATGCCTCAGGGCCTCCATGAAACAGTCATGATATGATAACACAACACTAATGCTGAATGATTCTGTGTAGTTTTCTTTCCTGATTTGAATGCACATTCAAATGCACCTGACCTCATCTTTCGCTTCATTGATAAAGGGAAAACAATGGACTGATGCTGTGCTTTAGTGTTTCAAGGTGGTCAGTGTACAGTTCAATTCATAATATCATTTCAGATATCAAATTTATGACTTATGACATATTTTGCTCTGTTTTTATTCATGAGAAAGACGACTCACTTTATTGATTCTCCAAAAACGTGAAATTTTTTTTTTAGTTATTGTCTAACTTTAACTTAAAATCCTATCATAGCAGAGCATGGCAGTTTCACACAGTCACTTCCTGAACACCAGAGATATGATGTTAGATGGCTGAACGAGCAAACTGTTTTTATCAAAGAAATGAATGTAACTACCTGTACGCTGAAGTGGTTGGTGTGTGTTTGTCTCTGTCCTGAAGTCATGATCTCTCACAGCATCTGCACTCTCATAGATGTCCACCATCATCTCCACTCTCTCAGTCTTCATTCCCTTAGACTCAGTCCTCATCACATCGTCATAAATAACATCAGACATTTCTGCTCTTTAACTGTCAAGCATCAAACGGTTGTGTTCCTTGTTCCTGTGTAAATGTGTTTAAGTAGGCAGTACGTGTCTTTTCTTAAAGCTAGTGGCAAACATTGGTCAATGTGTGAAAAAAAAGTGGCATCAGATCAGTTAGCATAGCTGCCTTTTTTTCTTATTGTGATGTGTATCTGAGTGAAATGGCTTCTTGAGCAAGAAAAAAATGTAGGCCGGGACTTGATTTAGTCCATCTGGAATTGATTTGATTGATTTGTCCAGCCCTCACGCCAGTAAACACGTCATCAGAGAAGACATTTTTTTTGCAGCCGCCAAAAATTTTTTTGTCCCACCAAAGCCTTATATGATCGGTTATGATTCATGAGTGATGACTGCTGCGCTTGTGACAGGTTACATGTTAAAGGGTTAGTTCACCCAAAAATGAAAATTCTGTCATTAATTACTCACCCTTATGTCGTTCGAGACCCGTAAGACCTCCGTTCATATTCGGAACACAAATGAAGATATTTTTGTTGAAAGCTGATGGCTGAGAAAGGCTTCAGTTAGGCCTCCATTGGCATTCAGTACACTTATACTCCCAAGACCGATAAAAGGCACTTAAAATGTCATTACAAAGTCCATCTCACCACAGTGACTCTACAATAATCGTACGATGCGACGACAATAGTTTTTGTGCGCCAAAAAAAATCTAAACACCTTTATCCAGCTTGTTATTGTCTTCCGTGTGTGCCTCCACGACGCATGCGCGAGAATATGACGTAGCGCCGGGGCTCGGGATTCCATGAAATACACACTTAAGCCCCATTTTGAGCACTACGCCGAGACCTAAAGCACGATCAATGTAGAATCCAACAGCTGAGATACGCGCGTCTTCCTCTGATTGTAAACAAATCACTTCTGGGTCATGTGTCCGAACGCCGGATCTGCGTCATATTCTCGCGCATGCGTCGTGGAGGCACACACGGAAGGCAGTAACAAGTTGGAAAAAGGTGTTATTTTGATTTTTTTTGCGCACAAAAACTATTGTCATCGCTTCGTAAGATTATTGTAGAGTCACTGTGGTGAGATGGACTTTGTAACGATGTTTTGAGTGCCTTTTATCCGTCTTGGGAGTATAAGTGTACTGAATGCCAATGGAGGCCTATCTCAGCCATCAGCTTTCAACAAAAATATCTTCATTTGTGTTCCGAATATGAACGGAGGTCTTACGGGTCTCGAACGACGTGAGGGTGAGTAATTAATGACAGAATTTTCATTTTTGGGTGAACTAACCCTTTAACTGAGGGTGAGAACAGAGAGCCCCTCCGCCGCGGACACACTCTCTCTGTCTTCAAACTAAGCTCTTAACTAAGTCTTAGCTCTTTCTCATTCGCACATATTAATCAACTGAACTGTCACAATGATAAAAGACCTTACAGCAGGACCGTAACCACCACAGACATTAAGAGGGACAAATCCCCCAGAATCCCCTGCCCTAAATATTTGATGTTGTTTCTGCTGCTCTGCTGTACTCCATTACACACCGCTCTGTTTGTTACTAGGATGACAAAAGTAAAATGTTGTTAAACACATTTTTAGGTTGCTCTGCCTCAGCAGTAACAGCGCTCGTCACTGTCAGAATGAGTGAGATGGCCAATCAAATCAAAGAAGGCGGGGCTTAATGTTAGACTTTAGTTGTAGCAGTGAAAGTGCGTCGTAAGATGTAAGTAGCTATACTTTTAATATTTGACAACTGCTTTACGATAAAAATGTTCAGTGACTAACGGTAATATCGAGTGATGCAAACTACTTGACTATTTTAATGAAATTTCACTATTTTGAATTAAAAATGACATTATTTATGTAAATCATAACTGAATTTGACGTGACAAGAAACATTTGCATTTTTACATATTAGGCAGATGAAAATAAGAGTGAATGTGTGCATATTTAAAAAAATATATATATTATTTGCAAATAGTTTACTTCATAACTACAATAGAACTGGAACTTATACCGTTCTTATTTCTCTTTTTTTTATTTCCTTAAATCTCTTTTAATCCTTTTAATAATTTAATTCCTTTAAACAAACCAATAAGACCAATACATATGCATTTAAAAAAATGTCTGTGGATAAATAATTTATAATAAATACTGCAATATTCCTTTTTTTTTTAAATGTCAATTTTGATGTCATGGTGACCTTAAGTTTAGGATCTGTAAAGTAAATCTATATACTTCTATAAAACAATTATACAACAATACAGATATTTTAGTTGCACTATATTTTACAGTATGTGCACTTTCTGGTACTGAGTAATATAAGGTAACTACATGGTTTAAGGTTAGGTTTAGGGATAGGTTCAGGGATAGTATCTAAAAGATGCTGGGTTAAAAACAACCCAAGTTTGTGTTGAAAATGGACTAACCCAGCAATTAGGTTGTTTTAACCCAGTGAATGGGTCGTTTTAACCCAGCGGTTAGGTTAAATGTTTGCTTAAAACAACCCAATCACTGGGTTAAAACAACCCAATTGCATTTTTTAGAGTGTAGTTATTACCCAGTTATTGCAATTACTATAACAAGTACATAGTGTGCACATGGAGAACGAGAGGCTGCTCACTGCAGAGCAAATGGGTGATGAAGCTTACTTCTAGCTCCTCCTTGCTAGCTCCTCCTTGTTAGACGTCCATCGAAGAGGAGCGAATGTAATTCAAGCCTACCACAATATTGTGTGCTTGTGGGTGTAAATGTTATATCTTATAGTATCAAAATTTGAGTATAGAATCTATTGAAACTGAATAATTTGAAGGATTCTCATAAACATTCCTCTAAAGGTCATCACCACCTTGAATGACGAAGTCAGTCTCATTTGATACATGTTTAGAAGAACACTCAGCAGCAGCAGGAACTGCTCTGCTGCTTCCTGAAGTCACTTCCTGAATACGTCAGACAGGCTGCATCTGAAAACGTAGGCAGCTGACGTATTGTCTCGCTGCCTTTTCAGGCAATGACTCTGCAAGCAGCATTTGCGCACAAATGCACTTTGGACAGACTTTTGAGGCAGTGTAACAGTTTAGTGATCTACAGCAAAATAAAGAAAGCTTTAGTGAGAACTAAACAAATATTTAATTACTACAGTAGTAATTTCTCACTAGAAATGACGTCAGAAGTGGAAAACGTACATTTTGCACAAACTTACCAGCAACTGCAACTTTCAGACGCCATCTTTCTTTTTCTAGCTCAACTGTCACCGAATGGAACGCATAGGATTGTGGGATATGAAAGGCAGTGAAGGATACGCTGCATTCAAACTCGATCAAAGAGTCAGGACAGGACAGGAAGTGAAGCTAACAATGCACTCTAAAAAAAAAGGCTCGTAGGGGAACCTTTTTTAGTGCTATATAGCACCAATTTTGGTGCTTCAGTGGTTCTTCAGCGGTTCTTCAGAGGTGCTATATAGCACCTTAGTCAAAGAACCGGTGAAGAACCTCTGAAGAACCGCTGAAGAACCTCTGAAGAACCGCTGAAGAACCACTGAAGCACCAAAATTGGTGCTATATAGCACTAAAAAAGGTTCCCTATGATTACGAGCCAAGAACCATTTTTGGTGCAATATAGAACCTTTTTTTTTTTAGAGTGTGGATTCGGACGATGCCTTGATGCCTTCTTACCTTGAAATGTGTCCTTCGAAGGCAGCATTTTCCATTTTTTCAAACGCAGCCATGATGTTCAGTTTGTCTCTCACCATTATTACTCTTCACACAACACAGGATAGATACAGAACTACCAGACACATGATAATTGCATCTTGCACTTGTGGTGTAATTGCAATCTACACTCTAAAAAAAAAAAGGTTCTATATTGCACCAAAATGGTTCTTGGCTCGTAATCATAGGGGAACCTTTTTTAGTGCTATATAGCACCAATTTTGGTGCTTCAGTGGTTCTTCAGCGGTTCTTCAGAGGTTCTTCAGCGGTTCTTCAGAGGTTCTTCAGAGGTTCTTCACCGGTTCTTTGACTAAGGTGCTATATAGCACCTCTGAAGAACCGCTGAAGAACCACTGAAGCACCAAAATTGGTGCTATATAGCACTAAAAAAGGTTCCCCTATGATTACGAGCCTTTTTTTTTAGAGTGTAAGTCTTTAAACTATGATCAAAAGATCCTGCTTGTGCTATATAGCTAATGTTTAAGGTCAACATCAGATGCAGGCATTCAAACATGTTTAAACAGTTGAATGACCAAGAAGTTAATATTTATGGGAACTTACATTTTAGACACAGTGGGCCCTATTTTAATGATCTGAGCGCATGGCACAGGTGCACTTAGGGCGTATCCTAATCCACTTTTGCTAGTATTGCTAGCACAGAAAAACTCTATTCTCTATTTACATGGTGGAATTTGAGAGCGGAAAGACTGAACGTTTCTCTAGAGAGGAATCATTTGGTTATTTTAAAAACTGTTGTCTGAAAGGTTCTTTGGGCAAGCAGAAATGGTTCTTATATGGTATCAATGCACAAACACCCTGTTGAAACCTTTATTTTGTACATCCATGCAAAGGTGTAATTACATGGATAATATGCCCAATCAAAGATAGGTACAGCACAGTCTTATTACACAGAATTATTACTTGCGTGTGCTACAAGAGGAATGACAATAATATACAGTTGAAACTAGAGATGCTCCGATCAGCATTTTTGGGGCCGATCACGATTACCGATCACCAAGATCATGATCTGCCGATTGCCGATCACTGCCGATCACAGAATGGCAGGGGAATGGCAATCTTTTATCTATAATCTTGCAGAGTTTGCACCATTTGTAGAAATGAAACTAACTCTAAATTAACTGAGTCAAGATCTTGAAGAACCACCAAGTGTTAATTTTAGAAAATGAGATAACTTAAGGCTACTGTAGGCCCTCTTTCCCAAATAAATGTATATAATAAATGTATATAATTATCTCACCTAAATATTTGATCATGCAGTGCATTTTTGTTTTTAAAACAATTTTTCAGGTAGGTCTAACATTAGTATTGAGGTAAGAAATACTAAAGACATTTAATAAGAAATCAAATGTAAATTAATATTGGTCTTCCCTGAATAAATTAAATTAGATTAATCCTTACACTTAAGGTTGCAAAAGTTAGTCATTCAAGAGCAGTGAGTGTCATAAAGGTTCATCAAACAACACAAGACAAAGAGAAACTCAGAGACAGCAGCAGTTTATTCGACAGCTGTCACTTTAAGAGCGAACACGGATACGGTTACATGCAGTTGCACAAACGTTCACTCGCGAGTCACGACGGGGTTTACGTGCATACTCGTCAAGACGGTAATTTAGTACATACATTTGTGTGTATCTGACCATTTCAGTGCAATTTGTACTCGCAAGCTTTTTGTGAGATGGCCTGTGTGTGTGTGTGTGTGTGTGTGTGTGTGTGTGTGTGTGTGTGTGTGTGTGTGTGTGTGTGTGTGTGTGTGTGTGTGTGTGTGTGTGTGTGTGTGTGTGTGTGTGTGTGGGCATGTTTTTGTGAAATATCAGGACACAAATGTGTATAATGACATGGGTATGACATAGGTATTACAAAAAGAGGGTGAAATATGAGGACGTTCCCCATGTCCTCACTTTTCAAAATGCTTATAAATCATACAGAACAAGTTTTTTTTTCACAGAAAGTGAACTGCACAGTCTCCTGTGAGGGCTAGGTTTAGGGGCAGGGGCAGTGTAAGGGGATAGAAAATACGGTTTGTACGGTATAAAAACCATTACGCCTATGGAATGTCCTCACATTTCACAAAAACAAACATGTGTGTGTGTGTGTGTGTCTCCAGACCGTGCGCGCGAGTGCTGAGCGGTTTGAACACTGGCAAGACTTAAAAATAAATGCAAATGATAAACTTTAGTGACAATGCGACACTGCCTCGATTGTGCAAAGTGGCAAATCCTGTGTCAACTGTGCAGCTCGATTTTAGTGCACATGCGATGCGCTGATGTGAAGCCATTTGAGCATTTTCAAAAGGGAGAGAGAGAGCGCGCGTGCATGCGGTGATTCATGCGCGCTGTTTGTGAACTTACGTCCCACATAAAGTTTTCAAATGACTGCGTAAGTTATTTAATATAGAAATATGAATTGTACCTCACCTTCAGCATTATAATTATTTTACCTGCGCTGGAAAGAGAATGAGATGGTGTCGCTGCATATCATACCCTAGCTCTCACGGCAGGTGCGGGTTTTATGTGTCGTCAGCATGCGATCAGTTCATGACCGCCGATCAATCATCCCAAAGCGATTATCGACCGATCGAGATCGGTTGCCGATCAATCGGAGCACCCCTAGTATTAACCCTGTTCATGTCCTTTTGAGTGGTTTTGTGACATATTGACTACTTCAGTCATTTATATTACCTGATATATTGTTTTATCAGTGTGATAGTGTTATTTTGGGGATTTATAAATGTGAAAGTGTGAATTACTTAACATTCTTATATTCATCTATATTTTATCTATTTTTTGTATCTATTTCTAATTAAATCATTTACTTTTTGTTATTCTTACCAGAGTTGTATTCTTTCTATAGCTTTTATAAGTACCAGTTTATCTTGGGTGCATATAGAGTTTAATTCTAAGTAACTTTATAAAAGAACAGCATTTTCATTGTGACTTCAGAGGGGCCTAACTTCAACATCTGTAGGCATTTAGCTAATGAATCTGGAGCGCTGTACTACTTAAATACAGTAAAGACAGGTAGGGGGCGCTACACTAGTTACTTGGAAAAAGTAATATTATTACGTAACTCAAGTTACTTGTAATGCGTTACCCCCAACACTGGCCACAGGTGTATAAAATCAAGCACCTAGACATGCAGACGCTTCTAGAAACATTTGTGAAAGAATGGGTTGCTCTCAGGAGCTCAGTGAATTCAAGCGTGGTACCGTGATAGGTTGCCACCTGTGCAATAAGTCCATTCGTGAAATTTCCTCACTACTAAATATTCCACGGTCAACTGTATGCTGCATACAGAGTCAATAGCTACAGACCTCCAAACGTGTGGCCTTCAGATTAGCTCAAGAACAGTGCATAGAGAGCTTCGTGGAATGGGTTTCCCATGCTTTGCTTTGTATCTTTCTAGTGAGTTTTTCTCACTATAGTCCCCTTTATCTTGCTCACTGGGGTTGTAAGGCAGTATTCTTAATGCAGTGCGTACACTGCTTGCATACATTTATTGTGAAAGTTGCTTATACAAATCATTTTTAATTGAAAATGTTCTTCTTCAGGTTTATACATCAAGTATAACCAATTTAAGTTTGGAAACAATATGTTGTATTTATAATGTCACACTTACTATTTATCTAACAGTTAAAAATGTTTTTTCCATGCATAAAAAATATATAGATGGATTTTAGGAAGGGGGTCCCTCATAAAAGGTTAATCATATTTGGGGGTCCTTGGCAAAATAAAGTTTGAAAAACCCTGGTGTAAAGCACGCCGCCACTGGACTCTAGAGCCATGTTCTCTGGAGTGACCAATCACGTCGGGCCCTATGATTTCCACAATGCAGAAAACGCGGATGGAATCACAGAATCGAGTCATAAAAATGTAATTTACTGTATAACGCTGGTCTCTTTGTTTATTCAGGTTTTCGTTCTTGGATAATAATCTATCCCTTTCATTTGTTTGTGTTCTTGCTGAGTACAGTAGTGTGTCTCTTTCTTCTGCCAGGTTAGTAATCTTGCTAACACTTTAGTATGGGGCAGGGACGTCGTTAGGCCTATTTTAGGGGGGCTGAAGCTACCCCAAAATGTTCCTAAGCCCCCCTAAATAATAATAAGAACAACAATAACAATTTGATTTATCAAAAACCGTATCCTCATTCATATTTAGACGCAACAAATTATATATATCCAGCTACAAAAAAATTACCGAAAAGTCGGAAGTTGGACAGAAGTACAAAGAACGTTGTGCTATGAAGATGATGCACCTGCGTTGGTGTGAACTGTGGCTTTCAGAGCGTTGCAGACCGGAGCGCTACTGCCTGGAGGATTCATCTCGTCTCGTCGTTACCAAGGTTATAGGCCTAATCGTTAACAAAAATGAAGGAAAAAACGAAAACTAGGTGGGTTGTCGTTAACTGAAATAAAAATAAAAACGACGCATTACAAAAAAAAAACGATAAGTAACCAAATCTGTAATATGTGTTCGGCAAAACTAACTAATCTAAAATTATAGATTAAATGTCCTTAGTTTTCGTCTTTATCAATGTCTTTCATAGAGCAAATAACGTTTAGCTGCATTTCCTTTCCCTGCGTCTCTCTCATACACGCGCGCGCTACACACACACTCACACACACACACACACACACACACACACACACACACACACAGCCCCTCCCTTCAGTCTCCATGAGAACGAGTGTTCGATGTTGAAAGCAAGTTCGCGAAAGGTTGGTATCTCGTGAACACCTTTACACAATCACACATTAAAAAGTGGTATAAAAATATTTTTAATTCAGAATATAATTTTGTCAGTGTGTTAATGTCGACCCGAGAAGCGATTGCTACTTTAGAAAGTTAACTAGTCGCAAGTTTGAGGTAAAATGCAGTTGGGTTGTCGATGTCAAAACACTATAAGCTGTGATTCAAATATTAAATAATGTTATGTAATTTACTCTTACACTGAATGTTTGCTGCTTCAGTCCAGATGAGTGCGTGTGTGTGTGTGTGTGTGTGTGTGTCAGAGCTGTGGTATTTGTAGCTTAGGTTGAGCTCAATTTAGGTTTAGCTATATATTTGTATTTTAGCTCAAAAATGGGTTGAATACATGCGGTTCTGTGTAATTAAATAGCATTCTGTGGACAAATTATCTTATATAGAGAGGAATTAGATATAGTATGCTATTACTTTATCATACATTTACATGAGCAGACAGATAGCATTTAAGTCATTATAGTAACTCATCAGGAGCAAAGTCTGGCCTAAGTTAATTCCCCCATGCAGCTTTGATGTGTCTAAAAGCTAACATTACAGTAACTTTTCTTTAACAGAGTAGAAATGGAAGAAGAGGATATGTCTGTCATGTTTTACTTGTTAACATCTTGGTTTCTTGACTGTTTTTTGACATTAGTGTAGCTCTAGATGTGAGTGCAAAGATTTTGCAAACGCAAGTTACAAATACCCTGGGGGCTAAGCCCCCCTTGTCTTCCAATCCTAGTGACGTCCCTGGTATGGGGAACACATTATTAACTATTTCACATTAACTATGACTTTTGCCTCAATAAACTCCTAATTTACAGCTTATTAATAGTTAATAAGGTTGTTGTAGTGTTTAAATTTAGGTATGGGCTAGGATAAAGGGATATAGAATATGGTCATGCAGAATAAGGCATTAATGTGTGCTAATAAACAGCCAACATGCTAGTAAAATGCAAGCTATCAAGCAACTATAGTCATAGTGAGAATTGGACCCCAAACTAAAGTGTTACTGTGTTTTTTTCTGATTTGTTTAATACTTTTTTTGGTTACTAAATAATTACCACATTTCTATGTGTGTTCTGCGGCTGCCATAGTCTTGATTACTAAAAATTTGGATTTTTTATTTATTTGTTAATAATAACAAATGAGTAGATATTAAAATATTTATAAATATGTTATATTAAATTATGCAATGAGATCCAGGCAGACAAGCAAGGATTATGTCAGAGATCAAATTTGAATGAGGAATAACACATTTATTAAGTAAAAATGTTGAATTATAAAGAGAACAAATTAAGTAAATATGAAAAAAATAAGATCCGTCTTATTCAAAAGTTTATAGTAAAATCCAAAGTGTTTTGTCTAACAGGTGAAGATCAGAGTATAGAGAAAGAAGGACCCAAACTAAGTAAGATATTAGCAGAATGAAAGGATAAGCAGAAGAGAAGAAGCAGAAGTCAAGAGCAAATTAGGAGCAACAAATATATAGAGGAAACTTACATCCTCCTAAACTTATTTTTTGGTATGATAAGAAAAGGTCAAACAGACTTATCTATGTCATAGTTGGTGTAACGGCTAGGTCAGCATAACCGGTCAGATGTCAAAGATAGATGACAATATAGATATAAAAGGTGTTTAGAACAAAGAACGATGACAGCGAAGCAAGCACTTTCAAATATCTTGTTGTGAAAACACTGTTTCTGGAAAAGAATACCATACTGTGAATTACTAATTCTGAGAAACATGATCATTGATCAGGATCTTTTGGAAGTCATCCAATATCTAACAAAACACATGTAACTAATATATTAACATGTGAGTACAATATGTACATATTATTCTTGGATAATACTACATGAATAAAAAACTATTACAGTAAAAGATAAACATAAATGATTAACAATAATGAGTAAATACTTGAATATATGATGATGGTTAATATGAAGTATTGTTTTTGAAAACTTGTTTCAAAAAAGGTATGTGATGTTCCTATGGCAGTATGAGTTGTGAAATCCTCTTCTCACAGATCCATTGTAAAGCTCTTTTACATGCAATATCACGCCACCCTACTAAATTACTCCAGTCTGGTGTAGACACTGGAGGCACAGTCACAGCACAGTTCTCTGTTGTTCCTCCTTTAGGCTGTCCAGACGCCCAGAACCTGAAAGTACAGATCAGCATTAGATGTTCAGTGATGCTTTCTGTGTGATATGATACTGACTGTGAGAATAATTTATTAGATATTAATCAGTTCAGTTCAGTGATTTCTCACCCAGAGTTCAGTGTGCTGCCATCAACCCATTTCCATGTGCCCTCCACATCACTGTCAGTCAGACCAATCCAGACTGCAGCAGCACCAGGCATGTTCTTAACAAAATCCTGAGCAGATGAAACAGTTGCACATTTATATCAAAAACAGACAATAGACACATTTCATCTGATCATCTCTCATTTAGCTGCTACACACACACACACACACACACACACACACATGTTTGTTTTTGTGAAATGTGAGGACATTCCATAGGCGTAATGGTTTTTATACTGTACAAACCGTATTTTCTATCCCCTTACACTGCCCCTGCCCCTAAACCTAGCCCTCACAGGAGACTGTGCAGTTCACTTTCTGTGAAAAAAAACTTGTTCTGTGTGATTTATAAGCATTTTGAAAAGTGAGGACATGGGGAACGTCCTCATATTTCACCCTCTTTTTGTAATACCTGTGTCATACCCATGTCATTATACACATTTGTGTCCTGATATTTCACGAAAACATGCCCACACACACACACACACACACACACACATACACACACACACACACACACACACACACACACACACACACACACACACACACACACACACACACACACAATTCATTCTCACACTCACTTGTTCCTCTCTGTTGTTTATGATGATCAGATCTGCTCCTCTCTCTGTACAGTATCTTCTGCTCTCAGTCCAGTTCTTCTTCTCATTGGATATGTAGTAAGAACGGGATTGATAGCAAGTCCATTCAGCTGTTAACAGAACAAGTTCAGCCGTTAGCTTTTTATTCTCATTTACCGTCGCCTGTCAGTAACTTATAACAGATAGTAAACTCATAGATTGTGTACACTGAAAGTTACTGAGAGCACAACCCAACTCCATCATGTGTTTATTTCTGCTGCTAAAGAAACTTTACCACAAATCTGCAGTTCATTTCTTAGCTGGTCTCTCTCATTGGTAAGGTTTTCGTTTGTGAATATTAGTCCATCTCTCTCGTCTGTGAGGTTGGTGATCTTGTTTAGTAGCTTATTTCTCTCTTCAGTGTAGTTTGTGCTCTTTGTATGGATGTGGACACACAGCACTATGACTGCAGTCAGCAGAAGAACACACAGCAGCACCAAACACACTGCAGCTGCTCTGGAGCTTCGGTTCCTCACAGAATCACTTCCTGAAAATGGCAGACATGAAGATAAATGTTTCTTAATTTCCATAGACACTACTGAACGTGTGTTTGTATTTGTACCTGTGTGTTTATGTGTTTGGTTTCTCTTGGTGTGTCCGTTCATACCCCATGATCCATCAGCATTCATATTGCCATAAACAGGCATTTTGCTTGTTTAGTCATGTATTTAAATGATAGAAACTCTGTGTGCATTTGTACTCTGTAGTCCTCTGCTTTTGAGTTTAGTAAGTGATGCCAATGTGTGGCAAAGTACATCACAGTACAAGAGCACGTGACATCCTGTCTGTTAATGCCAATTCATTTGCATTAAAAAAATCTCTTGCTAAAGGGCACCATTGGGGTAGTGTGGATAGATGTAGCAGGATCAAATTAGCACAGTAAAATTACTGGCCAAACTCTTCCAGTGCACACAGATTCGTTTGCCAGTTTTTTGGTAACCGGCATCAGTCTTTTTTTTCAGTGACACAAAAAGTTGCTGAGGGCCACTTCTATTGTGGTAATGTGGTTAGCAACAGGTTCAAATTAACACAGTAGCTACAATTATGCATGAGTTAAAAGTCATTTTGCTTAATCCAGCGAACTTAAAGGGTTAGTTCATCCAAAAATTCTGTCATTTAATAACTCACTCTCATGTCGTTCCAAACCCGTGTAATAATTTCACTTTTGGGCCCAAACAAGGGACGCCAATTATGTAGTGATTTTACCTTCGTCCATCCAAGCACGTTAAGTAAGGTAGTGATTGGTACTCACGTCACCGCTGACGTTGTGATTTCTGGATTACACGTCACTTAAGGTGTGGTTATGAGTACATCAGATGACCACCTTCCCCCTCTCTTGGGACACTAGTCAAGGTATTTTACCTTGGCTCTATGAGAACACTCCACACAGGAGGCTGTTCAATCATTTTAGATTGAATGTAAAGTGGGGAGAGTTGGTCAGCTGATTTATCTGAAAGATTGGTGAGATTTCTAACTTGTAGAGCCTTTTCTGTATTATCAGCACAAGTAAGACACAATTTTAATAAAATAGATTTTATTAACAAAAGATAAACAAGAATAACTAACACAACTACTAAATGAATACAATGAATGATAAAGGAATAAAGTGCATAAGATACATAAAATACATGTGATTAGGTTGAGTGTGGCTATGGAAGAGTTGCGTTATCTTATGGAAAGATAAACTGTTGTTTCTCTGAAACTAAGGTGAAGAACCTTATTATGCATCAAACAAATAACGGAAGATTATTTGTTATTAACTAGCATCAGTTAAATTACCTCTAATGTAAATTAGAAAATCATATACTGATAATATACAACAATGCCATGGTTTCTGGAAAGAGGTTTGGTTAAGTGATATTTACGTTCCACTTGGTTGAGTTAGCAGTCCGATGGAGGGGACTTCATCCACTGGTTGTGCTGGGTGACAATGCAGTGGGAAAGGAGCTGGAATCCGTTTCAACAGTCTTGAACACGAAGATCTGTGGGATGCTGATCTCCTGGAGCACCAAAGGGTCCTAAATCTGGAACACGCAGATGAGGCCCTGAAGTAGGTGCAGAAGGTCCTTAATCTGGAACACGCAGACGAAGGAACCTCGAAGCGAAGGTTTGCTCTCCTGAGCTTAACCTTGTTGCAAACGTCTCTGTGTGTCTTCTGACTCTGTGGGTCAGGCACTCAGGACTTTGTCAATCCGCTTTGGTCTCTCTGGCATGGAGACTCGGGACGTACTGTAGTCGTCTCGCTGGACTAAAACTCTGAACGTAGTGGTTGTTAATGTCTCTTTCCTCACAGGCTGGAGGCTCAGAATGTGGTCGTATCTGTTGCTGCCTCACAAGCTGTAGATTCAGATCCTTGGATCTTTTGTTGTCTCTCTGGATGAACCAGAGGCTTAGAACTTGGTGAACTGTTACAGTCTCATCCTTGCTGGTGAGACTCAGAACTTGTTGCTCTGTCACAATCTCTCTCAAGGAGAAATTCAGAACAAGGTGTGTCTGTTGAAAGGGTACCTTTATCCTTTTCCGAATAGGAGGAGATTGCAATTTGGCGCTTCTCCATTCCAGTGTTGCAATTGGCTGCTGGCATCAGAGGGGGTCCACAGTGAGACTCACCCTCCTTTCTCCTGTGGAACTCATTTGCATACTGTACACAGTTAGAAGTCTTTAAAGTGTCTTTAAAGTTTACCAATGCATTTCTCACTTTCCAAACCACCATCAGAATACACTTGGCAATATTCTAAACACATAGAAACCAAATATGATGGGAAAAGATTGAACTGTTCATTAATTTGTTCATTAACAGCTGATTCTGTGTAAGATGTTGCATTCAAATAGCTGTCACTGAGAATACTTATTTCTCTGAATAAGTATGAAATGGATGTGTGTAGTTTAAATCAGTTTATAGGTTTCCAAACATAGTTATGAATGGATTTAGATGAATCATTGTGGTCTTTGTTTCACCCAGTACTGCTAAGGTCCTGTGGAATTTTTATGGCAGTCATAGACCAGTACATTAGGGATGTGGGTGAAGGGCAGGTACTGCATTTGGGCCAATGAGATGTCTTGTCCTTCCTGGGCTTGGTACAAGAGCTGGCCTTTTTGGCCTCTACGAGGTGTCTGGATGTTGTCATAGCATCTTATCTGATGGTGTTGGACAGTTTGTTTGTCTCAGTCTACCAAGATCCAGTCAAATTGTAGCAAACCTTTGTCCACTGTTATGGACAGAGAGTGGCCCGGCCATAAACTGGGCCTTGGAATGTGCTGTCCACTACACCCGTAAGACCTTCATTCATCTTCGGAACACAAATTAAGACAAATTAAAATGCAAAAAAAAAACTTTATTCAACAATTTCCTCTCTTCTGTGTCAGTCTCCTACACTGTTCATGTTGCAAACGCAATGCAGTGCTTCTGGATTCTACATCAGAATGCCAGCTCTGTATTGGCCAACACTGTTCACATGAGCACCATGACGCAGGAGTGATGATGCTGACGGACAAGCTGGCCAATAAAGAGCTGGCATTCTGACATCGAACCCAGAAGTGCTAGCCAGACGTCGTCATACTCAATTCTAGTCAGAATATGAGTCTGATACTGCTCCGTTGGGCTGTGATTATGGGGCGTGTTTCAACCGAACAAGGAAAGACCTCAATTGGATAGACTTACAACCAATCAGAGCAATGGAGCGAACCATACCGTTAGTTGTCAAATGTCAACAGAACTCAACTGCATTGTGTTGCCAAGTCTGCGGGTTGAAGCGACCCCAATTATGTGATATACAGACCCAGGAATGCGAATTTTAGCAGGCAGCCCTGCCCAAAATAACACATATTTTACCCCCCAAATGCCTTTTTTCCCGGAGAACAAATTCAACCCAAGCGCCTTTGATGATGTAGATGATTATCTTACTGTTTATCATCTGTCCATCATCGTCTAAAGCCCGCCCTGACAATTTCATTGGTCTGAACAGTTTCTGTTCGGGCATAATTACTTCTCTATGGATCAAGTCCAGACCGAACTGCCCGAGTTAAAATGTTGTGGGCGGGGCTAAGTTCGGCTGGCATCCAGGCTACAGAAGTGCTGCACTGCGTTTGCGACGTGAACATTGTCAGACAGAGACTGACACAGAAGAGAGGAAATTGTTGAATAAAGTTGTTATTTTTGCACATAAAAAGTATTCTCGTTGCTTCATAACATTAAGGTTGAATCACTGTAGTCACATGGACTATTTTAACAATCTCTTTACTACCTTTCTGGGCCTTGAAAGTGGTGATTACTTTGCAGTCTATGTAGAGGTCTCAAATTTCATCAAACATATCTCAATTTGTGTTCCGAAGAAGAACAAAGGTCTTAAGGGTTTGGAACGACATGAAGGTGAGTAATTACTGGCATAATTTTTGGGTGATCTAACCCAACTAAATTGATCATAAAATGTAACTGAATTGTGCTTTATATCAGTGTTCTTCCATTGCATGTTTGTTTATATTGGCTGTGATGCTTCTTTTAAATGCAAGTCATTTACATGTCACTGAGAATGGAAATGATCCAAAGTCAGTGTGTAAAGTCCAAAAATCATGTGAGATGCTATGCTCAAGGAGGATTTTTTTAATTTTGAACATTAACATAACAATGCGGACACAGAATTACGCTTTTGATGATTATGTAAAATGTCAAATTCGGTAGAAAATTAACATTTAATTGAAATGAAAACAAAATTAAAATAAATAGTGTTAAAAACGCAGTCCAAACATTTCATTGAGCGTGTGGATATGGTCCAACAGATTAACACAAACGAAGATATTTAGAAGAATGTTTGTAACAAAGCAGATAGAGCAACTATTGACTACCATAGTATTTTTTTCCCTACTATGGTAGTCAATAGTTGCTCTACCTGCTTGGTTACAAACATTCTTCTAAATATCTTCTTTTGTGTTCGGCAGAACAAAGAAACTCATACAGGTTTGGAACAACTTGAGGGTGAGTAAATGATGACAGAATTTAAATTTTTGGGTGAACTATCCCTTTAAGTCTGTCACCTCTTCTGTTGATGTTATTCCCACCCGGCTCTTTAGAGAGGTTCTGGATACAGATTGCCCTGTATTAGCTATTAACAATAACTCCTTGGACAGCGGTCGTGTTCCTTCATGCCTTAAGCAGGCAGAGATGAGGCCACTAGTAGATATAACCAATCTTAAAGGAGCTGTATGTAGGACTGTGGCCAAAACTGGTACTGCAATCACTTTCAAATTACTGTAGACCGGTGTATCCCCTCTCCCCCTCCCCTGACTCGAGGTTGCCAGCTAGGCTGCAGGATCCAGCAGGAACGTAGGCTGCTACAAGAAGCTTTCAATGGCAAGTGACGTGTCGTACACAGTAAGTTTTCTTTCTGTTAATTATGTTTATGCTTCAAGAGCCATGTTTTGTGAAGTAATTATGAATCGCAAAAATGTACTAATGGCGATTAGCCAAATATAATCGTAAATATGAACGCTCGTATGTGACAGTACATTCCCACATGAAAAAATACTATAGTAAATCACAGCAAAGCTAAATAACATTAGCAATGGTCATACAGGTCAACTTGCAGCATGTTTTGTCCACTATATATGCGAAGAACGAATGAGGAATAATTTTTACTGAGGTAACGTTAGGCTACAGTCTCAAATACGTTTTCACATTG
Organism: Gobio gobio; assembly: GCF_949357685.1. Lineage (NCBI taxonomy): Eukaryota > Metazoa > Chordata > Actinopteri > Cypriniformes > Gobionidae > Gobio > Gobio gobio. Next base: position 11,642,279 of record NC_137118.1, read on the forward strand.
CCATATAGGCGTGCTAATGTTGTTTTCCTCAGCGTCCCAGCATAATGACAGAGAAAAGGGCTCTGATAATGCATTACTAATGTTAGCAATGACGACTCGCCGTTTTTATTTACCAAACAATTCCTTAACGTTACCTTTTCAATTCAATGACCCACCTCCTCCATCTGGGCTAACCTAACGTTACTTTGCACGGACATGCATAACTTTGTTCGACTGTCATGAATATTTGAAATGTCCATTTACATTAAGTACAAGTTAGCCAAACATAGATGAACCTTACCTGTCCAGGAGAAAATTAGCAACGTTGGCATCAGTCTTCAAATTATTCTCCGTTTTCAGCCGTCTCCATCTTTCAAAGGCATCTCTTATACAAATCCTTGTTTTATCTCGGACACTGTCACGACGTTTTTCTGATTCATAACGAGGCCGTTTAGGTTTCGTAAAGTTAGACATTGTTTATCCAAAAAGTTTGTAGCTGCAGCTGTGGTAGTTAGAGCAGAGCTGGCAACCCGAATGCAGAAACACTACTGACTTCGTGATTGGTAGATAGGTGGAGGGTGGCGCTTCAGGCATGACACAACATGTCAACATCAACATCAGTTGAGGGCTGCAACTTCACTTTTAAAATGACAATATCTTGGCCTGACAACTGTTGTCAGTGATATAAGTATTTGAAATTAACATGATTTCTTAATGTCTAGTGACAAATCAGGGCCATTTTATGATTAATTGAAATACATTTCTTACATACAGTTCCTTTAATCATTTCCGGCCCATCCATAAACTGCATTTTTTTTATACAAAATTTATAAAATTTGATCTAAATTGTTTTTGATCAGATTTCCTTATTTGTCCCAGGTAACAATATTGTAGATTAAAACAAGTTTTTGCTTATCCGAAAAATAATCTGATCTGTGAATCAAAATCTGTAATATGATCCGAACCGTGAGTTTTGTGATCCATTGAACTACTAAAAGTAATGAATGTAATAACCTGTATGCTGAAGGGGTTTGAAGTCATGATCTCTCCCACAATCTGAACCCTCATAGATGACCACCGTAATCTCCTCTCTCTCAGTCTTCATTCTTTCAGACATAGTCCTGATCAAATCGTCATAAATACCATCAGACATTTCTCCTCTTTAACTGTCAAGCATCAAACAGTTCAGTTCCTTATTCCTGTGTAAAAGTGTTTAAGTAGTCAGCCCTCTTCTTCTTTTTAACACAATTGACCTATCGGTAAGCCCCGCCCCCCTTAGTTACTGTTGCTAACTCGGACAAACAAACGGAGTTGCTATATCTTACAATGTACAGCTGTCAGCGTGAAAACCTTATCCCAAGATGTTTTTGGTCACAGAATGTAGCGTATACCCTGTCAGAATGATGGCCAAACTTTACTGATGGTTTATGAAGTGTATTACATCGTCTTTCACTCAAAAAATCATCATAAGAGCTGAACAAACAAAGCATAAGTGCGCCTTAACATCTCATTCACAAACTCTCTCTCTCTAGCCCTCTCTCCGTGGCATTACCATTAACATACACAGCAAATTGCACAAAAACACTCACAGTAAACAAACATATACACAGACCATATGCTTTTCGGGGGTGCAGTTAATAACTGGTGAACTTTGTATCTGCAAAACAACTCCGATAAACAGCGTGCAAGCTTTCCCTTTCACTAACTTACCCGTAGACTATAACACCCGTCAAAATAGGAGTCCTCCTTATAAGACAGATAATGCAGACCTTTAAACATATCTAAACTCACAGAAATAAAATGGGAATAAAATAAATATGGTGAGAGATTAATTTGGAAGCGATGGTTTACAGATCTCAATGCAAACGGGAGAAGCCTCTTGTTACGATCGCAGATGATAACATCCAGGATCAACACTGTTCATGTACCGCAGGGTAAGATTACATAAATTCACATTTAATCAGTTTAATATGGAGAGATGCACTGAAATGTAGACCTTCGTGTTTCTGACATACACCATTGCATGAGAACAGTTAGTTATAGTTAGTCGGTTTGTACGTTAGCAGGGAATTACTAACTTTAGTAGTAACTTAATGAGAGTATGACAACCAGAAAATCCTCTCAGGATCCCTGGAATCAGTGTTGCAGTACCTCAGACACGACATTTACCATTTCTGTAGCATAAACACCATCAAACTGCTGAGAGCTTTGGATTTTCCAATGTTTCTCTATGGCGTTGACACCTAAAGATGTCCGAGTTCTGGTCCCAGCGCAACTGATACTCAACTGCTATTGGCTCATCGGCATTCGATGGGAGGGGCTTACCGATAGGTCAATTGGCAAACACATTTGGTCAACGTGTGAAAACAAAAACATGTGACATCAGATCCGTTAGTATAGTTGCAATAGTCTTTTCCCCCTTATTGTGATATACGAGTGAAACAGCTTCTCAAGCATGAGATAATGTAGTACATACTGGCCATTGGGAATTGATAGGATTGGATGTGAATGCTATTGCTGTGATCTCATGTGAGTGACAGATTGTCCCACGCTCGCCCCAATAAACGAAAGTAAATTTGATTAAAGATTACGATGACATATGATTCGCATGAAAAAAGATGTGCATGGATAAATAATTTATAATAAATACTGCAATATTCCATTAAAAAAGAACCTGAAGTTTAGAACCTGTTTAGATCTGTAAAGTAAATCTAGAAACTATTTAGCAATACAGATATTTTAATTTAAACTGTTTTTAAATGAAAGCCACCTCACTCTTTTGTGTGCGTTGGGGTGGGTGTGCATGTGGGTTTAAATGTGTATCTTATAATATCAAAATTTGTATAGAATCTATAGAAACACTGAATAAATTGAAGGATGTTCATAAACATTCCTTTATAGGTCATCACCATCTAGATTCTAGAATGACGAAGTCAGTCTCATTTGCTATAGGCCTATATTTAGAAGAACACAAAGCAGCTGATACATTTTATCACCATTTGTCAACAACTACACCCATAATCACCCCACCCCTCCCCCATTAATGTGTGCTAATAAACAGCCAATATGCTAATGAAATGCAAGATAATAAGCAACTAGATCATAGTGAGAATTGGACCCCAAAATAAAATGTTACTGAAAAAATTTCACGTTTAAGGCAGTACCGTGGGCATCAGTGGCATAGCTCTGGAGTGGTTTAGGTCATACTTAGCGGATTTAACTTTTTGTGTTAGCTTAGGTGACTCCGTATACTCCTCTGCTCCTCACTTGTGTGGGGTCCTACAGGGCTCAGTCCTCGACCCTCTATTTTTCTCTCTGTATTTGCTTCCACTTGGTTCCATACTTAGAAAGTACGGCATTTCATTCCACTGTTATGCAGATGACAGTCAGATTTGTGTACCTCTTAAAAAGAAAAATGATAATTCTGTTGGACAACTACTCGATTGTCTCGACGAAATAAAGGCCTGGATGGCTCTGAACTTTTTAAATTTGAATGATAAAAAAACAGAAGTGAGGGTTTTTGGAGGCACCACTGGGAACCCGCCTGTAGATCTGGGCTCCTTGGCACCCTATATTAAACCTAGTATCACAAACCTAGGAGTTAAAGTGGACCCTGAGCTTAAATTTGACAGTCAGATCAAAGCTGTTGTCAGATCAAGCTTCTTTCATTTGAGGCAGCTGGCCAAAATAAAGCCAATTCTGTCAAGACAACATTTTGAAACTGTAATCCATGCCTTTGTAACTACACGGCTGGACTACTGTAATTCATTATTTGTGGGGGTTAGTGGGTCCTCCATCACCCGTCTCCAGATGATACAAAATGCAGCAGCACGTCTGTTAACGGGCACACATAAACATGAGCACATTTCCCCTATTTTAGCTTCTTTACACTGGCTGCCTATTCAAATTAGGATCCATTTTAAAATTCTGTTATTTGCTTTTAAATCACTAAATGGTCTTGCCCCGCTATACCTCTCTGAGCTTCTACACTCTTATAAACCCGTCCGCTCTCTCAGATCAGATGATCAGCTGCTCCTGACTGTGCCTAAAACTAAGCGTAAGCTCAGAGGGGACCGTGCCTTTGCTGTGTCTGCCCCAAAACTATGGAATGATCTGCCTTTGCTTGTTAAGCAGGCCTCTTCTCTAACTGTTTTTAAAACCCTTCTTAAAACCCATCTTTTCTTTTTGGCTTTTGACACCTAGTAAGATGTCGACTTTATTTACTTGATTTAATTTGTTACTTTGAATGCTTTTATTGTGTGGTTATTAATTGTACATGTGTTTTTTCTGTACAGCACTTTGGTCAACTGTGGTTGTTGTAAAGTGCTTAACAAATAAATTTGGTATGGTATGGTATGGTTACATTTTCACATTTCTATGTGTGTTCTGCAGCTACCATGGTCTTGATACTAAAAATGTGGATTTTTTTTATTTGTTAATAATAACGAATGAGTAGATGTGTGTATTCAAAACAAATATCTGTTTTATATGAAATGATGCAATGAGATCCAGGCAGACAAGCAATGATTATGTCAGATATCACATTTGAATAAGGAATAACACATTTATTTAGTAAAAATGTTAAATTATAAAGACAACAAATTAAGTAAATATGAAAATAATAAACTAAATAGATTTAAACAAAAATAAGGTATATCTTATTCAATAGTTTATACTAAAATCCAAAGTGTTTTATCTAACAGATGAAGATTGTGAAGATCAGAGTATAGAGAAGGAAGGACCCAAAGAAGTAAGAAATGTAGATGAGAAGAAGCAGAAGTCAAGAGCAAAATAGGAGCAACAAATAGGAAATTTACATCCATCTAAACATATGTTTTGATATGACAAGAAAAGGTCAAACAGATTTATCCATTATGTCATAGTTTCAAATAACATATCTTGACGTGAAAACACTATTTCTGAAAAAGATTATCTACTGTGAATTACTAATTCTGAGAAACATGATCTTTGGAAGGCGTCCAATATCTTACAAAATAGATGTAACTAAGATATTAAAGTCCCCCTGTAATGAAAATCAAGTTTGTAATGTTGTTTTATGTCTATGTGGTGTTTTTAATACGCTTTACAACACACCTTGAGCAACTTCATAAGTCAGCACCATTGCTGAGCATTTTCTCTTTAAAACTGCTGTGATCTAAAGACAGACTCAAAAACACGGTTTGAAATCGCTGGTGTTTCTGACGTCACAAACTACCTTGTACCAGTGTGGGTGGGCTTTAGCATATCATTTTTATCATTAACAGCAAACTAGCAGAGGAATCTCAAGAGAAGCCAGGTTATCCTGGTATTTTTCTGTTTGTATGAAAAATCCGGTAGATTTAGCAATATAGCCTGTTGTATATTACGATGTTATGATGAACTATGCCTTTCTCCACTAACGTTCTGAGTTGTTCAAAGCATTTCTGATGATTTTTAGAAGGCAGCTGTCTGACTCTGAGATGGTGAATGGGAACATGGTTTGTATAACATTAGCAACACATTATTAGCTGTTTGATAACGTAGTTAAGCAAACGGCTAATCATATTAATTACCATTAAGTGCCCGACGTTGTAAAAAGCGATACCTTTGTGCAGAGTTTACTTCAGTAAAGTTGAGCGAGTGGATCTCTGAGCTCGTGCAAGTCAGTGGGGACGGGGCATTGATCTGCATATACTAAATGAAGCAAGATTGTAGAGTTACATTCAAGCTATTTTAAGGCACAATTTTTTTTTTTTTCACAAGAAGAAAAAAAGTTTAAATATGTAATTTTGGTGATCAAAGATGAGTTTTAAGGGAAAAATTTGTAATATTAACATGTGAGTACAATATGGAAATATTCTTCTTGGATAATACTACATGAATACAAATTTATTTGAGTAAAAGATAAACATAAATGAATAACAATAATGTCATTAAATAGTACTTGAATATATGATGAAGGTTAATATGAAGTATTGTTTTTGAAAACTTGTTTTAAAAAAGGTGTGTGATGTTCCTATGGCAGTATGAGTTGTGAAATCCTCTTCTCGCAGATCCATTGTAAAGCTCTATTACATGCTTCATCATGCCCCCCTACTGAATTAGCCCAATCTTTTGCGGACACTGGAGGCACAGTCACAGCACAGTTCTCTGTTGTTCCTCCACTAGGCTCTCCAGAGGCCCAGAACCTGAAAGTACATATCAGCATTAGATGTTCAGTGATGCTTTCTGTGTGATATGATACTGACTGTGAGAATCATTTATTAGATATTAATCAGTTCAGTTCAGTGATTTCTCACCCAGAGGTCAGTGTGCTGCCATCAACCCATTTCCATGTGCCCTCCACATCACTGTCAGTCAGACCAATCCAGACTGCAGCAGCACCAGGCATGTTCTTAATAAAATCCTGAGCAGATGAAACAGTTGCACATTTATATCATAAACAGACAATAGACACATTTCATCTGACCATCTCTCATTTAGCTGATACACACACACACACACACACACACACACACACACACACACACACACACACACACTCGATTCATTCTCCTACTCACTTGTTCCTCTCTGTTGTTTATGATGATCAGATCTGCTCCTCTCTCTGTACAGTCTCTTCTGCTCTCAGTCCAGTTCTTCTTCTCTTTGGATATGAAGTAACAACGGGATTGATAGCAAGTCCATTCAGCTGTTAACAGAACAAGTTCAGCTGTTAGCTTTTTATTCTCATTTACCGTCGCCTGTCAGTAACTTATAACAGATAGTAAACTCATAGATTGTGTACACTGAAAGTTATTGAGAGCACAACCCAACTCCATCATGTTTTCTAAATTTATTCTGTATTTCTTCTGCTAAACATTACCACAAATCTGCAGTTCATTTCTTAGCTGGTCTCTCTCATTGGTCAGGTTTTTGTACTTTATTAGCCTCTCTTCTGTGAGTTTGGTGATCTTGTTCAGTAGCTTATTTCTCTCTTCAGTGTAGTTTGTGCTCTTTGTATGGATGTGGACACACAGCACTATGACTGCAGTCAGCAGAAGAACACACAGCAGCACCAAACACACTGCAGCTGCTCTGGAGCTTCGGTTCCTCACAGAATCACTTCCTGAAAATGGCAGATACGAAGATAAATATTTCTTAATCTCTAAAGATACTACTGAAAGTGTGTTTTGTGTTTTTTTATTTGTACCTGTGTGTTGAAGTGTTTGGTTTCTCTCTGTGTTTTCGTCCATATCCCATGATCCATCAGCGTTTATATTGCCATAAACAGGCTGAGACATTTTTGCTTGTTTAGTCATGTACGTAAATGGTAAAACTGTCTGTGTGCATTTGTACTCTGTAGTCTTCTGCTTTTGAGACTTTAATTTTAGTAAGCGATGACAATGTGGCAAAGTACATCACAGTACAAGAGCACGTGACATCCTGTCTGTTAAGGCCAATTAATTTACATTAAAAAAAACTCTTGCTAAAGGGCACTATTGTGGTCGTGTGGTTAGATGTAGCAGGATCAAATTTGCACAGTAAAATTACTGGCCAAACTCTTCCAGTGCACACAGATTCATTTGCCAGTTCTTTGGTATCCGGCATCAGTCTTTTTTTTTTCAACGACACCTAAAATATCTTTATTCAATGCTTTGTATCAATACTGTGTTATATTCATATTGCGCAATGTTTCTTACTGTAAGCACCCCAAAAAATGAATGTGCTGTCGGTCAGAGTGGAATAAATATGTAGTTAAAGTGTTTACATGCCTATTTTCTATCCAAGATGGCACCAATGTGTTTATTGGCATGCCATCACTCCTCTCCTGTGCTATCTTTCCTGTATTTGTGTATGTTATTCGTGTGTGTGTGTGTGTGTGTGTGTGTGTGTGTGTGTGTGTGTGTGTGTGTGTGTGTGTGTGTGTGTGTGTGTGTGTGTGTGTGTGTGTGTGTGTGTGTGTGTGTGTGTGTGTGTGTGTGTGTGTGTGTGTGTGTGTGTGTGTGTGTGTGTGTGTGTGTGTGTGTGTGTGTGTGTGTGTGTGTGTGTTTGTGTGTGTGTGTGAGTGTTTGTTTGTGTTCTCAAGGAATCAGTACTTTGCTTTCTTATCATTGCCAAAACTTTCTTAATATACAATCCACTGTAATGGACTGTAATAAAATCGTAATTTTTGTTCCGAAGATTAACAAAGGTCTTAAGGGTTTGGAACGACATGAAGGTGAGTAATTAATGACAGAATTTGTATTTTTGGGTGAACTAACCCAACTAAAAGGATCATAAATTGTAACTGAATTGTTCTTGATGTCAGTGTTCTTCCATTGCATGTTTGTTTATATTGGCTGTGATGCTTCTTTTAAATGCAAGACATTCAGATGTCACTGAGAATGGAAATGATCCAAAAATCATGTGAGATGCAATACTCAAGGAGGCTATAATAAAGGATTTGAACTTTGAACATTAACACACAGTAACAAGGCGGAATGACGCTTTTGATGATTATGTACAATCAATTGTACACCTCAAATTTGGTCGAAAATTAACATTTATTTGAAATGAAAACAAAATTAAAATAAATAGTGTCGAAAACTCAGTCCAAACGTCTCATTGAGCTTGTGGATATGGCCCAAAAAAAATTTTTTAATCAAAAATATAAACAATTTGATCTAAATTGTTTTTGATCAGGTTTCTTTTTTTGTCCCAGGAAACAATATTGTAGATTAAAACAAGTTTTTGCTTATCCAAAAAATTATCTGATCTGTGAATCAAAATCTGTAATATGATCCGAACCGTGAGTTTTGTGATCCGTTGAACCACTTAAAGTAATGAATGTAATAACCTGTATGCTGAAGGGGTTTGAAGTCATGATCTCTGACACAATCTGAACCCTCATAGATTACCACCGTAATCTCCTCTCTCTCAGTCTTCATTCTTTCAGACACAGTCCTGATCACATCGTCATAAATACCATGAAACATTTTTGATATTTAACTGTCAAGCATCAAACAGTTCAGTTCCTTCAGAGGTGGACAAAGTACACAACTCTATTACTTGAGTAAGAGTAAAAGTACTAGGCTACTAGTCAAATATTACTCCGTGACAAGTGAAAGTTCTAAAAACAGATTTTTACTTAAGTAAAAGTACAGAAGTATTTGTTTTTAAAAGTACTTAAGTATCAAAAGTAAATTTCCTTTTTTATGTCAATGCATTCATTTATTATTGTTGCATTGTTGTATAAATGCACATTATGCCACCAAGGTGGTTTAAGCCAGTCAGTGATGCTCCATCCGACATGCTAGCATACGACCACCTTAAACTAATTTCTTTACATTTGTATAGAGCATTGTAACTTTTATACAAGTATTGAAATTTTCAATTTCTTGTATAAAAGTTACAAAGCTCTTTACAAAGCTGCTGTCACTTTAAGGCTGAATGCATGGACCCTATACACTGATACGCATCTGATATTCTCCCAACTGTTTACTCTTCTCTTTCTCCCAGACATTTACATTTTTGAACATTCTACACTCAAAAAAAAAAGGCTTGTAATCATAGGGGAACCTTTTTTAGTGCTATATAGCACCAATTTTGGTGCTTCAGTGGTTCTTCAGCGGTTCTTCAGAGGTGCTATATAGCACCTTAGTCAAAGAACCGGTGAAGAACCTCTGAAGAACCGCTGAAGAACCTCTGAAGAACCGCTGAAGAACCACTGAAGAACCACTGAAGCACCAAAATTGGTGCTATATAGCACTAAAAAAGGTTCCCCTATGATTACGAGCCAAGGACCATTTTTGGTGCAATGTAGAACCTTTTTTTTTTTTAGAGTGTATGAGACATGCATCAAAGTGTATGCCAACTAAACTAATCTTTAATCTTTTGAGAAAACTGAAACATACTTTTTAAGTATGACCAAGGGTGCACACACTGTGCGTGCCGAGGAACCGTCTTCTTCCATTTTGCTGTAAACTGATCAGTGTTAAAATTTTTTGGGGAAACTTCACATGACCCTATACAAGAGTGATTACTGATAGGCTGTCTGCAAAAAAACAACAAAAAAAAACTTTTAAAGAAGAAAAAAATCATCCACTGACTTTTAAAGCTGCTACAGAAACGACTTTCGACTTTGAGGACCTTGATAGAAATGTAGTGGAGTAAAAAGTACGATATTTGCCTTTCAAATGTAGTGAAGTTAAAGTAAAAGTATCCCTAAAAAATAATACTCCAGTAAAGTACCGATACTCAAAAAGTGTACTTAAGTACAGTACTCAAGTAAATGTACTTCGTTACTGTCCACCTCTAGTTCCTTGTTCTTGTGTAAAAGTAGTCAGCACTCATCTTATTTTTAACACTATTGGCAAATACATTTGGTCAAAGTGTGAAAACAAAACCGTGACATCAGATCCGTTAGCATAATTACACTATATTTTTCTTCCTTATTGTGATGTGTATTTACTAGTGAAACAGCTTCCCTTTGGGGGTGGGGGTGCATGTGGTTGTACATTTTATATCTTATAATATTAAAATTTGTTTATAGAATCTATAGAAACACTGAATAAATGGTAACACTTTACAATAAGGTTCGTTAGTTAACATTATTTTTTTTTAAAAAAAATTTTTATTTCTTTTTTATTTATTATTTTTTTAAATTGTAAACAAGAATGAAGTTACAAACAAACTACAACAATACAATAGACACGAGTACTAGACATAATATAAGAATATTATCTTGACATGAAATAACATTAACAACAGATATAGAGGCGGAGTGTTATTGCATACAGGTTGACTATAGATATGAAATGACAGAAATTAAATGACGAGAATAAAATAAGTGACAGGAGTGAAGAAACAGAAGGGGGGGGGGCGGGATTGTTGGGTTGGGAGTTGAGTACGGATGGTGGATCTGGGAATGTAGAAGTGGTGGCCTTGCGGGGTTGGGGGAGGGGTTTAATGAGTATGTGGGAATGTCTGTGTGTTAGTGTGTGTGTGGGTGTATATAAGGAGTAATGCTGGCTTATTGTTGGGCCGGGGTGATGGAAGCTGGATCACATAGGATGGTTACATAGGAGAAAAAAAAAAAAGAAAAAAAAAAGAAAAAAACCTAGTTATTTTCATTACATAGGATAAAAATAAGTGGAATAAAAAAAATAAAATAAAAAAAAATAGAAATAATTGATTGACTGACTGATTAAGCAGACTGCCTGAGCACCCATACATAGCCACAGTGCCCCCCGGCCCCCGCACAAGGTATACCATGGTGAGGCGACAGAGGGAAGGCCGGGGGGGGGGGGGGAATTATTCTAATAATTCAAGGGATTTATTGATTGCATTGGCCTCAGTTAAGAGGGTAGGGGACCTGCAGGCATTTTCGGTCGACGAATCGTGCCTGGGATTCGGGCCAGGTGACTCTCAGGTAACCCTGAGACCCCGGCCTGGATATGTGCCAAGGTTCCCACTACTCCCTTCCGGGACCAAGTGGTGAGCCTGCAAGCGCTTTTCCCTCTTTCCCTTGGCAGAGTTCCTCTGCCGTCTCAGTTCGGTGTCGTCCCCCGCCTGTATAGGCCGGGGCCACCTCTGGGACTTCTGTATGTTGTGCTGCCCATGGCCAGCCCATACGTGTTCTCTCCACATGGTAACTCCCTCCGGGCATGATGTGGCTCCCGCAGCGTCCTTCGGGCTCGCTTTCCCAGCGTTATCCAATAAGTCTGCTGAATGAGTCTTGCGGAACAGCAGTGTGACTCTCCCTGCGTGAATCTCCCCGTCTGCATCAGAACGGGGTCTGAGGGGCTCTCGCTGGGCGCTGGAAGTGGTAGTAACTCTGGCGTTTTAAATAGGGATCCCAATTCGTCGGTAATACCGACGTACGTCGTAGTGACCGACTGAAAGGGAACGTCTCGGTTACGTATGGTAACCCTCGTTCCCTGAAGGAGGGAACGGAGACGTACGTCCCGTCGCCACAGTTCCTTACCATCACTGCATGGCCGAGACACTAGTTCGGCTCCTCAGTGAAAAATGTCAGTGCGATGCCCTCGCTTCCTGTTTATACCCGCGGCGCGGGGGGGAGCGCGAGATGCAAATCTCGCACGCCAATGGCCCATTGGCCTGTTCTCTAAATCTCGAAGTTGATAGGGGCTCTCTAAAGTGATCCCAATTCGTCGGTAATACCGACGTACGTCTCCGTTCCCTCCTTCAGGGAACGAGGGTTACCATACGTAACCGAGACGTTTTTGAGTTAGTGTGAATTTAGCATAGTAAACCTGGTGGAGAATTGTAAGCATTTTGTACATTTAGATTATTTTCATGACCAACAACCGAAGCTCATTAGTTGATCACTAATTATTAAGGTTAAAATTAAATTAGAATAGATGGGTGTCTGTGACCCACAGAATACAACAAATGTTTAGTTTTATGTGAGCAAATAGCAGCATAAACAACAAACATGGGGATTCACACAACGTCACATCACACACTTGCAGCGCTTGTTTGAACGGAGAAAAACAGAATCAAATAAATAAAACGTATAAAATAAATAGGACTTCACAAAATGTAACAGATTAACAAAAGAAACACATTGTATTTATTGTCTTTATATCTTTATTTTATTATCCAAGTGGTCACACACAACATCAGTTCTATCTTTGCTAACGTGACATTTCAGCCATTCATCAATGCATTCAACCAAACATAAAAGTTATACACTGCTCAGTTTCAACGTTCTGCTATAAAATCACAGTGCAAAAATAAAGGAATAGCCTAGGCTAAGGGTAAATTTGACCTGATGGTGGTTTGAAGTCAGTGACTGGGAGGTTTGGATATTTGATTGAAAATCTGTTATGTACGTTTAAAAAACAGCCATGGGTACATTTTACCCCGTGGCAGTTCTAGTGTTAAAGGATTTGCTGTGAAGTGAGGGGAAAATAACCTTGGCTATAGTGTTTATAATGTAAATGTTAAATTTGATTGATTTTATTAATTGGGAATTGACTGGATCATTGGATCGCTGTGGTGATCTATTACTTTCTGTGATCTCGAGTAAATGTCAGGTTGTAAATTGAATATATTATAATATAAAATAGGGGTGTGCGATATCACAATTTTTGATCGTGGATGATTAAAATGTCTCCACGATCTGCTTTTGACGAAATCTTGTAGTATCGTGCTACAGCACACATTCTATCAGTTGCAGTTCTGGCGTCTCCGTCCCATTACTGTACAACTCGATGTACATCCCCCTCAAGTCATCCTAGGTGTATATGACATTCTTCTTTCAGATGAATAAAATCAGAGTTGTATTTAAAAAGTCCTGGCTAATCCAAAGCATTATAGCATCTGTTTTTGAAGTCCATAAAAATGCATCTGTCCGTCAAATAACGTGCTTCACACGGCTCTGGGGCATTAATAAAGGCCTTCTGAAGCGAATCAATGCGTTTGTGTAAGAAAAATATCCATATTTAAAACTTTATAAAGTAAAGTTCTGGCCGTAGTACCCGGATGAGCGGTGTGTTATTCACTTTGGCGGTTGTTATCTGGGAGTAACATACCGCTGGAATGCGCAATTTGACCAATCAAAATCAAGTATTCCACAGAGCCGTGTAATAAACAGCCCTATGACCACAGTCAGTTTTAGAGCTTCTTGATCTTTACACAATCACTTCCTGAACTCCACAGACATGAGTTTTTGACTAAAATGTTTGTTAGTTAGGGTCATAATGAATCAAGTCTTAGTGTACCTGTATGTTGAGATGTTTGGTTTTCAGTAAAGGATCTAAATCATAAAATACCTTTTCTGTTTATTTTTTTGTTTGTTTTCACACTATTATGAACAAACCAGTTTCTAAATTCCTTAATTCTCCTCCCTCCTTTTAATATTAAACATATATCACCAATGTTCTTAGGTAATTAAGACATAATATCATATAGTTCCACTCATGTTTTAACATTTTTACACAGTAAATTGAAAAAACAATAAGACATTTATTTCAAAATTAACAAAAACCTTCACCTGACGGTGTGAAATAGGGGAGAGCGGGGTACAACACTTTTTGACTGTGTCAGTTTGTGTAAATCCACTTGGGGTTGAGAGTATCTTTGTCTGTGCTATATAAATTGTCTGTGCTATAATTGTTGCAGCCATTAAGGTATTTATTTTTATATTTATGTTTAAATATTATAATGTTGTTTTTTATGTTGTCTATCAATGTGTCGATCTATGTCGATTATGAAAAGTGAACAGCATGAGATAGGACACATCATAAGATGAATGGAGTTGATCAGACATGATTGTGACCACATCATTAAGTTTTGTTTTGTATAAATTGTATCTTAATTTTAATCAATGTTTCATCAGCCAATCTGGGCATTCTGGGTTGAGCGAGCGGAGCTTAATTGGTCAGTATTATTAAATTGCAGACAAAGATTTTGGGTAGTTTGGTGTGGTAGAGGGTCCAACATCAAATTCTTTCATAGGGCCCAAAATTGCTAGCGGCGCCCCTGCCTGAAAGAATGGAAATGGAAGGACAACATGCCCCATATGTGGGGTACATTGTAACATGTTAGGGGGCGCATTGTAACATGAGCAAATTACAGCTTAAAATGTTACCTGACATAATCAAAAAAATCTAATATTTTGTCAATAAAATACAATTATTAACTTTTTAAAATATAATAATGGCATATTTTAATAATTAAAATTATACACATTTTTGAGTTTGACAACAAACTTATTGCTAAATACAGCAAAACAGCACAGTTAAAAACATAAAAATAATGGATAATTTGTGAACATTAACTCTCAGTCATTATTCACCCTTTTTTCATGGTTTCTCAAAAAAAAAAAAATCATAAAAGTATAGAATATAATGGCATATTTCTAATAGGGGCTCCTTGTAACGCAGTGTTACAACGCACCCCATCTGCACAACTGGGATTTAAACCGCTGCTTGTGTCTTCTTCTGGTTAGATCAGCATTAAAGAACCATCTCAACTGTTAAATAACAGATATAAGATTATAATAATATCAGATATATCTTATTTTAAATAAACACAAAACATAAAGATGAAAAATGAACTTAGGTAAGAAAGAAACTTTCGCTATGGTTAAATAAACATTCAGTAATATCTTCCAAAGATTTTTTAATTTTGGCGCAATTTTTTCTCAAAATAATTTTGATATGGCAACTAGTAAATACACTGAGTTTCGTCATTCTGGCACGTGTGGAAAGTGTTAAACCATGCGTGTTACATCTAACCCCGTGTTAGGTTGTGCCCCGCGCTCCCCTACTGATGGAGTTGATAAAATACTGACGGAGTTGGCAAAGGTTGAGCTGAGGCCAAATATACAGTATATGTAAATAGAATCATGAAACAGCATTAGAAGAATTCCCCATGTGCAAAAAAAACATATTAAATCACATTATACAAACTTTTTGAGAGCATGTGTCAACCATCAGACATAAAACATGACTGAGTTGACGTCTGACAGAGTTGACAAAATAGATTTTTTTCCCACCTTAACCAAATGTTGTCCAGTGGAGCAATTTCATTTAAATTAAATTTTTTTCCTCAGTTGTAGCTCCCTTAATAAACATATAAAAATGTCTATATTTACCCGACAGTTATTTACAGAAACTATTACACTGCGATAACGGAGTTGACATGTTAAGTACCGCAGAGACTTCAATATTGTTTGTTTAAAATATAAAACAAGATATAACTTCCAGGACTATGTGTCCTACTGTGAGATCCACAATGAGCAGGAAATAGTAAATGCTCTTTAGAGTTAAAGCTGCCCATGACACTGCCTGATTTATTCAGAATTATAGAAAATCCTGACGGAGTTGATGCAAAGTGAGGACACAACTTTTATAGCTGTTTGTTAATGGAAAATATAATTCAAATTTACTTGTTGTCTTGTTTGATATCTTAAAGATCTCGGCCTTTTAATGTAACTGTGTATTTTTTTATTTGTTGTATTTTTAAACACTTTGTTTGGCAGTTTTACATTGTGACCTTATACTGAGGACAGGTTAAATTACATGTGTTTCCAAGTATAGAGTGTGCTTTTAAAATAATACTAAATCAATTATTTAAAAGAATAAGCATTGGATGTCCTGAGTATACACATTTCCCTTAGATGTAACTTTTTAAGTATTTTTATTGTGTTGACATTCTTACTTTTTAACATAAATAGGGCTTTTGTGTTTGGGACATGTTTTGTCCCTTATCTCAAGAAGATTCAATTTGATCCAACTCATTAGTAAAAATGGTCACCCTTTAGTATGGGAAAAACATATACACTATTAACTATGATTTTTGCCTCAATAAACTCCTAATTTACTGCTTATTAATAGCTAGTAAGGTTTTTGTATTTGTTAAATTTAGGTATATTTAGGCTATAGGATAAAGGGATATTGAATATGGTCATACAGAATAAGGCATTAATGTGTGCTAATAAACAGCCAATATGCTAGTAAAATGCAATCTAATAAGCAACTAGATCATAGTGAGAATTAGACCCTAAACTAAAGTTTTACCAAACAAATAAGATAGTTCTGATATGTTTATAATTTTTTTTTGGTTACTAAATCATCTTTAAATCATTTTTATTTGTTAATAATAACGAATGATTAGATGTGTGTTCAAAACAAAGATCTGTTTTATATTAAATGATGCAATGATTATGTCAGATACACATTTGAATAAGGAATGACAAATTTATTTTGTAAACATTTTAAATTATAAAGACAACAAATTAAGTAAATATGAAAATTATAAAAGTAAATAGATGTAAACAAAAATAAAATTACTAAATAGTTTATAATAAAATCCAAAGTGTTTTATCTAACATATTAATATTGTGAAGATCAGAGTATAGAGAAAGAACGACCCAAAGAAGTGTTTGCAGAATGAAAGGATAGGTAGAAGAGATAAAGCAGAAGTGAAGGGAAAAATTATAGCTACGAATATATAGAGGACACTTACATCCATCTAAACATATGTTTTGGTATGACAAGAAAAGGTCAAACAGATTGATCCATTATGTCATAGTTTCAAATATCATATCTTGTCGTGAAAACGTCACATTGTGGGTGGGCTTTAGTATATCATTAACAGCAAACTAGCAGAGGAATCTCAAGAGAAGCCAGGTTATCCCGGTATTTTTCTGTTTAAATGAAAAATCGGGTAGATTTAGCAATGTAGCCTGTTAATTATGTGAGGTATATTACGATGTTATGATGAACTATGCCTTTCTCCACTAACGTTCTGAGTTGTTCAAAGCGTCTCTGATGATTGTTAGAAGGCAGCTGTCTGACTCTGAGATGGTGAATGGGAACATGGTTTGTATAACATTAGCAACACATTATTAGCTGTTTGATAATGTACTCAAGCAAACGGCTAATCATATTAAATACCATTAAGTGCCCAACATTGTAAAGAGCGATACCTTTGTGCAGAGTTTACTTCAGTAAAGTTGAGCGAGTGGATCTCTGAGCTCGTGCAAGTGAGTGGGGACGGGGCATTGATCTGAATATACTACATAAATGAAGCAAGATTGTAGAGTTACATTCAAGCTATTTTAAGGCACAACACATTTTTTTCTCTGGAAAAAAAAAATAGTTTAAATATGTAATTTTGGTGATCAAAGATATGTTTTAAAGGGATAGTTCACCCAAAAATTAAAATTAGCCCATGCTTTACTCACCCTCAAGTCAGTGTATATGACATTCTTCTTCAGACAAATATAATCAGAGTTATATTAAAAAAGTCCAGGCTAATCCAAGCATTTTAATAGCAGTAATCGTTGCTCTGTTTTTGAAGTCCATAAAAAATGCACCTGTCCATTGAAAAACGTGCATCACGCGGCTCCGGGGTGTTAATAAAGGCTGTTGAGGCAAAATTTCAACTATCGCCGCATTAATGAATAAGAGACAAAACCTTGCCCAATTGTCTTTATAAAGATTTAATTTCTTGCAAGAAATGAGTCACAGTCATACAGCCATCTTCAATGTCTGCAGAGTGCACTAACTAGACATAACAGCGCTCAGCTTTTATCAGTTTCCCAAACAAAGTCACTCCTCCTGTAAATTTCCACACATGACAAGAAAAGCAGCACTTGCTCAAATCCAAAGTGTGCTGTTCATTTGAACTCTGATCCCTACGTTTAGGCCATCCTGACCCCTGAGTGTCAAATCCCAGTCCTCATGTCTCCTGTACAAAACATGTTTTCCATGTGTAAGTGTAGAACGTGTTCTCTATATTCTGTATATGGCCTTTTACCTAGTAAGCTGGTTCTGTATGAATATATGCAAATCAATAAACATTTCATGCGCAATGTTTAATGTATAGCTAGGATTAAATGTTCCCATAACAAGGCCTTCTGAAGTGAATTGATGCGTTTGTGTAAGAAAAATATTCATATTTAAAGCTTTATCAAGTAAAGTTCCAGCTGATCGCCTTCCGTGGAAAAGTGTTGAAAGTTGAAAGTGAAACTCAAGATGCGTACGTGACGTCATGACGAGCCTATCTGGACGCGTTTGTCTTTCGATCGGCAGGGGAACGTTCAACAATTTTTCCATAAATTGAACACGGAAGGCGGTCGGCCGAAACTTTACTTTATAAAGTTTTAAATATGGATATTTTTCTTACACAAACGCATCGATTCGCTTCAGAAGGCTACGTGGAGCACGTTATTTGACGGACGGATGCATTTTTTACCGACTTCAAAAACAGAGCAACTATTACTGCAATTATAATGCTTGAATTAGCCTGGACTTTTTTTTATATAACTTTGATTATATTCGTCTGAAAGAAGAATGTCATATACACCTAGGATGACTTGAGGGTGAGTAAATCAAGGGCTAATTTTCATTTTTGGGTGAACTAAGCCTTTAAGGGATACAATTATTGACTAAAGGGGGACTTTAACAAATATTAGCATGTGAGTACAATATGTACATATTCTTGGATAATACTACATGAATAAAAATAAATTTGAGTAAAATATGAACATAAATTAATAACAATAATGTAATTAAATACTTGAATATATGATGAAGGTTAATATGAAGTATTGTTTTTGAAAACTTGTTTAAAAAAAGGTGTGTGATGTTCCTATGGCAGTATGAGTTGTGAAATCCTCTTCTCACAGATCCATTGTAAAGCTCTTTTACATGCTTCATCATGCCCCCCTACTAAATTACTCCAGTCTGGTGTAGACACAGGCACAGTCACAGCACAGTTCTCTGCTTTACCTCCATTAGGCTCTCCAGATGGCCAGAACCTGTAACTACAGATCAGCATTAGATGTTCAGTGATGCTTTCTGTCTGATATGATACTGACTGTGAGAATCATTTATTATATAAAAATCAGTTCAGTTCAGTGATTTCTCACTCAGAGTTCAGTGTGCTGCCATCAACCCATTTCCATGTGCCCTCCACATCACTGTCAGTCAGACCAATCCAGACTGCAGCAGCACCAGACATGTTCTTAACAAAATCCTGAGCAGATTAAACAGTTGCACATTTATATCATAAACAGACAAAAGACACATTTAATCTAACCATCTCTCATTTAGCTGCCACACACACACACACACACACGATTCATTCTCTCACTCACTTGTTCCTCTCTGTTGTTTATGATGGTCAGATCTGCTCCTCTCTCTGTACAGTATCTTCTGCTCTCAGTCCAGTTCTTCTTCTCTTTGGATATGTAGTAAGAACGGGATTGATAGCAAGTCCATTCAGCTGTTAACAGAACAAGTTCAGATATTAGCTTTTTATTCTCATTTATCGTCGCCTGTCAGTAACTTATAACAGATAGCAGTGGCGGCTAGTAATAAGTGTTCGCGGGCAATTCAAGCATTAAAGAGAAAACAGTGTCTTCACTTTTCCCACTATTCATTTCCCACATATAATTGAATGAGGAAAGGAAAAACAAAAGAATAAAAAAGCATGTTGACGCCCCAGCGCCCTCTATTGACCAGCCGCCACTGACAGATAGTAAACTTATAGATTGTGAACACTGAAAGTTACTGAGAGCACTACCCAACTCCATAATGTTTTCTAAATTTCTGCTGTATTTCTGCTGTAAAGAAACTTTACCACAAATCTGCAGTTCATTTCGTAGCTGGTCCCTCTCATTGGTCAGGTTTTTGTTTGTGAATATTAGCCCATCTCTCTCGTCTGTGAGGTTGGTGATCTTGTTTAGTAGCTTATTTCTCTCTTCAGTGTAGTTTGTGCTCTTTGTATGGATGTGGACACACAGCACTATGACTGCAGTCATCAGAAGAACACACAGCAGCACCAAACACACTGCAGCTGCTCTGGAGCTTCTGTTCCTCACAGAATCACTTCCTGAAAATGGCAGACATGAAGATCTTAATCTCTACAGACACTACTGAATGTGTGTTTGTGTTTGTATTTGTTCCTGTGTGTTGATGTGTTTGGTTTCTCTCGGTGTGTCCGTTCATACCCCATGATCCATCAGCGTTTAAATATTGCCATAAACAGGCTGAGACATTTTGCTTGTTTAGTCATGTACGTAAATGGTAGAAACGGTCTGTGTGCATTTGTACTCCATAGTCCTCTGCTTTTGAGACTTTAATTTTAGTAAGCGATGCCAATGTGTGGAAAAGTACATCACAGTACAAGAACATGTGACATCCTGTCTGTTAATGCCAATTAATTTGCATAAAAAATCTCTTGCTAAAGGGCACTATTGTGGTCGTGTGGTTAGATGTAGCAGGATCAAATTAGCACAGTAAAATTACTGGCCAAACTCTTCCAGTGCACACAGATTCATTTGCCAGTTCTTTGGTATCCGGCATCAGTAATTTACTTCTCAATGACACACCTAAAATGTCTTTATTCCAATGAATTATATCAATACTGTGTTATATTCATGTTGTGCTGTTTCTTAAGCACCCCAAAAAATGTGCATGTGCTTTTTGTCAGAATGGAATAAATATGTGGTTAAAGTGTTTACATGTCTATTTTATATTCAAGATGGCACCAATGTGTTTGTTGGCATGCCATCACTCCTCTCCTGTGCTATCTTTCCTGTATGTGTGTGTTATTCATGTGTGTGTGTGTGTGTGTGTGTGTGTGTGTGTGTGTGTGTGTGTGTGTGTGTGTGTGTGTGTGTGTGTGTGTGTGTGTGTGTGTGTGTGTGTGTGTGTGTGTGTGTGTGTGCTCAAGGAATCAGTACTTTGCTTTCTTACCATTGCCAAACCTTTCTTGATATATCATGTGGATTTTACTATGTATTTTTTGCTTTGTCACTAAAATCCTTATTATTGTGTGACTTATTTTAAAAATGTTTGTTGTTGATTCCAGTCTTCGTTGTGTAGCGACTTTTATTTTGATATTTGTCTCTGGCGCCGTCCCAACGCCATTTTGATGTGAGTGTGCGCCTCCAGTGTTGCCAGATTGAGCGGGTTCCTGCCCAATTGGGTGGTTTTGAATATGGGTACACGCGATATAGCCTACTAGCCCATATTACTTTATGGCAAGTGTTAATAGCAACTAGATTCTATTTACACTCAGTGAAAATAGAATCTAGTTGCTATTAACACTTGCCATTTTTCTTAGCGATGGATACATAAAGATATGGAATAACTTAGATACTTCTAAATGTTTTAGAACATTTTCTTACTTTTTATTGAAAGTAAATGCCTTTCCGATGTGATATGTGATGGGATAAGGGATAAGAGTGAGCTCTGCAAAAGGCGTATTCGAACCCGGGTCGATCATGTCAAAACCAAAAGCCAAAAGCCTTTACGCTTTACTGATTGCACCACTAAAGATGTTGAAATATATGCAAATAGCACTAGCCAACAAGGCACGGTATTTGTACTTGGTATGAATAGACACTTTGTGACATGACGCAAAGACGAATGGTGGAAATCTTTTTTACCGCAGAGAGCTACAAGTACCACTCAATTTCCTGCAGAAAGCTACCAGTACCACTCAAATTATAACACATTATTACAAGCCTACCGTTGTGGATCTGGCTAAGGTAAGGATATTGTTTTGAGCACTGGCTGGTTATGTTCTTGCTCAAAAATTTATTTTGGATAATTTTTAATGGATAATTAATTTTTTACATTTCGGTTTGATCTTCAGACAAAGCTATTGTATGATTACTGAAGACGTGAAATAAACCCCTGAATTATGTGGTAATATTTTATAATGTTTTTAATTGTGCTTTAATGTCCCTTTTCAAGCTTGAATTCTCAATTTCCCATGTTTTGAAATCTTCAAAACATTATCTTTTGTGTACTGCAGAAGCTGACGATTGTAACTAACTGCACTATCCTGGTAAAGTTGAGACTGAAAACACTGTTTATGGTCTGTGGTTTCACAGTTTCTCCACCGACACAAATATACAGCAGCATTCTCATGAACAGTTATTCAAAGGCCTCAGGTCCTCCATGAAACAGTCATGATAACACAACACTAATGCTGAATGATTCTGTGTAGTTTTCTTTCCTGATTTGAACGCACATTAAAATGCACCTGACCTCATCTTTCGCTTCATTGATAAAGGGCAAACAATAGACTGATGCTGTGCTTTAGTGTTTAAGGTGGTCTGTGTACAGTTCAATTCATAAAATAATTTCATATATCGGATTTATGACTTATGACATATTTGTTATTCATGAGAAAGACGACTCACTTTATTGATTCTCCAAAAACGTGAATTTTTTTTTTTAGTTATTGTCTAACTTTAACTTAAAATCCTATCATAGCAGAGCATGGCAGTTTCACACAATCACTTCCTGAACACCAGAGATATGATGTTAGATGGCTGAACGTGCAAATTTTTTTATCAAAGAAATGAATGTAACTACCTGTACGCTGAAGTGGTTGGTGTGTGTTTGTCTCTGTCCTGAAGTCATGACCTCTCACAGCATCTGCACTCTCATAGATGTCCACCATCATCTCCACTCTCTCAGTCTTCATTCCCTTAGACTCAGTCCTCATCACATCGTCATAAATAACATCAGACATTTCTGCTCTTTAACTGTCAAGCATCAAACGGTTGTGTTCCTTGTTCCTGTGTAAATATGTTTAAGTAGTCAGTACGTGTAAATCATTGATCAATGTGTGAAAAAAAGTGGCATCAGATCAGTTAGCATAGCTGCCTTTTTTTCTTATTGTGATGTGTATCCGAGTGAAATGGCTTCTTGAGCAAGAAAAAAATGTAGGCCGGGACTTGATTTAGTCCATCTGGAATTGATTTGATTGATTTGTCCAGCCCTCACGCCAGTAAACACGTCATCAGAGAATCAAAAAATGTTTGCAGCCGCCAAAACACATTTTTGTGCCACCAAAGCCTTATATGATCAGTTATGATTTATGAGTGATGACTGCTGCGCTTGTGACAGGGTACATGTTAACTGAGGGTGAGAACAGAGAGCCCCTCCGCCGCGGACACACTCTCTCTGTCTTCAAACTAAGCACTTAACTAAGTCTTAGCTCTTTCTCATTCGCACATATTAATCAACTGAACTGTCACAATGATAAAAGGCCGTACAGCAGGACCGTAACCACCACAGACATTAAGAGGGACAAATCCCCCAGAATCCCCCGCCCTAAATATTTGATGTTGTTTCTGCTGCTCTGCTGTACTCCATTACACACCGCTCTGTTTGTTACTAGGATGACAAAAGTAAAATGTTGTTTAACACATTTTTAGGTTGATCTGCCTCAGCAGTAACAGCGCTCGTCACTGTCAGAATGAGTGAGATGGCCAATCAAATCAAAGAAGGCGGGCTTAATGTTAGACTTTAGTTGTAGCAGTGAAAGTGCGTCGTAAGATGTAAGTAGCTAAACTTTTAATATTTGACAACTGCTTTACGATAAAAACGTTCAGTGACTAACGGTAATATCGAGTGATGCAAACTACTTGACTTTTTTAATGAAATTTCACTATTTTGAATTAAAAATATGACATTATTTATGTAAATCATAACTGAATTTGACGTGACAAGAAACATTTGCATTTTTACATATTAGGCAGATGAAAATAAGAGTGAATGTGTGCATATTTAAAAAATATATATATATTATTTGCAAATAGTTTACTTCATAACTACAATAGAACTGGAACTTATACCGTTCTTAATTCTCTTTCTTTATTTCCTTAAATCTCTTTTAATCCTTTTAATAATTTAATTCCTTTAAACAAACCAATAAGACCAATACATATGCATTTAAAAAAATGTCCGTGGATAAATAATTTATAATAAATACTGCAATATTCCATTTTAAAAAAATGTCAATTTTGATGTCATGGTGACCATAAGGTTTAGGACCATCTGTAAAGTAAATCTATATACTTCTATAAAACTACAATACAACAATACAGATATTTTAGTTGCACTATATTTTACAGTATGTGCACTTTCTGGTACTGAGTAATATATGGTAACTACATGGTTTAAGGTTAGGTTTAGGGATAGGTTCAGGGTTAGTATCTAAAAAATGCTGGGTTGTTGAAAATGGACTAACCCAGCAATTAGGTTGTTTTAACCCAGTGAATGGGTTGTTTTCACCCAGCAATTGGGTTATTTTAACCCAGTCAATGGGTCGTTTTAACCCAGCGATTAGGTTAAATGTTTGCTTAAAACAACCCAATCGCTGGGTTAAAACAACCGAATTGCATTTTTTAGAGTGTAGTTATTACCCAGTTATTGCAATTACTATAATAAGTACATAGTGTGTAAATGGGGAATGAGAAGCTGCTCACTGCAGAGCAAATGGGTGATGAAGGGTGGGTGTAAATTGTATACCTTATAGCAGCCTTTCTCAAACTTTTTTCAGTCAGGGCACCTTTCAAAAGTGCATAAAATTTCAAGGCACCCCAGTTTAAAATATAATTTAAAAACACTGCATAACCCAAATTTAAATGCAAATGTCCTGTATATTTAGACAGGACAGTAATGAACAGAGCATAATACGAACTGTAAATAACAATAATAATAACAACTTTATAGCAACTTTAAAAACACAGGTTTGCAAAGTAATTCACAAAATAATTAATCAGAGACACAAATGCCATAAAACCGTAAGAGGTGGACCGCACAATACAAGAACCCAACAACAAATCCTGACCAGGAGAACTAAACTGAAGTGCAGGATGCAGTTAAAATAAAATAAAAAGTGGCAGACATAACAAAAATAAATAAAATCAGATACAATACGATAAGAAAAAGATCCATGTTCCATGCACCAGAGATAAGCAGGAATGTTTTTCCATATAGTGCTTGTTTTCATCCGTGCCATATGCGCATGCACACACACCCACATACACCCACACACACAAAAAAATAATCCGCAACGAGAGATGGAGAAAGATCTACATGCGCGCTCACACAAGCCAGGGGTGGGGGTGACCACAATCAATGAGAGACTTTTATGTCATTTTTCCTTTTTTATTCAAAATATTCACAAATTTGTTAGATATGGCCTGAAATATCTGATATTCCGATTGTCAAATATATACAAGTGGAAGTGTTTTGTCGTTTAAACACCTTTAAAACGATCGCGTTAGTTGAGCTGTATGCACGATGGGCGCCGCCATCGCCGCCGCAGGCGCAGTTCAGAAAATCGGATCTGTTGGATTTACAAGACGTGAATTCATCCACTTCTCCCAAAATACATAAAAGTAAATGGCAGGTGAACTGGGAGAAGAATAGAGTAAACTTTAAAGTTACTTACACAATGTGTAGCCTATCTGATATGAATAAAACTAATTATAATGGAAAGGATTATTATTGCCTCTTCATTTTTCATCATTGTGTATTTTACAAACTCTAAATGTATTGTTTTTTTAGTACGTATATGTATGAAACCTAAAATAAACATTATGTGGCTGAAAACACTGAAAAGTTGTGATATATGACAGCTCTGAGCGCGCCTGTCTCTGGCTCAGTGCAAGCCAACGCGAAAGCACATTTGAATTTACATTTGAATGAACGTGATGCACTGACCGGTCTAATCACATGTGTGAATGTGTGATCGTACGTGCGAAAGGGTTTAAAAGAAGAATAATGTATTTATGTAAATTCAAATATATTTTATAAATGAAATTTCAGATTTTTTAAAAAAAAATTTAGCCTACGTAATTTTTGGCGGCACCCCTGACACAGTTAGGGGGCACCCCAGTGTGCCGCGGCACCCACTTTGAGAAAGGCTGCCTTATAGTATCAAAATTTGAGTATAGAATCTATTGAAACTGAATAATTTGAAGGATTCTCATAAAGATTACTCTAAAGATCATCACCACCTTGAATGACGAAGTCAGTCTCATTTGATACATGTTTAGAAAAACACTCAGCAGCAGCAGGAACTGCTCTGCAGCTTCCTGAAGTCACTTCCTGAATACATCAGAAACAGGCTGCATCTGAAAACGTAGGCAACTGACTTGTTGCCTCACTCCCTTTTCAGGCAATGACTCTGCAAGCAGCATTTGCGCACAAATGCACTTTGGATAGACTTCCGAGGCAGTGTAACAGTTTAATGATCTCACTCTAAAAAAAAAGGTTCTATATGGCACCAAAAATTGTTCTTGGCTCGTAATCATATGGGAACCTTTTTTAGTGCTATTTAGCACCAATTTTGGTGCTTCAGTGGTTCTTTAGCAGTTCTTCAGAGGTTCTTCACCGGTTCTTTGACTAAGGTGCTATATAGCACCTCTGAAGAACCGCTGAAGAACCACTATAGCAACAAAATTGGTGCTATATAGCACTAAAAAAGGTTCCCCTATGATTACGAGCCAAGAACCATTTTTGGTGCCATATAGAACCTTTTTTTTAGAGTGAAATAGAGAAAGCTTTAGTGAGAACTAAACAAATATTTAATTGCTACAGTAGTAATTTCTCACTAGAAATTACGTCAGAAGTGGAAAACGTACATTTACACAAAATTACCAGCAACTGGAAATTTCAGACACCATCTTTCTTTTTCTAGCTCATCTGTCACCGAATGGAACGCATAGGATTGTGGGATATGAAAGGCAGTGAAGGATACGCTGCACTCAAAACTCGATCAAAGAGTCAGGACAGGACAGGAAGTGAAGCTAACAATGGATTCGGACGATGCCTTGATGCCTTCCTACCTTGAAATGTGTCCTTCGAAGGCAGCATTTTCCATTTTTTCAAACGCAGCCGATGTTCAGTTTGTCTCTCACCATTATTACTCTTCACACAACACAGGATAGATACAGAACTACCAGAAACACGATAATTGCATCTTGCACTTGTGGTGTAATTGCAATCTAAGTCTTTAAACTATGATCAAAAGATCCTGCTTGTGCTATATAGCTAATGTTTAAGGTCAACATCAGATGCAGGCATTCAAACATGTTTAAACAGTTGAATGACCAAGAAGTTAATATTTATGGGAACTTACATTTTAGACACAGTGGGCCCTATTTTAATGATCTGAGCACATGGCACAGGTGCACTTAGGGCGTATCCTAATCCACTTTTGCTAGTATTGCTAGCACAGAAAAACAGTCTGCGTGCCAGGCGCATGGTCCAAAAGTTTTGTACCTAGTCTCTTAATGAGTCATGGGTGTGTTTTGGGCGTAACACGCAATAAACCGATCAGAGTCTCATCTCTAATTCCCTTTAAAAGCCAGTTGCGCTTGCACCATGGAGGATTCTCTATTTACATGGTGGAATTTGAGAGCGGAAAGACTGAACGTTTCTCTAGAGAGGAATCATTTGGTTATTTTAAAAACTGTTTTCTGAAAGGTTCTTTGGGCAAGCAGAAATGGTTCTTATATGGTATCAATGCACAAACACCCTGTTGGAACCTTTATTTTGTACATCCATGCAAAGGTGTAATTACATGGATAATATGCCCAATCAAAGATAGGTACAGCACAGTCCTCCTCTGATATTTTGTTGTTGGGCTCCCCGGGTTCCCAATACCTACAACAACAGTTCAACATTACAACAGCCTGTGTTTAATGTCATATAATATATGTGGCTCAAGTGTCTAAATGTTGGAAGTTATTGGAAAAAACTGTTTGTGATATTGCTTGAAAACAGGTTATAGATGATCCACACTTTTTCATACACAATAGTATGAACAAGCTGCTTACCCAGAGGTCAGTGTGCTGCCATCAACCCACTTCCAGACTCCCTCTTCATCAATGTCAGTCAGACCATCCAGACAAAGTTTCCACTTGTAACGGTTCTGATAAATTCCTAAATTCATAAACAGTTTTCAGCACAGATTTAAACACAATCTCTCACTCACTTGTTCCTCTCTGTTGTTTATGATCGAGGGCTGGGCGATATGGCCAGAAAATCATATCTCTGTATTTTTGGGCTGAATGGCGATGTACGGTATAATCTCAGTATTTTCTAAATTTTTCTATTTAAATTTTAAAATATCTGAATTTAATTTAAAACAATTTATGATACTGCCCAATATTGTATATGGTATATAATAGGCCTGTTATGTGCAAAAAAGGGGTAAATCGCATTACATTACATTACATCTTACATTGTAACATTACAATCTAAAAACAAAATCAAGCTTTTTAAAGCAGAGGTTAAATACACTAAACTAATAAATAAAATAAATAAAAACAAAAGCACAGACTAATTATTGGGCTTTACCCTAACAATAGTCACTTTACAGTTAATGCTATCATAAAGATACACATACTTGAAGGTATGCATTTCTACATATAGCACATTTATGTTCACCAACAACAAATATTCAATGACAAATATTTTAGCAAAATGTATATTTTAGTCAGAATTATTGCGCTCCGTCTGTTTGTCGCGCATACTCGCTCGTTCACAAAATTTGTGCTTGAGAGGGCTCGTCCACTCCTGACAGCAAATTATAAATATTTGCTTGACTTTCTAACATTCATTGATGGAGAATATGTCTGTGAAATGTAAGTTATGCACTGAGGAAATGATTGTATGTCACTTCAGCTTAAAGATTAAGAAGAGTTTGTTCCCACCAATCACTGCACAAGTTAAGGTTTGATGACGAAAGCACATCTCGGAACCCATAGAGTTTGCATTGCAATGCCTTCATTTCGAAAAAAAAAAAAAAAAATTAGTATGGAGGTCTATGAGAACAGTCTGGGCATTTCTCAGACAGAGTGAAATCACTCAAAAAGAGGCGGTACTCCACAAAACGTGACTTGATGCTGATCGGACTATATACTCAGAGGCAGAACAGTCTAGAATAGTGACAGCTAGCGTAAAGGCCATTACATACTCCGCAAGAGCAGAGAAAAAAGTTCTCGCTCCCAGGGATGCGAGAACAAAATAACGGCATTTTGTTCTGGGTTTGGGAGTTCTCGCAGCATGTTCTTGACACATCATCTGAGCAGAATTTTTTTTCTTGTGGGTGTCCGAGAACTATTGTGTGATTGGTCAGACATTTAAAGTGGACGGGGCCTCTGAGGACTCCCCAGAAGTTCGGCACCTGCTTTTCTCGTGAAGTATGGAATGTCCTGGCCAGAACAAACTTTGTACTTATTCTTGACACCTCGAGAAAATGAACTGAAATTTCTTTGTTCTTGCAGAGTATGTACCAAGCTTAACTCTGTGGTTGAATGTGAATGAAAGATCCATACCTTTCTCAGATTGTTGTGTTGCCCTATCGCCCTAATGAAGAAACCACCCCTGAAGTACAGTATGATGCGCAATTATTTCCATTTCGATTGACAGAAGTTGTGAATGGTACCAAAAAACCGAGCCCTACCATACCACTTTTTTGGGACCCTTCCGTTGGGGTACCTATCACAGTAGTCCAGTACCTAAAGGGTGGAGCTAGACAGAACGTTGGTTGGTTGACAGAGAATCATCACTTGCGTGTGCTACAAGAGGAATGACAATAATATACAGTTGAAACACAATACCATTGCAACACTGTGCTTTTTTTATCTTGTGACAAACAGCCACATGCCGAGAAGCAAGAACAAGATCTGCTGTATGTCCTACATCGTTGTTTTCTGTGTCGCTTTTTCCTTCGTGCAAGAATTATCGCTACTTTTCGGCATACCCCACACCTATCAAGTAAGTGTACTGTTGGCGGTGTCAGGGTTTACTGTCCCGAATCGTACTGTACTGTACTTTACTGTACTGGACAGCTCGGTGGAAACGAGCCATAAGGCACAACATTTCTGTTGTAGTATTTAAATAATCACTTAGTTATCACCAAAACTCGCTCTATTTTGTTGTAGATCATTAAACCGTTATGCATTCCCCAGAATGTCCGAAATCAGTTTGTGAGGTGCCTTAATGTGCAAACACTGCCTGCAAAGTCATTACCTGATAAGGCAACAAGTCAGCTTCTTAAGCTTTTGGACGCAGCCATTGCTTCCAGCTAACATTCTTTGTGTAAAACTTTGTATATTTTTAAAGAAAAAAATGACTGTGTGCACCTTTCAAGCTTGTGGAATTATACAAAATGATTACCGTATTCATAAAGCCTGGTCTGGAGTTTTGCCAAGTCCTTCCTTAACTCTTCTCTCACTTCTGTCAAGTTTTTACTCAGACTTAGCCAGTGGTTTGCCTCTTTCTCGGTTTGAAACAGGTTCCTTTGTGAACTTTATATATAGCACTGTGATGGCCACCAGCAGAAGAACGCACAACAGCCCCAAACCAAACACACCGCTGTTGGTTTGTGGCTTCTTTTCTTCTCAGAATCACTTCCTGAAAATTCAATGACTTTATATATTTCCATTTACCACTGCAGAGATATAAATTAAACAAAGTGATACATTCAGATGTGCATTTGAGCACGCAATCTTATATATATTTTTTTTCTCCATTCCTCTTCTGGTTGGTTTAAGTAATCTAACTTTGTTCTAAGGTCATGTGCTAGGTCTGCAGTCTCTGTGCAAATATAACCACGGTCATCTCATCGCTATCTTGTCTAGCCATCTTCAGTTTTGAGAACAAGTTTTTAAGCGGTGAGAGTAAAAAGTGTGAAATTTAAGACAAAACATAGTTGAAAACAAATCGGTGAGGACAGTTTGCTGAATTTTATATGTTGATGTCTCTCCAAAACAATGTTTATCAATTAAAATTTACGTAATATGCTCAAATAATTGTGTTGGAAGTTTTAAAAAAATATACTTGCACTGATTTTTGCAGATAGAAGGAAAAAAATTCACTTGAAAAGCATTTCTTTCTTTCTTTTTTTCTTTTTTTTCCAGTAAAAATATCGAAACATCCTTACAATGAGACAAAATTCTTTATAAATTTCACAATTTTGTAAATGCATCTTGTTTTACGGATTGTACATGCACCGATCAGGCATAACATTATTATCTAATATCGTGTTGGTCACTTTTTTTTTTTGCACTGTGATTGAAACTGTGATACACTTTGAATTCTGACACCTTTCTATCAGACCCAGCATTAACTTCTTGAGCAATTTGATCTACAGTAGCTCGTCTGTTTGACGGGACCACACAGGCCAGCCTTCGCTCCCCACGTGCATCAATGAGCCTTGGCCACCCATGACCCTGCCGCCGGTTCACAACTGTTCATTTCTTGGAACACTTTTGATAGATACTGACCACTGCAGACCGAAAACACCCCACAAGAGCTGCAGTTTTAGAGATGACCTGACCCAGTCGTCTAGCCATCACAATTTGGCCCTGCTTCTAACACATCAAATTGAGGACAAAATGTTCACTTGCTGCCTAATATATCCCCCCCACTAACAAGTGCCCAGATGAAGAGATAATCAGTGTTATTCCCTTCACCAGTCATAATGTTATACCTAATTATGCCATAATGCTTAAATGGAAAACAAAACAGTTTAAAATTACATCATACCTTCATGCAATCTCATATGGGGTCCAACGTTTTCCGTCCTTTGTAATGTTCAGTAGTTTCAAATGCATGTACTGGAAGCTTTCACCACAAAGGCACGGATGTGATGTCACGCTGCAAATAATGTGAGTCAAAAGGTGTTTAATTTTTTTAACATCCTGAAGCATCCTGAAGACAAAGTGGTCTGGCTTTCTTCCTGTTGCACGTTGCATGTTCAATCAACATATATAAGTAACTTGATCAATAAAAGAAAACAGGTCAATAAAAGTCAAGCATGTTTTCATTGTTTTATTAAAGTGGATTGTAAAAAGTCTCAGTGAATATTATCCATCTTGTGAAATATTATCTCTATATAGTTTCACAAGTTCATGTGCCCATATAATCTTAGTGTAAGTGGTAAACCAATTTGGCTTGCCGTTTGGGGCTTTTTGGGGCTCAGAGAGGATATTCTACTCGAGCTCCCCTATAACAACATTGTACAAAAGTAGGAGAAGTGGAGGAGATGGAATGCCGAAAATCTAACAGGAAGTGGTAAGAGGCTTGTTTTTTATACCATGTTATTAATTGACAGATTAGACGGACCTACTCCTCCTGAGATTATATTCAATAAATTCACTTATAGGTTGTCAAAGTGTTTCCTGTTGTGATTCTGCTTTATACATTTAAATCAAAGGGAACAGGCATGATACACAAGTTTAAAACCATTTCAACATAGAACGGGAAAAGAAAAAAAACTGAATACAAATATTTTGTGGTTTCAAGACCCATTATTATGTTAAATTATATTAATTCAAAGTTTTGGTTAAGGCTGGGGGTTTTTTTAGGGTTGAAGGACATTTCTGTAAACTAACATTGTGTCCCATGTATACTCTAAAAGCAACAATGGATAATTCACCTCAGATCTTGAAATTAAACAAAAACAAGAAAGTTCAAACTGTGAACAAAACAAGTATATTCTATGACAAAGATTGTTTTAGTATCTCAGTATTTTTAGTAATGTTTAAATGGTGTAATATTTGTGAATTTGATTATGCATCCGTGCAAGTGCCGTCTCTGGTGGGGTAGCCTACACTTGCCGTGAGATCCCGCCCACACTCTGTTCTGATTGGCTGTGGTTTTTGATTGATTTTGTCGCATCTCGTAGCCGCGTCGCGTCTGGTGTGGACAGACAAGTTGCTTATCGCTGGAATCTTATCGCGTCGCGTGTAGTTAGGGCACGGTGTGCAAATTTTTTTTTACTAGTAATACAATAAGAGTAGGCCTAATTTAAAACAAACAAACAAAAACACATTATTTATTTCTGTAAAATGTATAGCAATTGTTTATTTATTCAATGATTCATAGCAAAATACAATACAGTAAAGTAAAACAAAAAGCTGTCCAAACTATAACAGGAACATTTTGACAAAATATAACATTAGTGTTTGTAATACTATTCGCCTACAGAAATGTGTATTGTAATTGTTAATCTAAAAGGTATGTAGTTTTCCTATAGTGCAGTATGATCATTTTTCCTAGGACAGTAAAATATGTTTTTCACATATACATTTAAAAGCATAATTACATGGATAAACAGCCCATCCTGATGAATGAGTTAGAACACAGTTTTCTCCTCTATATCCATTGGGCTCTAGATAATACCAGAACCTGAAAGTACAGATCAGCATTAGATGTTCAGTGATGCTTTCTGTGTGATATGATACTAACTGTGAGAATCATTTATTAGATAATAATCAGTTCAATTCAGTGTTTTCTCACCCAGAGGTCAGTGTGCTGCCATCAACCCATTTCCATGTGTCCTCCTCATCACTGTCAGTCAGACCAATCCAGATTCCACCGTAACCAACATGGACCATTCCAGACTCCATAATGTTCTCAACAAACTTCTGTGAAGATTTCACAATAACACATTTAATTTACATCATAAACATGACAATAAACACATTTCAGCAGACTATCTCTTGCTAATACCACAAACACACAGACCAAACCTTTTTTGTTTGGTACGTATTATGTATTTACAGCTAGAGTGTAATGTGTATTTTTTTCAAGACTTTGGTAGCTTCCCTACAGCCACTGTTTATGACAGAGACATCAAATATTTACTAATTTTTTTATATCATAAATATATTTGTAGTTACATTTTTGCAAATGTATAGATATTTTTAGATATATTAGCTATATCTTAACCCTTCCCCCAGAACAGTATAAATATAAAATGTAAAAAAAAAATGTTTTTTACAATGAAACAATTTTTGTTAAATAGTTGAATTAGCATATATAGTATAATTTTGAGCCATTAATTCCACACCTACCTCTCAAACTAACCATTTCTTAAAAATATATACAGTATAAAGATTGACAACAGACAGACAAGTGTAATCACACTCATTTATGAATTTCAAAATGCCAAAAAGCTGTACCCAAAGTAGTTTAAATGACAAAATGTTGCATTTGCAACCCTCTCGGGCCAAAAAAAATGCGTTTTATACGGAGCAGAATTTAAGTTATTAATCACTGAAAATCTTATCCGATCCACTCCATGAAGTCGTACATGTAAATATTGCATATCAAAATCAGTGATCAAGAATTTTGAATTTGTTGCAAGTGTGGGATTTGACATATGCGGATGGAGAAAAATATTTTTTTAAATAAAGGCTTTAATTTGGATCAAATTCATGGATCATTTTACGATTTGATTACTTTTATATTGTGTTTCTAGTGTATTTAATGGTCATTTTTAGCCATATAGCAATATGTTGAGAAAACACCTTTGTCCCACAGCAAAAAAATTAAATAAAATAAATATTACATAAGTTAAACAATTACAGAAATATTATAAATTGTACTGTTTTGAATTGTAGTCTTGTTTAACATTATGCAATATGCAATGAGTTGACAGGTCACACGGAAAAGAAGGAAATGTCATAATTTTTAAATAAAGTAAATGAGTCAACTGCGTAAAATAAAGGTGATTGAAAACAATCTCATTGATCATAAATAGAATACATTTGTATGTCTGTAAAGTTATTTCTTGTACATAATTTTAATTGTATTAGGGCCACATTTTACATAAAATGCATAATTCTCATCAGATTAAATTGCACATCACTCACTGGTTCCTCTCTGTTGTTTATGATGATCAGATCTGCTCCTCTCTCTGTACAGTATCTTCTGCTCTCAGTCCAGCTCTTTGTTTCAGAGGAAATGAAGTAAAGACTGGATTGGTTGTAAAACCATCTATCTGTAAACACAACCAGTTCAACCATTAGCTCATTATTCCTATCTACACTACATCCCACATCTAAAAAAAAACCCTTTATATTCAAAGATTATATATTGTGTCTGATATACAGGAAATAACTACATTGACTAAAAACATGTTCTATTTACCACAACACATCAGAAGTTCAACTATTAGCTGCTTTCTTTCTTCTGTGAGGTTGGTCATCTTGGTTAGTAGCTGGTCTCTCTCTTCTTTGAGGTTGGTAATCTGGGTTAGTAGCTGGTAATTCTCATCTTTGAGGTTGGTAATATTGGTCAGTACCTGTTGTTTCTCTTCTGTAATTTTGGTATTCTTGGTTTGTAGCAGGTCTCTCTGTTTTGTGAGGTTAGTAATCTTTGTTAGTAACTGGAGTGTCTCTTCTGTGAGGTTGGTAATCTGGGTTAGTAGCTGGTCTTTCTCTTCTGTGAGGTTGGTAATCTGGGTTAGTAGCTGGTCTTTCTCTTCTGTGAGGTTGGTAATCTGGGTTAGTAGCTGGTCTTTCTCTTCTGTGAGGTTGGTAATCTGGGTTAGTAGCTGTCTAATGACACACAGCACTATGACTGCAGTCATCAGAAGAACACACAGCAGCACCAAACACACTGCAGCGGCTCTGGAGCTTCTGTTCCACACAAGATCTCGCCCTGAAAATAAAATACATGATTTGAATCTCTTCTTTAGCATTTAAAGCATTTAAAAAGTATTGCTTGTAGCTTCAAATATTTATAAATATATCGGTGCTATTATTTTTCATGAAGAAAAGTATTACTCTTTACCTGTAAGTTCAGGTGGCTGGAGTCTTGTTGTAATTGAGTGTCCTGTGTCTTTTATGATTTTACCTCTTATAGAATCAGAATTTTCATAGATATTATCAGTCTTCATTTGTCTTGCTCCTCTGTCCATTTTCTGAGCCATACCTTTATTTACTCAAAAGGTTCCAGTGAAGGTGTGAGTGTTCTACTAGCTGAGGTGGACCTTATTATATTCCTGATATGTGTCCTGTGTGTGGAAGAGTATTTATATAGGAAGTTCAGCTCACCACAGAATGTCAGAGGGGCTTGCGCTGAGAGAGGTTTAATGATTATACCTGCAACCTTCCACTGTTTGATTATACAAAATGTTATGGCCAAACTTTCCAAAACAGATGTTTCTGGAAGGCTGAATAATACTTGTATCCAAAATTTCCTCCTGTAAGCCATGCAGGCGTAACTAAATTACATAGAAAAACTCTCTCTCTGAAGATGTAGGGGTAAAAAAATAACTATAATACTTTAAATTCGTGTCATTTTAAACTCATGAAACACACTTTTATACATGTATATTGTATGCTTGTATTATTAACTATGCATTTTTTGGTATGCATATCATATTTAAGTACATAAAAGTTTGTGTTGTGAGAGTTATAGTTTAATTTTAAAGCTTTAATATTACATTTAGTTTATTACAGTACAGCATAATAAAGAAAAATGCCTTTCAAACAATAACAGCGTTAACAGTCTTTAACTGGGTACTATTTGCACTGGTCTTGGATTCAGTATTTAGTCAGTAGATCACGCGCAGAATTTCCCACTTCCATTGGCGCTTTTTTTGAATAGCACTCTCATTTGCCATGTTTCGTAATTCTGGCCCTAAATGTTTTATTATGGATAATCAGCCCATCCTGGAGAATGAGTTAAAGCTCAACCCTCTTCTTGTATATTGAAGGCTGTCCAGTCTACCAGAACATGCATCAACAGATCAGCATTAGATGTTCAGTGATGCTTTCTGTGTGATATGATACTGAATGTGATGATTATTTATTAGATATTAATCAGTTAAATTAATTTCTCACCCAGAGGTCATGTTGGTGCCATCAATTTCATGTGCCCTCCACATCACTGTCAGTCAGACCAATCCAGACCAGACTTGAACAGAAATGTTCTTGGCAAAATCCTAAGAATAATAATAATATATTTAATCACTTGTCAGCTAAACACACACACACATCTGGTACACAATCTTACGACTCTCCCTAGATGTAATGTTTTTTATTCTTTGAAAATTCTATTACACTATTATATCACCTATACACTAACCCTACCCCTAAACCTACCCATCACAGAAAACTTTTTGAATTTTTACACACAAAAAAAAACCTAATTCTGTATGATTTATAAGCTTGTTTCCTCATGATTCCTCATGAGTCTGCATGCATTCAGGTTGAAGTCCCCACCGGGATAGAAAAACATGTACACACACACGTTTAATTATAAATACCTAACCATCCCTCACAGAAAATATTCTGCATTGTTTTCTTCATTGTTTCTATAAGGGACATCCTTGGACGTCCTCGAAAGGAGATTTTGTTAGATTTAGCTTATACTTCCCATTATTATTCATCCACAAAAAATGGTTAAGTAGGAATCTCTCACTCACTTGTTCCTCTGTGTTGTTTATGATGATCAGATCTGCTCCTCTCTCTGTACAGTATCTTCTGCTGTCAGTCCAGTTCTTTGTCTCAATGGGCATTTAATAAAAACTGGATTTATAGTAAGTCCATCCCTCTGTTAACACAAGCAGCTCAACTCATAGCTCTTTATTCTTATTCACAACACACAAAAAATCATATTGTTTTTACATAAATATATTCTACCTAACCCTAAATATTCATGTGGTTTTAGTATAGATTAATATTACCTTGAAACTTTTTCTGTATTTTTTTCTATAGTTTTGGTGTCGTCAAGATGTCGACAAACTAATATTGGATTGTGCTGTACTGCTCATCTGAGTTTGTGTGGCCAGTATTTATACAGAAAGGAAATTCAGCTTCAACAATGCTGTTTGCGTTAAAATGGGATTCAAATGCTTATATTATCATACAATCACTTCTTCACTTCCTTCAGGTATTGAGATCAACTACTAAAACATTTCCTCAAAAAAACATAATGGCCTTTAATAAACATATGAAAGCACAATCACAGTTTATATGTAAAGCCTTCAGGGGCTTATTCATTTTGAACACCCACATAAACTTTCAGGTTGTTGCTATATCAAAAGTCCAGACAGCTGATGAGTTGATGCTTCTGGCAGCGGCTGCATTTACATGCACTTCCATCAGTGTGAATATTCAATGACTTTAGAGGCGGTTTCCTTAAAGGACCTGTCAGTAATTTTTGGGGTAAAATCTCTTGATTCTTATTTTAACCAAATTGTATTTTGGTATGTCTAGCATCATTACTTGTCAATCAACAAATATCTTAAAAATATTTTGTATAAAACAAATACAGTCATAAATAGTGACTCTTTTTACTCAAATTAACTAACAATGAGCAATACATTTGTTGCAGTATTTATTCATCTTTGTTAGGTTTAATTAAAATACATATTTTCTTTGTTAGTTTATACTAGCTCATATCCATTAAATAATATTAACAGATTCAACAATTAATATTTTTTATAAAGAATTATACTTTTAAGATCCCGAAACCCATCCATATTTAAAATCCTGCCTTTCACAATCAGACTGTTGTGAAACATATGCAAATCACATGAACAGCTTCATATGTAACTTTCCATTTATATTCCCCTTCACAAAGTTCCGGAAATATGCCAGTTAATTATTGAAGACAAGTAAATGATAGCCAAGCAGGTTTATTTACATAATTGTCACAAAATGCTGCAAAAACTTTCAATCAAAATATGATTTTCAAGCCAAAAAAATCTAAAACCTGGGGGGGGGGAACATGCAGAACATGTTCACATTGGACACTATTAACATGACTATGAAACCATTCAGACATATTTGTGCAAAAATGGGTTAATGTTTAATTGACATGTCATTTATAATTATTTAATTATATGTTAATGTTTATTATAATTAGTCATTTAAAAAGAAAAAAAATCTTCTCACAGATCCATCTAAACCCATCATTACATGGATAATCAGCCCATCCTGGTGAATTAGTCAAAGCACAGTCTTCATCACTATCTTTACCATTAGGCTCTGCAGATGCCCAGAACCTGAAAGTACAGATCAGCATTAGATGTTCAGTGATGCTTTCTGTGTGATGACCAACTGTGTGGCATTATGGTATGGGAGCTGCTCTGTTGCGGAGCGCAAGGCACTGCAGCGGGTGGTGAAAACTGCCCAGCGCATCACAGGGACTCCACTGCCTGCCATCGAGCACATCCAGAGGAAATGCTGCCTGCATCGAGCTCGCAGCATCCTCAAGGACTCCTCTCACCCAGCCCACAGACTGTTTTCTCTCCTGCCCTCCGGCAGGCGTTTCAGGATCCACCGGACCAGGACCAGCAGACTAAAGAACAGTTTTTTCCCCAGAGCTGTCTCTTTATTGAACTCAAACCCCCGTTGATCCACTTCCCTCATAAACTGATAACTCTCCTACCTCACATCTTCCTTCACTTTGTTATTTGCACTACCGACTGTTTATCACAGTAACAACTGTTTACATATGCATCTTGCACTGCCATATCTTAACTGGATTATGCTCATTTGCACTGCCGACTGTATTTATAGTACCAATGTTTACATTTGCATTTTGCACTGTACTTCTAACTGTAATATGCAACCACTTTCCACTGCACTTTACACTTTTTTTTTTTGTTTTTTTGTTTTTTTTTTCGGATAGCTCTGTCCATAATTTATTGCACTACCCTAATCCACTGCTATTCCTCATATTAGCCTAGCATATTATTGTATACCTCTATCTGTAAAATTCTGTTTATAGTAATAGCCATCTGTATATTGTATTCATAGTACATATTCACCTGTAAATTCTGTTTATAGTAATAGCCATCTGTATATTTATTCACTGTACATATTCACCTGTAAATTCAGTTCTGTTTATAGTAATAACGTCTCTCTATTTATACATATTTATACATATTCAGTACATATCCATGTCCTGCACTTACGCATCCATTGTATATCCTGCACTTGCTGCTATTGCACTTCTGGTTAGACCTAAACTGCATTTCGTTGCCTTGTACTTGTACTTGTGTAATGACAATAAAGTTGAATCTAATCTAATCTAATCTAATCTAATATGATACTGACTGTGAGAATAATTTTTTATATAATAATCAGTTATATTCAGTGATTTCTCACCCAGAGGTCACGTTGGTGCCATCAACCCATTTCCATGTGTCCTCCACAGCACTGTCAGTCAGACCAATCCAGACTCTAGCACTGTTAGAAATGTTCTTAACAAAATCCTGAGGAGTCATTTGAAACACAAGTATATCATAAAATGACAACATACATGTCAGACGCATGCACACACACGAGCACACATGCACACACCCTTGCACGCACATACGCACGCACACACACGCGTACACACACATCTCTCACTCACATTTTCCTCTCTGTTGTTTATGATGATCAGATCTGCTCCTCTCTCTGTACAGTATCTTCTGCTCTCAGTCCAGTTCTTCTTCTCAGAGGAATTGAAGTAAAAACTGGATTGATAGTAAATCCATCCATCTGTAAACACAGCCAGTTTGACTATTAGCACTTTTTAAAAAATCTTTATAACTTATCTCATTCATCTGTGAGGTTTAGTGTTAATGGGTGGTAACTATCTCTTAAATAAGTCACTTAACTCCAACACGTCACTTACAAAGTGTCAGATATGAACACAAGCTCATTAGGATTGTACCAACACACCTAAAAGCATCTATGAATTCCATAAATTTGTTAATAATGAACATAAAAGAGGGAAACAAATTACATTCTTACATTCTTACAGTAAATATGTTTTACATTTGAATGTATGGTCCCACTTTATATTAGGTGGCCTTAAATACTATGCACTGTAAAAAATGTCAGGCCTCTCCAATTTAAAATTTTTAAGTGACTGGTCACATCTAAATTTTGCAGTTGGCCAAATTTAATTTCTGTGAATTGATACAGTTTTATTCAGAGAAATTCAATTTGGCCAACTAAAAAATTTAGATGTGACCAGTCAATTTTAAATTGGAGACCTGAATATTTTGAATGTACTTATTGTGTTCATATTGTATTGCAAAACACTTTTGCTGATATTGAGGTGAGATGCGGGTAACGTTAGGGACAGGTGTGGTGGTATGCACATAAAAAATGCTGGGTTGGGTTGAAAATGGACAAACCCAGTAATTGGGTTGTTTTAACCCAGCGATTGGGTTGTTTAAACCCAGCAATTGGGTTGTTTTAAAGCTACACTGTGTAACTTTTTTTGTTTGTTCTTAGCTAAAAACACTTAGTTCTTTCAAAAATATATGTGCTCATTAATGTATATTTACTTCTTTCAAGTAATAAAGTATTCTCGTAAGTTTATAATATGCCATTGAAAATACATACGGGTGAGGGGTTCGAATCCAGGTCGCCATGTTGCCCCTCCATCTTGAAAGTACATCAGCCAAAGAGGGACATACCAGTGAATTCAAGCTTTGCCTTTCGCGTTTTAACACTCGATGGCACCGTGTCAAATGTGGACGAGGTCGAACTGGAAGCCATATTAATCTTGGACTAAATCGGCCACCGTAGGAGTTAAAACGAAATCAGAATTGAGAGGAAGAGAAACTAATATTCACTGGATGGTCATATACCTTTTCACCAGTAGATGGGGGAAAATATCACACAGTGTAGCTTTAAGCAAACATTTAACCCAACCGCTGGGTTAAAACAACCCAATTGCTGGGTTAGTCCATTTTTAACCCAACTTGGGTTATTTTTAACCCAGCATTTTTTAGAGTGTGGATAAGTTTAAGGGTAGGGTTAGGTGTAAGGGAATTAGTGTCAACAGTGTAATTATAAATGTTTACAGAAATTAATTACAGAGGTAATTTCATGCAGGATTTTAAATATAAGTACAATGTAAAACACACAATAAGTGCTGAAGATTGACATTTTATTGTTTAATGTTATTTTTATTTAGTATTATTATGTTTTATTATTTTTCATAATTATTTGTATAATGTACAACGTAAAGTCAGGCTGTGTCTGTACATGTGTCCCAAGGAGAGACATGGATGAGCTATATTTGTTACAGGAATGTGCATACTTATAGAACATGTTTCCAATGATGCATACAGTGGCATGTATCTGTTCAATGATGTATTGTCAACTGATTCTTTATAAGGAAAATGGATTGTGCAACATCTGTAAGCATGAAGTATACGCTCTATTTTAAACATAGGGCGCATGTTTCTCTTCCTTCTAAGGAAGTTTCTTCCTAGTGAGATCCTCTGTTATTAGTATATAACATCCAAATTGAGTGTACTGCCTCAGACGGGAGACAGAGACAGGAGACAGAGACAGGAGATGGCAGAGACTGAGACCAAGACCAAGACAACGACGACGACAATGAGATGAGAGGGACCGGGAGAGGATGGAAAAGGGAGAGGGTAGAGAAATGGAGGAATGAAGAAACATACAGCTGGCATGAGACAACTATGTCTGACATATAAAAATAATAAAAAAAAGAGATCTCTTGGCAAATGACTGGTATCCGGTCATGTGATTCAATCATAACGGGGACAAAGCTGAATTTTCAGATCAACAGTGCATTGTATCAAATGATTCATTTAAATGTATTTAGTTAAGGACACCTTAACACCAAAGTGGGTCCAAATATATTTTGTAGACACTTTTCATACTGTGAATACTGTGTGCACTAGAATTACACTTACCATACAAATACCTTTGAATACTAACAGATCATATTCATGCTATTTAGCAACTAAAATGGCAAAAGAAACTCACCCATTTTCCCAAGACTCCTCTGAAGATAATTTTTCTCTACTTTTAGCTGGTCTCTCTCATTGGTCAGGTTTTCATTCTTGGATATTAGCTGGACTCTCTCATTGGTCAGGTTTTCAATCTTGGATATGAACTGTTGTCTCTCTTGAGTGAACATGACACACAGCACTATGACTGTAGTCAGCAGAAGAACACACAGCAGCACCAAACACACTGCAGCGGCTCTGGAGCTTCTGTTCCTCACACAAACACTTTCTGTAGATTAACAAACATCATGTTATTTTCATTTACACTTTCAGACAGTTTCAGTGTCGTCAGGATGCCAACAAACTACTAGTTTCTCTCTTGGAGTGGACTGTGTTTCGTCCCTCATCTGTGTTTGTGTGACCAGTATTTATGCTAAAGGAACTGTTTTGTGGAAAAGTATTTCAATGTCAATGTCCATTTAATTTGAGCTAAACTCATGACAACAAATGTCAAAATAACAAAATGATGTTTAAGTGATCCTGCTTGTTTATGTTCAAAATAAACATGTATTACCATCAGTTAATGCAGTTAACTAAAATTAACTAACAATGAGCAATATATTTGTTACAATTATATTTGTTACTGTTATAATTAAAATACAAATTTCCTTTGTTAGTTTATATTAGCTTAAATCCATTAAAAAATATTAACAGATACAACAATTATTATTTATTTTTTTTATAAAGAAATATACTTTTGGGCTGTGGATTGTATATCGTGGATTGTACTATGTATTGTTTATCTTATTGTGTGACATGTCTTTTTTGTCTGTGTGATCTATGTTGATTCAACTCTTCGTTGTTTAGGGACTTTTATTTAGATTTTTGTCTCTGGAGCTGTCCCAATGCCATTTTGATGTGAGTGCGTGCCTCCAGTGTTGCCAGATTTGACAATTGGACGGATTCCTGCCCAATTGGATGGTTTTGAATTTGATTGTGCGGGTACACGCAATATAGCCTACTAGCCCAAACTACTTTATGTGACATAATGACGCAAAGACGAACGGCGGAAGCTCGTATTTCCTGCAGAAAGCCAGTACCACTCAAATTATA
Source organism: Gobio gobio (assembly GCF_949357685.1). NCBI lineage: Eukaryota > Metazoa > Chordata > Actinopteri > Cypriniformes > Gobionidae > Gobio > Gobio gobio. The sequence goes on from NC_137118.1 coordinate 11,686,130, forward strand.
ACACATTATTAGAAGCTTACCGTTGTTAATCTGGCTAAGGTAAGGATATTGTTTTGAGCACTGGCTGGTTATGTACTTGCTCAAAATTTGATTTTGAAAAATTTTGACCAAAAAAAAGTTACAGACTGCAGCTTTAAATTTAGGTTTGCTCTTCAAACAAAGCTATTGTATGATTACTGCAGACGTGGAATAAACCCCTGAATTATGTGGTAATCTTTTATAATGTTTTTAATGGTGCTTTTATGTCCCTTTTCAAGCTTGAATTCTCAAGTTCCCATGTTTTGAAATCTTCAAAACATTATCTTTTGTAAATGGACTGCATTTATATAGCGCGTTCAACAGACCCATGGCCACCAAAGCGCTTTACATATTGCCTCACATTCACCCATTCATACACCGATGGCGGTGTCAGCCATGCAAGGCGCCATCCAGCTCATCGGGAGCAGCTGGGGTTAGGTGTCTTGCTCATGGTTAGGTGGAACCGAGGATAGAACCACCAACCTTCCAGTTAGTAGACAACCTACATGAACCACTGAGCCACTGCCGCCCCATTTTGTGTACCACAGAAACTGATGGTTGTAACTAACAGCACTATCCTGGTAAAGTTGAGACTGAAAACAGTCATTATCACGACACTAATTCTGTATGATTCTGTGTAGTTTTCTTTCCTGATTTGAACGCACATTCTGACCTCATATTTTGTTTCATTGATAAAGGGCAAACAATGGACTGATGCTATGCTTAAGTGTTTTAAGTTTTTCAGTATATAGTTAAATTCATAAAATCCTTTCAGATATCAGATTTAGGACTTATGGCATATTTTGCTCTGTTTTCATTCATGAGAAGGACGACTCACTTTATTGACTCTCCCAAAAACGTGAAAAATATTTGGTTATTGTCTAACTTTCACTTAAAATCCTATCATAGCAGAGCATGGCAGTTTCACACAATCACTTCCTGAACACCAGAGATATGATGTTAGATGGCTGGACGTGCAAATGTAACTACCTGTACGCTGAAGTGGTTGGTGTGTGTTTGTCTCTGTCCTGAAGTCATGACCTCTCACAGCATCTGCACTCTCATAGATGTCCACCATCATCTCCACTCTCTCAATCTTCATTCCCTTAGACTCAGCCCTGATCACATCATCATAAAAAACATCAGACATTTCTGCTCTTTAACTGTCAAGCATCAAACGGTTGTGTTCCTTGTTCCTGTGTAAATGTGTTTAAGAAGCCAGTACCTCTTTTTAAAGCTAGTGGTACACATTGGTCAATGTGTGAAGAAAAAAAAAGTTACATCAGCTCAGTTAGCATAGCTGCCTTTTTTTTTTCTTATTGTGATGTGTATCCGGGTGAAATGGCTTCTTGAGCAAGAAAAAAAAGTAGGCCGCGACTTGATTGTGTCCATCTGGAATTGATTTAGATCTTGATTCAGTACTGTACATATAAGGAAAAATAAGTTTGCCTTTTTAGCACTATTTTAAACTTTTCTTGGGTTAAATTATATTTGCTCGCACTCATAAATATTCACTTATGTGTGCTTATACAAGTATCATTAAAAATATTAGGATGCAAGTTATTAACGTTTTACAATTTCACATTTAAAGAAATTTAGTGATCATGTCTAAGAGCCATACAGGCACCTGGGTAATGGCATTACAAATGAAAAATATTATTTTTCCAGCCATAAAATGACTCTAATTTGCCTCTTTGCATTGGAAAACATTTTGCGTGGTTATTAATGGACTATGATTATTGCACAATATTTAGTACCAAAAGATCTCCTCAAAATATTCAATAAATATTATTGAACTAAAATATAGAACATTTAGGCTATTTAATTGAACAATAGTTTAGGTGTATGGTCACATTTGACCACCAATGAGTACGGGTGTGACCAATTAGTAAGGAATACCTGAGGGCTAAATACAAGAAAAACATTAACATTAATGTTAACGATGTTGCATCTCCATCACTCTCCATAATAGAAGGCTGCAAATGTGACGTAATAATCAATGCACATGCTGTACAGTTTACCAAATACCTGTACCAAATACCTGTACAGTGAAGCTGTTGTCTATCCTTCTTAAGCCATTCAAATGTTTTGACAGCGTTGGTTTGTTTAGAACTATTGAGAACTCCATGAACCACGTGACCGCGCGCGCCGCCGTGAGATGAAAACATGTCGCAACTCTGTTTTTCAACAGCTCTGGCTTTAACTGTTATATTTATATATTTATGCATTTGGCAGACGCTTTTATAAAGCGACTTACAGTGCCCTTATTACAGGGACAATCCCCCTGGAGCAACATGGAGTAAAGTGCCTTGCTCAAGGACACACTGGTGGTGACCGCTGGGATCGAACCAGCAACCTTAAGTTGCTGTTATGCCACATTAAGTGTGAAAACGGTATTTATTGTTTGAATTTCGTATTAAAACTTAAAAAAAAATGTTAAGCATAGACTTTGTTTCATATCAAAAGCAGGTTTGGCAATTTGAGATTTACTTGGGCAGAGTGAGACCGTGAGACAGAGCCTGAAAGCGTGTGTCTCACACCAAATTCGTGAGAGTTGGCAACCCTGTGAGTGATGACTGCTGCGCTTGTGACAGGGCGCATGCTAACTGAGGGAGAGAACGAGCAGAGAGCCTGTGGATAAATAATTTATAATAAATACTGCAATATTCCATTAAAAAAATGTATTTCATGGTGACTTTAAGTTTAGAACCATCTGTAAAGTAAATCTATACACTTCTATAAAAAGACTTCAGAAATACAGATATTTTGGTTGCACTATATTTTACAGTATGTGCACTTTCTAGAACTTACAGTCCTACCTAAGAATGTACTGGGTAACATAAGGTAACTACATGGTTTAAGGTTAGGTTTAGGGATAGGTTCAGGGTTAGTACCTAGTTATTACCCAGTTATTGCAATTACTATAATAAGTACATAGTGTGTACATGGGGAACGAGAGGCTGCTCACTGCAGAGCAAATGGGTGGTGAAGCTTACATCTAGCTCCTCCTTCCTAGATGTCCAGCGAAGAGGAGCGAATGCAATTCATGCCTAATGGGTGAGCTAGAATATCCAACCATACCCTAACCCTACCCACAACTCTATCCCTCCACCCCATTAGACGTCCAGGGAGGTGGAGCTGGACGTCATTTAACTCTGCAGCGAGTACCACTTGTGGGGAACAGGACTGTAAAATAAAGTGCTACCTATATTTTATTTTTAAACTGTATAATTATAATGAAGCCACCTCCCTTTACCACAATATTGTGTGCTTGTGGGTGTACATTTAATATCTTATAGTATCAAAATTTGAGTATAGAATCTATTGAAACTGAATAATTTGAAGGATTCTCATAAACATTCCTCTAAAGGTCATCACCACCTTGAATGACGAAGTCAGTCTTGTTTGATACATGTTTAGAAGAACACTCAGCAGCAGCAGGAACTGCTCTGCTGCTTCCTGAAGTCACTTCCTGTATACGTCAGACATAGGCTGCATCTGAAAACGTAGGCAACTGACTTGTTGCCTCGCTGCCTTAATGAATCTGCAGCAACATTCATGATGAAAATACAACTTTGTTCAACTTTCTCTTCATAAATAAATAAATGCATAATCTATATGCTTGTCCTGTAAGTTTGTGAATAAAAAGAAAATAGAGCCTATTAAATGGCTTACTATCATTAAAATATGAACATTAAAATGACGGGTAATAATAGATTATGACGGAATATTTACAAGTCTAACGCAACCTCTGATGTGCATGTCTTTTGGAATTATACAAAATGATTACAGTGTTCATAAAGTCTGGCCTGGAGTTTCACCAAGTCCTTCCTCTTCTCTATTCTCTCTCTTCTGTCAAGTTTTTGTTCAGACTTATCCAATAGTTTGCCTCTTTCTCGGTTTGAAACGGACTGCACTTCCATATACGTCAGGGCCGTGACCTTACTGACATGATGACGTTGTGCGTTGTGAAGAATCACAACTCCGAAGTCGCACATTTGAGGTTAAAAAGTATATACATTTTACATTTTTTTAGAAAATGGTTTCACTAGATAAGACCCTATTCCTCAGCTGGGATCGTGCAGAGCCCTCTGAAGCCCTTCAAAACTGCATTGATTTGCATTGATTTGGACCTTCATTTTGGTTGCCATCAAAATCCATTATATGAAGAAAAATCCTGGAATGTTTTTCGACTGAAGAAAGAAAGACATGAACATCTTGGATGAGATGGGGGTGAGGAAATTATGAGGAAATTTTCATTTTGAAGTGAACTAATCCTTTAATATGCTTAAATAATTGTTTTAGAATTTAAAAATAAATACACTGATTTTTGCAGATCCAAGGCATTCCATTCCAGTAAAAATATCAAAACATCCTTAACCCTCTCGAGTCGGCCGTTCCGCCGGCGTGATCGGCTCGCTTTTTTTCCTTTTTCTTATACAAAATTATTTTTCTTATTGACAAAATCCTTATACAAATTTCACAATTTTGTAAAAATGCATCTTGTTTTACGGATTTTGTTCTTTAATGGAAAACAAAGCTATTTAAAATTATACATCATACAATACCTTCTTGCAATCTCATTTGGGGTCCAATGTTTTCTCTCCTTTGTAATGTTTTAACATTTTTGTCAAAAAATATAACCGGCTAGCTTTGGGTATTTAATGTTTCAAAGAATAAATAAACACAACCCCCTCACACTCCCAAAGACTGTATTTTGAACAGTGAAATGAGCTTGCTGCTACCACAACTTATTAAAAATATAGGGAAACATACATATTAACTTACCATAAAATGCCTGCTCTGCTATAACCTCCTAAGGTATAGTCCGGGGAACACGCCTATGGTATAACATTAGTTAAGTTATACCTTTAGAGTCTTCGTAGCGTGCTAGGAGACAACATTATCGAGAAATCCAGCCTATTTTGTTTGCTGTGAAACACAAAAGGTGTTTTCTCCTATGCAGCGACTTACAATCGATCCATAAAATACACCAAAACACAACATAAATTCACAAAAGACATCAATTTTATTTGTTCGCTGTAATCCAAATCTTTATAATTCATACAGGAATTCATACATTTGCAAGGAATGGATCTAAATTCAGTCCTTTATCCAGCGATCTTCATCTCCAATTCAAAAACCGCACCCTCAAGAAGTGCTATGACATGTTTGATGGCAGTGATATCAAAAACACATTGGCTTTTGCCTGCTTCATCACAGATTGCGACATGCCATGTTTCGAGCCCGATCTCACGAAAATGCGTATAAATAATACGAGTGTGCAATCTCGTGGAATGTACTCGCCAAAATTAGTTTTGGCGTGCATATGGTACGCCGTTTTTCACGTGCATATGATACGCACTCTATGGTGTATTATACGTACGATCCCCCCACCCCCTACCCTCACCCTACCCAAAAGTGTGTCATATATACGCCATAAAGTGCGTATCAAATGCACGCGAAAAACTGCGTAGCATATGCACGCCAAAACTCATTTTGCCGTATACATTCCACGAGATTGCACACTCGTACTATTGATACGCATTGTCAGGAGATTGTGTTGCATGTTTCAGTCGATGTACATTTGAAATTGGGAAATGGAGTGAAGCCAGATTAACATTTTCATGGATTAATAACTGAAATTCTGCTCTGTACCTCATACAAAACTGCCAGAGAAGACTGCGACTGCAACACATCGTCATTTGAACTATTTTTTGTACCGCTTTTGACATTTTTGCATTGTGATTACACTTGTCTGCCTGTTGTATAAAATGGTAAAGGGGAAATTAGACAGTTATCTTTATGATATGAAAGATTCATAAATATTTAACGTTTTGTAGCTGTAAAAACTGCTGTCAAAATTTGGCCAATACGTCCATATTATACGTTTCAGCATCTATCCAAACTTACAAAAAGTATGTTTTGTGTCTTTGAAAGTTACATATTAATACCTACGTATTAACAATGACACCAGGCAGGCTGATTAATCATTTGCACCCAGTTTTCTAATAGTTCTGTAATATGCACACATATTTATTGACACGTGTCATTTAAAAATAGTCTTCTCACAGATCCATCTAAATGTTCTATTACATGGAAAATCAGCCCATCCTGTTGAATAAGTCGAAGCACAGTCTTCATCGCCACTGTAACTATTAGGCTCTGTAGACGCCCAGAACCTGAAAGTACAGATCAGCATTAGATGTTTAGTGATGCTTTCTGTGTGATATGATACTGACTGTGAGAATCATTTATTATATAATAATCAGTTATATTCAGTGATTTCTCACCCAGAGGTCAGTGTGCTGCCATCAACCCATTTCCATGTGCCCTCCACATCACTGTCAGTCAGACCAATCCAGATTTTTTCACTGTTAGAAATGCTCTTAAGAAAATCCTGAGGAGTCATTTGAAACACAATTATATCATAAAGTGACCACACACACACACACACACACACACACACACACTCGATTCATTCTCTCACTTGTTCCTCTGTGTTGTTTATGATGATCAGATCTGCTCCTCTCTCTGTACAGTATCTTCTGCTCTCAGTCCAGCTCTTCTCCTCAGAGGAAATTAAGTAAAGACTGGATTGATAGTAAATCCATCCATCTGTTACACAACCAGTTCAACTATTAGCACATTTAAAAAATATATATTTTTAACTTATCTCATTCATCTGTGAGGTTTAGTGTTAATGGGTGGTAACTATCTCTTAAATAAGTCACTTAACTCCAACACGTCACTTACAAAGTGTCAGCTATGAACACAAGCTCATTAATATTCATAGGAATTGTACCAACACACTTAAAATCATCTATGAATTCCATAAATTTGTGATTAATGAACATAAAATAGGAAGCATTTGTACATTCTTACATTGTAAATATGTTTTATATTTGAATGTATTTTGTAGACACTTTCCATGCTGTGAATACTGTGTGCACTAGAATTACAAAATACCTTTGAAAACTAACCAGATCATATTTCTACAATATAGCAAATACTAAAATGGCAAAAAAAAAAAAAAACCTCACCCATTTTACCAAGACTCCTCTGAAGATAATTTTTCTCCAATTTTAGCTGGTCTCTCTCATTGGTCAGGTTTTCAATCTTGGATATTAGCTGGACTCTCTCATTGGTCAGGTTTTCATTCTTGGATATTAGCTGGACTCTCTCATTGGTCAGGTTTTCAATCTTGGATATGAACTGTTGTCTCTCTTGAGTGAACATGACACACAGCACTATGACTGCAGTCAGCAGAAGAACACACAGCAGCACCAAACACACTGCAGCGGCTCTGGAGCTTCTGTTCCTCACACAAACACTTTCTGTAGATTAACAAACATCATGTTATTCTCTTTATTTGCACTTAACACAGCTCACATCAACTGAAAACATGCAAACTGAGTGAATTATTAATCTCAGTACCTGTGATTTCAGATGATTTTCCTTGCGTTGAGTCTGTGATCTCTTTTCCAATTGTACCTTTAATAACGTCATGATTTGCATAGATCGCATCAGTGGTTTGTCCATCTTTTCTGTGCAGGTTAAACTCCATTCTATATTTTCATTTACTCTTTCAGACAGTTTCAGTGTCGTCAGGATGCCAACAAACTAGTACTAGTTTCTCTCTTGGATTGGACTGAGTTTTGTCCCTCATCTGTGTTTGTGTGGCAGTATTTATGCTAAAGGAACTGTTTTGTGGAAATGTTTCAAGTATTTTTGCATAAAGGAACCTCAGGGAGGGGGACTGGATATATTTTTTTCAACAGTACAGATTGTGTTCATTAAAAGGCATTTATTATCACAGAATCACTCAAAGTAGTGTCTAAAGTACAACATCAATCCATTTTTTTTTTGTGGTAATCAACATTATGCTAGAAATTTTGGTTTCACTTTATTTTGATGGTCCCTTTAACACATTCTGTTGACTATAAATAACATTGCACCTACATGTCTACTAATTCTCAGTAGAGTGTTAGTAGAGTATTAGTAGACTGGTAGGGTTAGGGTTAGAATAAGTTGACATGTACTTGCAAAGTTACTTATAGTCAGTAGAATGTCTGTTGGAGGACCATCACAATAAAGAGTTAGCAGACACTAAGCAGACAGTCTACTGATAATCTAATGAGAGTTAGTTGACATGTAGTTGCAAATTTACTTATAGTCAACACAATGTTCAAAAGGGACCATCAAAATAAAGTGTTACCGAAATTTTGTCAATTGAATTTGAGCTAAACTCGTGACAACAAAAGGCAAAATAACAACATTATGTTTAAGTGATCCTGAATGTTTATGTTCAAAATGAGCATGTATTACCATCATTTAATGCATCAACTAAAACTAACTAACAATGAGCGATATATTTATTACATTATTTATAACCTTTTTTATCTTTAATAAAATTCAAATTTCCTTTGTTAGTTTATGTTAGCTTAAATCCATTAAATAATATTAACAGAAACAACAATTAATGTTTTTTATAAAGAAATATACTTTTAAGATCCCCAAACCCATCAATAATTAATATTCCGATTTTCACAATCAGACTGTTGTGAAACATATGAAGCTGTTCATGTGATTTGCATATGTAACTTTCCATTTATATTCCCCTTCACATAGTTCAGGAAATATGCCAGTTAATTATTGAAGACAAGTAAATTATAGTCGAGCAGGTTTATTGTCATAATTGTCACAAAATGCTGCAAAAACTTCCAAAGAGAGTCACAGTTCAGAATTGAACTTTATTGATGTCCTGAATAATACAACTAAAATCATGATAATTTTTGGTTAAGAGTAGACCTATTGGACAAATGCTTTTTGTATGTCCATTTATTAATCAGTGTATTAGTGATATTATTTTAGTCAATAGAAACATTGCTGTTGTAGTTCAGGTCTTCAGGAGTAGAGTTTGACTGAACATTCAAAACAGTGAATTTAAATAGTTGAATGTGAAAGTTTGGTAAAACTTTAGTTTGCGGTCCAATTCTCATTGGCATATTGGCTGTTTATTAGCACATATTAATGCCTTATTCTGCATGACCATATTCTACATGCCTTTAAACTTAACCACTACAACAACCTTACTAACTATTAATAAGCAGTAAATTAGTTTATTGAAGCAAAAGTAATTTAACAGTGAATACGTGTTCCCCAAACTAAAGTGACCAAAAGTTGTATTATTACAAAGATCTTTTTTACATAATAACAATAAAAGTGACATTCAAATAAAATCTGATAAAATTACTAAACACAACACTTGATGTTTAACAGCCCTATTTAGATGTTTCTAATGAACGATATAGGCATTACATTATTATTTAATTAACATGTTATTTATAATTATTTAATTATATCTTAATGTTTATTATGATACGTCATTTAAAAATAATCTTCTCACAGATCCATCTATACCCATCATTACATGGATAATCAGCCCATCCTGTTGAAGAAGTCAAAGCACAGTCTTCGACAACGTTACCATTAGGCTCTCCAGACACCCAGAACCTGAAAGTACAGATCAGCATTAGATGTTCAGTGATGTGTGTGATATGATACTGACTGTGAGAATCATTTATTATATAATAATCAGTTAAATTCAGTGATTTCTCACCCAGAGGTCAGTGTGCTGCCATCAACCCATTTCCATCTGCCCTCCACATCACTGTCAGTCAGACCAATCCAGACTTCAGCAGCACCAGAAATGTTCTTAACAAAATCCTGAGGAGTCATTTGAAACACAATCATAAAGTGACAACAGACACATTTCAGACACACACACACACACACACACACACACACACACACACACACACACACACACACACACACACACACACACACACACACACACACACACACACACACACACACACACACACACACACACACACACACACACACTCACTCACTCTCACACACACACACACACACGCACACACACAATTATTCATTATCTTACTCACTTGTTCCTCTCTGTTGTTTATGATGATCAGATCTGCTCCTCTCTCTGTACAGTATCTTCTGCTCTCAGTCCAGCTCTTCTTCTCTTTGGATATGAAGTAAAAACGGGATTGATAGTGAATCCATTCAGCTGTTAACGGAACAAGTTCAGCTGTTAGCTTTTTATTCTCATTTACAGTCGCCTGTCAGTAACTTATAACAGATGGTAAACTCATAGATTGTGTACACTGAAAGTTACTGAGATCGAAATCCATCATGCTTTATTGCAAATAACTATATAGACTAAATAAACCTTACCACAAATTTTAAGATCATTTCTTAGCTGGTCTCTCTCATTGGTCAGATTTTCAATCTTGGATATGAACTGTTGTCTCTCTTGAGTGAACATGACACACAGAACTATGACTGCAGTCAGCAGAAGAACACACAGCAGCACCAAACACACTGCAGCGGCTCTGGAGCTTCTGTTCCTCACACAAACACTTTCTGTAGATTAACAAACATCATGTTATTCTCTTTATTTGCACTTAACACAGCTCACATCAACTGAAAACATGCAAACTGAGTGAATTATTAATCTCAGTACCTGTGAATTCAGATGATTTTCCTTGCGTTGAGTCTGTGATCTCTTTTCCAAACGTACCTTTAATAACGTAATCATTTTCATAGAGCTCATCAATGGTTTGTCCATCTTTTTTCTGCAGGTTATTCTCCATTCTATATTTTCATTTACTCTTTCAGACAGTTTCCGTGTCGTCAGGATGCCAACAAACTAGTACTAGTTTCTCTCTAGGAGTGGACTGAGTTTTGTCCCTCATCTGTGTTTGTGTGGCAGTATTTATGCTAAAGGAACTGTTTTGTGGAAATTTTTCAAGTAGTTTTGCATAAAGGAACCTCAGGGAGGGTCACTGGAAAGATTTTTTTCAACAGTACAGATTGTGTTCATTTACAGTTTTTTACAGTCGCTATGACAATTTTTTCAATACTTTTAACAAATTTGCTAAACTCTTAACGCAGTTAGCACAACATCTGTCTGTGTAGGCTATACAATTAACACATTTATTGTTGCTTTTACACAAAATGCATATAGTTAACACAAATTTAAAATGATTGAACTTCTTTTACACACAAGCTCAACCAAGACCAAAACAATGGATTATTACTGCCAAAATGACCAATGCTTGAACAGTGTATGTCAGAACAGATAACACCATATGCTAAACCTAACCTTATAGACTAAAGTCAAGGTAAACAGCTGTTTATATTGTGCATTGAAACACAAACATATCCCCTGTATTTTATTCCATTGTTACTGAGAAACAGCTGATTGAAGTTATGAAGCAATGCAAATATATAAATCCCAGCTGATTCCCATCTAGGAATTGTTCGGGTGTTGATGTTCTTTCAATCTCATGACCATATGGTATACAGTAAAAGAGGATATTTGGGCTGATCTTGTGTGGACAAATATAGAGCAATACAAAGAAAGGAAGAAAATGCCTTAATGAGGGAGAGGAAGATGAGTACCAGGACAAGGGAGAGGAATGGGACAAGAGCAAGGGAGAGGAATGCCTGGACAAGGGCAAGGTAGAAATTGAGGAGGGTGAATGCATGGTGACATTCAAAGAAGGGACAGAATTAGGGTAACTGATGAAATAAGACCTACTATCATATACCATGTCATAAACCACAGGCTATCAGAGGGGCTGGAGAACGAGTACAGCCAAATCTCAGCCGGGACACAGTGGCATCCATTATCCAGATTTTTTTCCAGAAACCAACAGGTATGATATTGTATAAGGGCTTCTCCTTCTGCAAAGTGTAAATACTTTTACCATGTATTTCAGTGACTGTATGCCTCTGGTCTCTAATATGTAACTGTATTTTGTAGGGATGCACCGAATATTCGGCCACCGAAAATTTTCGGCCGAAAAGGGCCCAAAAGTGCATTTTCGGTTTTCGGCCGAAAGACTTTTATCACCGAAACAACACGGCCGAAATGTTGTGATGACGCAAACAGAAACCGCGACCTGCACGTGCTTGTCTGAAGCAACATGTCTGCGGTGTGGACGTATTTCAGTATATCTGAGAAACACCAACGTCTGCTCCATGCACAAGTACTGACAGCGAGAGCTCATGTTCTCGATGAGAAGAGGACCAGACTTCACTGTGAAACCGAACGCAATCTTTAACAGTGGGCATGTTTTAAGCGCGGAACACACTGCAATCTGGCGGCAGCGCGCGTGAACGCGATCATCTGTGAGCGCGACTGATCGTCTCTTCCTTAAGAATAAACATGAATGAACATCTAAGGTGTGTTGAGGATACATTACAACTTACTGTCACGTATCATATGTGGTGTAATCGCTCAGTCAGTGTTTCAACGGCAGAAAGACCTCAATATAACTGCTGTAAACTAAACAGTCATGTAGCATCATTTACCTCAGGCACCTCAGTATCCACAGCTGTTAGTTCACTAGAAAAATCAACTCTTTCACTAAATATATGACCTATATTAGCCGTTATATTCTACTTAACCTGTTAATGAAATCTTGATTATTTCATGTATGTTTAAATAAAATGAAAGACACTGAGTATAAATGATTATATAACGAATTGGATAAAAAACTATTTAATAATTAGATCTAGAAGTTATTGCAAAAACTGCCTTATATGATGTGTACATGTTTGTGTACTATGTTATTTGAGTGTTGATTATTAGACCTAAAAATACATAGCAACTGAATTTAGGCTAATAGTTTGGGCTCTGTTTTTAACCTTTAATATTAATGTGCAAGTAAGGGCTCCCGATATAGTTTAGAGCAATATATTCAATAAACTTTTAGTTATAATTTAATTCATTTAAGGACAGATACTTTTTTTTCAGTAAACCAATAAAAATAAATAAAAAGCCATTTTGTAAAACTGCTGTACTGAACCGTCAGTTTTGTGCACCGCTATCCCTATTCTACAGTTAACATATGGGCTATGGCAGTCTTTGCTTTGATACACTATTATGTTGAAGACCTACAGAGAAAATAGTTGTATCTTTAAGCAGTTGCACTTGTTCTGAATGCACTTTCTTGTAGTAGTCCTACAGAGAATTTTTTTTAATGCACTAGACCTAAATGCACATTGTTTTTAAGAGAGAACATTTAATTTTATAACCTTTCTGTAGGCCTGTACATTATTATTTAATGTACAAATGAGTGGGGTCAAGTTAAACATTTTAGTTTGAATTTTATTTTATACTGTGCATTGTTGCAATGTGCTAAATAAATATTGGCATAACTTGTAATTGATTTATTCTTTGAAACTTTAATATTAATTTATGCAATTGCAATGCCTTGATTTTAGTAAAGTTAGTACACAGTCATAGCCATAAATGCAATGGTACTAATAATTGGCATAATTTCTTTCGGTGTTTCGGTTTTCGGCTTTCGGCCTTGGTTTCCTCTTTTTCGGTTTTCGGTTTCGGCCAAGAATTTTCATTTCGGTGCATCCCTAGTATTTTGTCCCTCTAAGGCAGTGGTCGCCAACCCGTCGATCGCGATCGACTGGTCGATCTTTATCACTGTCCCGGTAGCTCCCGATAAATAACCGAAAAATAATTAACAACATGCAACAAGTAGAATTAGGTACTGCTCCTTTAAGGCAGAACGCATGCACTCACTCACTCGCTGATGAGTGGGCAGTTCGTGGATGGAGCGCGAGCTATGAACATGGCATGTATGCGTGTATTTCTGTTGCTCTTTGCACTGTTTATTTTCTGTTCAGTAACGCTGTTGTTAGTGGAGTGTTTTGCAAACTGCCCCATGTGTGAGTGGGATCGACGATGCTGATAATAAACCCCTGTGAAATATCAGATACGTGAGTTTTGCTTACACTTGGCTACAACCATTCAGGCCAGCTATCCAGCCTCTCTGTCTACGAGCGCTACAAACACATTATCAAGGCACGAAATCGCTACATATTCTCCCAAAATGTATTCTCTGCAACCTTAAAATTCGCACAGCACAAATCGATCGATGTTATAGTTAGATATGACAGCACTACTGCAGCACGCATCGCCGCAGACGATCAGCTGAATATCTCTTCAACAAACTGATGCAAATTAAAGTAAAAGTTGCAGACGCCCAATACACAATCATCATCATCATTAAAGGTAAAGAAACTAACTGATCAGTTCTTATGCCACTCTCTCTCTCATTTCGCGGTCCTTGAATTAACTGTTGATCAATAAAATGTTGGTGATGTGAACTCATATACATGATGTGAACCGCGTATATATTGTGGGAATTGAAGATTGGATTTATATCCGTTTTGTGGAGACACATTTATGTGGCCAAGTGTAAATGGAATGGTTATAAATCAGATAAATATATGATCTGTAAAAACACATGAAGTGGACCAGCCTAATAGGCCCAGCAAGAAGGGGAGGGGGGGGGGGGTTAAATGAATGTATCCCTGAACAAAACTGACTGTCTTCAGAATAGTTTCTATGGCATTTTACAGCGGTACCCAAATAAACGCTTGTTTTCCATAAGCACCTCCTACTGTCAGAGAGTGAATTAGCATTTTTATTCAGTCCATCTGTTTTTGTTTTGTGCAGGTGTGTCTTATGTTACAATTTCACAAAGCTAAAGTCAGAGCATTCTGTATTTACTCTAAGTCTTGAAATTATGCAATAATTTAAATAAAAAACAACTGCTCATGCTACATATGTGTATCTTTGTTTGGATCGTAATTAAAATGCAGTGGTTGGCTCACATTTCAAATGGCAATTTTTTTAAGGTCAGTTTGGCCTGTTATAGAGCAAATAAACAACAAATAAATTTGCTTAAATAAAGAAAGAAAAAAAAACGACAGATGGTCTCGGAAATAAAAAAAATCTCTGAATCGGCCATGAAAAATCTATAGGTAGATCTTGCCTTTCATCAAGGCTGAGGTCAGGGATCTTTGGCTTGAAAAGGTTGGTGACCACTGCTCTAAGGATTCAACATCTACCTCCCTCAGGGGGCAGAGGAAAGCTCCTAAATGAAGAACAAGAACTTGCCATTGTCAACATGGTGATTGCTGATAATGAAATAAAACTGAAGGGCATTCTATAAAACTACCCTGAGATGGGTTATTCATTTTTTGTATTGAATTTCTGCAGCAAAAGAAACAAAGAGTTTAGGAAATTTGTTAAAAGTGTTGAAAAAATTGTCATAGCGATTGTAAAAAACTGTAAATGCCTTTACAGTTTTTTACAATCGCTATGACAATTTTTTCAAAACTTTTAACAAATTTCCTAAACTCTTAACGCACCACCACACCTACCACACACAATTGGCAAAACGGTTAATTTCATGTTCAAAATCACACATTGTAAACTAAACTCTAACACTTATTTTCTAAATAAAATAACACACTAAGACAAAACACTAACACATGTTGTCTACCAACAGAAACATTTAGTCAATCATAGCACAATGTTATAAAAACACTAACACTAGATGGAATTACAGAAACTGCATTATTTTTTTGTGTCAGGTCTGCCCTTATACAATAGACTGTATATTTTATTGATCATAGATTGTGTGTCGTTTGAAGACTCTCCACATTTGTGTTTTGTTGGGTTTAGTAAATGCATGCATTTTGTTTATTTTGCTGTAGAAATTCAATACAAAAAATGAATAACCCATCTCAGGGTAGTTTTATAGAATGCCCTTCAGTTTTATTTCATTATCAGCAATCACCATGTTGACAATGGCAAGTTCTTGTTCTTCATTTAGGAGCTTTCCTCTGCCCCCTGAGGGAGGTAGATGTTGAATCCTTAGAGGGACAAAAAACAGTTACATATTAGAGACCAGAGGCATACAGTCACTGAAATACATGGTAAAAGTATTTACACTTTGCAGAAGGAGAAGCCCTTATACAATATCATACCTGTTGGGTTCTGGAAAAAAATCTGGATAATGGATGCCACTGTGTCCTGGCTGACATTTGGCTGTACTCCAGCCCCTCTGATAGCCTGTGGTTTATGACATGGTATATGATAGTAGGTCTTATTTCATCAGTTACCCTAATTCTGGCCCTTCTTTGAATGTCACCATGCATTCACCCTCCTCAATTTCTACCTTGCCCTTGTCCAGGCATTCCTCTCCCTTGCTCTTGTCCCATTCCTCTCCCTTGTCCTGGTACTCATCTTCCTCTTCCTCATAAAGGCATTTTCTTACTTTCTTTGTATTGCTCTATATTCCTTGTCCACACAAGATCAGCCCAAAGATGTCCTCTTTTACTGTATACCATATGGTCATGAGATTGAAAGAACATCAACACCTGAACAATTCCTAGATGGGAATCAGCTGGGATTTATATATTTGCATAGCTTCATAACTTCAATCAGCTGTTTCTCAGTAACAATGGAATAAAATACAGGGGATATGTTTGTGTTTCAATGCACAATATAAACAGCTGTTTACCTTGACTTTAGTCTTTAAGGTTAGGTTTAGCATATGGTGTTATCTGTTCTGACATACACTGTTCAAGCATTGGTCATTTTGGCAGTAATAATCCATTGTTTTGGTCTTGGTTGAGCTTGTGTGTAAAAGAAGTTCAATCATTTTAAATTTGTGTTAACTATATGCATTTTGTGTAAAAGCAACTATAAATGTGTTAGTTGTATAGCCTACACAGACAGATGTTGTGCTAACTGCGTTAAGAGTTTAGCAAATTTGTTAAAAGTATTGAAAAAATGATCATAGCGATTGTAAAAAACTGTATTATCACAGAATCACTCAGTGTCTAAAGTACAACATCAAGCCTTTTTTTGTGGTAATCAACATTATGCTAACAATTTTGTCAATTGAATTTGAGCTAAACTCGTGACAACAAATGTCAAAATAATAAAATGATGTTTAAGTGATCCTGCATGTTTATGTTCAAAATGAGCATGTATTACCATCAGTTAATGCATCAACTAAAATTAACTAACAATGAGCAATATATTTATTACATTATTTATAATCTTTTTTATCTTTAATTAAAATTAAAATTTCCTTTGTTAGTTTATGTTAGCTTAAATCCATTAAATAATATTAAACGATACAACAATTAATATTTTTATAAAGAAATATACTTTTAAGATTCCCAAACCCATCCATAATTAATATCCTGACATTCACAATCAGACGGTTGTGAAACATATTAAGCTGTTCATGTGATTTGTATATGTAATTTTCCATTTATATTCCCCTCACATAGTTCAGGAAATATTCCAGTTAATTATTGAAGACAAGTAAATTATTATAGTCGAGCAGGATTATTGTCAGACTTGTCACAAAATGCTGCAAAAACTTTCAAAGAGAGTCACAGTTCATAATTAAACTTTATTGATGTCCTGAATAATATAACTAAAATCATGATAATTTTTGGTTAAGAGTAGGTGTATTGGACAAATGCTGTTTGTATGTCTATTTATTAATCAGTGTATTAGTGATATTCTTTTAGTCCATAGAAACATTGCTTTTGTAGTTGAATTTAAATAGTGAATTTAAATAGTTTAAAGTGAAAGTTGTGTAACACTTTAGTTTGGGGTCCAATTTCTATATAACTACAACAACCTTACTTACTATTTATAAGTAGTAAATTAGGAGTTTATTGAGGCAAAAGTAGCTTTCCTGTAGCTCAAACAGTAGAGCATGGCGCTAGCAACGCCAAGGTCATGGGTTCGATTCCCAGGGAAAGCAAGAATTGACAAAATGTAAAATGTGTACCTTGAATGCAATGTAAGTCGCTTTGGATAAAAGCGTCTGCCAAATGCATAAATGTAAATGTAAATGTAAAAGTCATAGTTAATTGTGACTATGTGTTCCCCAAACTAAAGTGACCGAAAGTTGTAATATTACAAAGATCTTTTTTACATAATAACAATAAAAGTGACATTCAAATAAAATCTGGTAAAATTACTAAACACAACACTTGATGTTTAACAGCCCTATTTAGATGTTTGTAGTACACTATATATGTATTACATTAATATTTAAATAACATGTTATTTATAATTATTTAATTATATGTTAATGTTTATTATAATGAGTCATTTAAAAATAGTCTTCTCACAGATCCATCTATACCCAACATGACATGGAAAATCAGCCCATCCTGGTGAATAAATCAAAGCACAGTCTTCATCACCATTACTATTAGGCTCTGTAGACGCCCAGAACCTGAAAGTACAGATCAGCATTAGATGTTCAGTGATGCTTTCTGTGTGATATGATACTGACTGTGAGAATCATTTATTAGATATTAATCAGTTATATTCAGTGAATTCTCACCCAGAGGTCAGTGTGCTGCCATCAACCCATTTCCATCTGCCCTCCAAATCACTGTCAGACAGACCAATCCAGACTAAATCACTGTTAGAAATGCTCTTAACAAAATCCTGAGGAGTCATTTGAAACACAATCATAAAGTGACAACAGACACATTTCAGACACACACACACACACACACACACACACACACACACACACACTCTCACTCTCACACACACACACACACACACACACACACACACACACACACACACACACACACACACACACACACACACTATTCATTATCTTACTCACTTGTTCCTCTGTGTTGTTTATGATGATCAGATCTGCTCCTCTCTCTGTACAGTATCTTCTGCTCTCAGTCCAGTTCTTCTTCTCTTTGGATATGAAGTAAAAACGGGATTGATAGCAAGTCCATTCAGCTGTTAACAGAACAAGTTCAGCTGTTAGCTTTTTATTCTCATTTACAGTCGCCTGTCAGTAACTTATAACAGATAGTAAACTCATAGATTGTGTACACTGAAAGTTATTGAGATCACAACTCCATCATGCTTTATAACAAATAGACTAAAGAAACTTTCAGAGGTGGACAAAGTAGACAACTCCATTACTCGAGTGAAAGTAAAAGTACTACTGGTCAAATATTACTCTGTTACAAGTGAAAGTTGTTAAAAACTATTTTTACTTTAGTAAAAGTACAGAAGTACTTGCTTTTAAAAGTACTTAAGTATCAAAAGTAAATTTCCTTTTCTATGTCAATGCATTATTGTATTATTGGTGCATTATTGTATAAATGCATGTTATGCCATTAATGATGCTCCATACGACTACCTTGAACTAATTTAAATACTTAAAACTACAAAGCTTTTTACAAAGCTGCTGTCACTTTAAGGCAGAATGCACAAATCCTACACACTGATACACATCCGATATTCCCCCAACTGTTTACGTTCACTTAAGACATAATCAACTTTGTTTACGTGAATACTTTCCAAAATGAAAATTTTGACATTTTGTGTGTATTGGTCTAAGTGCGAAAAAAACACAAAAGAAAGCTCTATTCAGTCCTCATGCTCTGGCATCTCGGAGGCACAAAAGCCAGACTGAACTGAGCTCTTTCATCATGCTTTTTCAGATTCATCCATACGTCTATGCTTCTCTTTCTCCCAGACATTTACATTTTGCAAAAAAAAAAAAAAAAAACTTTTAAAGAAGAAAAAATTCATCCACTGACTTGCAAAGCTGCTACAGAAACGACTTTCGACTTTGAGGACCTTGATAGAAATGTAGTGGAGTAAAAAGTACGATATTTGTCTTTCAAATGTAGTGAAGTTAAAGTAAAAGTTTCCCTAAAAAATAATACTTCAGTAAAGTACAGATACTCAAAAAGTGTACTTAAGTACAGTACTCAAGTAAATGTACTTCGTTACTGTCCACCTCTGGAAACTTTACCACAAATTTTAAGATCATTTCTTAGCTGGTCTCTCTCATTGGTCAGGTTTTCATTCTTGGATCTTAGCTGGTCTCTCTCATTGGTCAGGTTTTCATTCTTGGATCTTAGCTGGTCTCTCTCATTGGTCAGGTTTTCATTCTTGGATCTTAGCTGGTCTCTCTCATTGGTCAGGTTTTCATTCTTGGATATTAGCTGGACTCTCTCATTGGTCAGGTTTTCATTCTTGGATATTAGCTGGACTCTCTCATTGGTCAGGTTTTCAATCTTGTATATGAACTGTTGTCTCTCTTGAGTGAACATGACACACAGCACTATGACTGCAGTCAGCAGAAGAACACACATCAGCACCAAACACACTGCAGCGGCTCTGGAGCTTCTGATCCTTGCAGAGTCACTTCCTGAAGAAACGTACCAACATGTTTTTTACATGTTTATTAGTGTAGTTTTTGGCAATGTGTTTTATGAGTAAATGCAGTTCATCTCAGTTACCTGTGTGTTGAGGGGTTTGTGTTTTCGATATATTACAGTCCTCCGTGTCTTTCTTATGTTTCATGTCTCTTACAGCCTCTGCACTGATGTAGATGTCAACGGTCTTCTCTATTCTGTCTTCTGATTCCATCATCGAACCTTGATCAATACCAGCATTCACAAGCCCAGACATTCTTAGTGCAGTTGAAATGTTTACAGTCATTTAACTAAATAAAACATATTTTTTTAGTGGTAAAAAAATAAATAATTAAAATCAGTGAACTATACTGAAATATATGTATGATTAATCTCAGTACCTGTTCAGATGACTGGATACTTGTTGAGTCTGTGATCTCTTTTCCGACTTTACCTCTTACAGCGTCGACAAATTCTTAAACATCATCAATGTTTTTTTTTTTAATCTTTTCTGTGCATTTTCCGAGTTGTACCCCTTTCTATATTTTAGACTGTTTTGTTGGTGTCAAGATGCCAACAAAAGAAACTAACTCTAGTGTCTCTCCTGGAGTGGACTGTGTTTTGTTCCTCATCTGTGTTTATGGGGCCAGTATATATTCAGAAAGGAACTATTTTGTGGAAACGTTTCAAGTATTTATGCATAAAGGAACTTCAACTCACGGCAGAAGGTCCCTGGAAATATTTGTTTCAACAATCCTTATTGTGTTTATTTAAATTATGTTCAAATGCATATGTTAGTTTTCATGGTGGGAGGGGTTGAAAAATGTTAAGGTTTTACTGGTACATCAAAAGTTCAGATAGCTGATCAATTTATGATTCATGTTTTTTGGTGGTCAGTGCAGTTAGATAAAATACGTTTTAAATAACACATTTTTATATATATATACTTGTTTAACATACTTAGCTCTGGGACAACTTTTGGGGATTTCCGCCTGGATTTGGCCTCCCCAAATTTAAAAGCTTCCCATAGCCACATACAGTGGTCTAAATACACAATTCTGGTGTCATTTTACAGGAAACCCTTTGAAGTTACATAAAACACTGCTAAAAGTTATACACATTTAAGTATATGTTGTCTGAGCTGTAATATTTTTTTTTTTTTTGTGTATTTAGACCACTCTATGTGGGTATGGGAAGCTTTTAAGTTTGAGGAGGCCAAATCCAGGCGGAAATGGTCCCAGAATAATTTAGAGTAAATATGTTACTTTGTGATGCATATTTTTAGAAAGTAGACATTCTAAGCATTCAAGTGGTACCATATATGAGGTCAGATCTCCTCCACAGACATTTAAAATATACACTTGATGATGTCATTCCTTTTCAGGGTCCTTGGAGTTTAAGAGGTTATGGTTTAAAGTTCACCCAAAAATGAAAATTATGTCATTAATTACTCACTTTCATGTCATTCCAAACCCACAAGACATTTTGTTCATCTTCGAAATACAAATCATTATTTTGAATGAAATCGTCTCTGCTTACGTATGTAACCTATGTTCCCTGAGAACAGGGAACGAGACGCTGCGTCAGCTGACGCTACGGGGAACGCCTCCAGCGTGACAGGTGTCTGAACTACTATCGAATCACGGCAATCCTATTGACCGGCGACAGCCTATGATGTCATCAAGGTGCGACCAGGAAGTATATAAGGGCACCTTGCCAACATGACACTGCTTTTCGTCTGAAGGGACTGTTTGGCAGGCAAACCCTGAGGCATGGCAAAGCGACGCAGCATCTCGTTCCCTGTTCTCAGGGAACATAGGTTACATACGTAACCAGAGACGTTCCCTTTCGAAAGGGAACTCGAGCTGCGTCAGATGACGCTACGGGGAACGATATACCAACGCCGCCATGCCGAAAGGAGTGCATGCCCACTGGCAGTGACAAGCAAATTCAACTGAAATGCCTGAACCACTCCCCCTCTGGTCACGTTAGGCTGTCAGTGACAGCGCTCCCTACGGTCAAAGCCCAAGCTATAAACCTGAGAAGGAACCTTCGCATACCATATGAAGTCCTACCCTGGCCGCTCGAAGGCCTGGAACCAGCCCATTCGACAGAAGGGGTTCCTTTAAGGGAACGTGGCAAGGGGACCCGAGGGAACCCGTGCCAGTCACTATTCGGGAAGAATTCACCGAATGCCACCAGGGAGGCCTGACCTAGCGACCTCTATGTAGGACACGTCAGTTCGGCCAATCCCTGTCTGTTTAAGTACAGAGCCTCTGGTACTTGCCTCCGGAGAGACATCCTGCTAGGGTACTGCAAAAAGGCAGTGTCCTCCACCAGCCGGACCTCAGAGACGGGTTATCCTGGAGAGCAGCGCTCAGCGAAGTGCTTTCTAACCCTTGCTAGCGAGGGGAGTTTTAGCCGCTCGATCCTAGGATCTACCAAGCACTTATTTTAAAACGTGCTCAGGAGGCCGAACAGGCCTACAGGATGATCCTAGCTGGGAGGCCTCGAGGGGCCTACAACCGACGGATCAGTGCCAAGCGGCTATAAGCTCACAGAAGACTCTCACTTGAGAGGAGCTCCCAAGCCTGCCTGGTAGGTAACCATGCTGTAGGCGATCTATGAGAGTCCCTTCCTGTAGGGACCGCATAGTAGCAGCGTCGTCTCGTCATGCTAGGGTATGAACACCGCCTTCAGGTGCTACCGGCTAGAAACCGGCGCCTGATAGCAGGTGACCACCAGCTGTCAGCGTAAAGCCAGTTATGTGTTCCCTCCTAGGGATCTTGTTCCCCAGGGAGGCCAGAAGGGGCCTCCACCTGGTAACCTGTGCTGACTGCTCGCGCGTCCAAACAGCGGAGCTCGCCCTCAGGGAGGCCTAATGAGGCCTACTACCCAATAGCAGTCGAGCTGGCCCTCGAGGTAGCTGGAAGATGGGACTCGTTCCGACAGGGAGGCCTAGTGAGGCCTACCACCTGGTAGGAAGACCTGTAAATGGTCCATGCTAGTCTGTCACAGTGACTGGAACCGGAACCCCCTCAGGGAGGCCTAGTGGGGGCCTACAATCTGATAGCACGTTAAGCCAGCTAACCGAGCGTCCAAGCTCAGGGGCTCACCCTCAGGGAGGCCTGGTGAGGCCTACCACCTGTTCGAGCCATTCGTGCGAACCGTCAGAGATGACTGAGGTCCCGGAGCTCGCCGTTAGGGAGGCCCGCTGGGGCCTACCACCCAGAAACGAGTTTTCAGGGAGGCCTGGTGACGCCTACTACCTGACAGCAATCTTCTGCTAGGTGTCCAGTGACTGAAGACCAGGAACGTGCCCTTAGCGGAGGCCCGGTTGAAGCCTACTACCCAATGGCGAATCCCACAGGGAAGCCCTGTGTAGCTTGCTACCTGTTAGAAACCCATGCTACCATGTGGTACCGGAACTGGGGACCGGGGAACGATCTCAGGGAGGCCAGCTCCAGACACGTGAACAAAAGCGCGGATCTCATTGGTCGGGCAGTTTTTAGCCTACGGATTAATTTCCCGCCTGATTTTGTGTGTGAGGTGCTCAAATAACGGACATAGTGCGCTCCGTACGCCATTTCCCAGATTCCAAAAAGGCTGTGTATATATTTCAAAAAGGCATTTTTGTCAAAAAATATAATATAATCGGCTAGCCTTGGCTATTTGATGTTTCTCAGAATAAATAAACACAAACCCCTCACACTCCCAAAGACTGTATTGTAACACTCTTACAGTAAAGCCCTGCACTATATTCATTATATGTGGGAAAAAGTCCTGGTATATGTACAGGTGGCATACCTAAATGATCAATGTTGTTGTTTTTTTGCATGTATGTTAATTTGGAGTGTTTACATGTGTTTTTTTTTTTTGTCTGAGGGAGAATTAAGGGGACTTTTGTTGGCCTCTAAGGACTCTTATTGTGATGGGCTGATCTTTAAAGGGAAATGGCGGCCATTTTAAAATACAGGGTGTTTGGTGAGCTGGCATGGGGTTTTTTGGCTAACAGCTCAGAGTAATGGTCAGAGTAAAGGTAAATGAGACTTAACTCTGGGTAAAAAGAGATTTTGGATAATTGACTTTGGAGCTGTTTCATGTGTGCCCGCTCTGGACTAGGATATATATTTTGGAGTATACTTTGGATACCTTTTACCGCTGAAGGATACCTTATTTTTTGTGAGGCTCTGATCCAGTGGATTTATTCTTTTTCATTCAGTGGACATTGTTTTTTCATCAGGACTTTAAACTTTCTACCTACCACCAAGCAAGAAAAGGACTGTTGAGTATCATCTTTTTACTTTTTGTTTACCTGGACTTAGAGCTGTTGTGTTGTGAGCAACCAGCCTACTCATGAACTTTTCTTATGTGGACTAATTTATTATTTACGTATGAAAAGAGAGGCCACAGATATTATCGTGGCAAGTGTCTAACCTGATTTATATTTTCAATCTAGTATTTTGGGGGTCATTGATGTGGTTGGAATCTTTTTTGTGTATTACATACTTTGCATATTATTAAAAGAAAACAATAGTCGGACTCCCCTTGTAATAATAATTCAACCCTTCTTGTAGAGTTGAAGTTGATATAGTATTTTGAACAGTGAAATGAGCTTGCTGCTACCACAACTTATTAAAAATATAGGGAAATATTTATATTAACTTAACATAAAATGCCTGCTCTGGTATAACCTCCTAAGGTATAGTCCGGGGAACACGCCTATGGTATACCATTAGTTAAGTTATACCTTTAGAGTCTTCGTAGCGTGCTAAGAGACAACATTATCAATAAATCCAGCCTAGTTTGTTTGCTGTGACATGAAAGGTGTTTTCTCCTATGCAGCGACTTACAATCGATCCATAAAATACACCAAAACAAAACATAAATTCACAAAAGACATACATTTTATTTGTTCGCTGTAATCCAAATCTTTATAATTCATACGTTTGCAAGGAATGGATCTAAATTCAGTCCTTTATCCAGCAATCTTCAACTCCAATTAAAAAATTGCGCCCTCAAGAAGTGTTATGACATGTTTGATGGTAGGCTGATCAATCATTTGCAGTTCTCTAATAGTTCTGTAATATGCACACATATTTATTGACATGTGTCATTTAAAAATAGTCTTCTCACAGATCCATCTAAATGTTCTATCACATGGATAATCACCCCATCCTGTTGAATAAGTCGAAGCACAGTCTTCATCGCCACTGTAACTATTAGGCTCTGTAGACGCCCAGAACCTGAAAGTACAGATCAGCATTAGATGTTCAGAGATGCGTTCTGTGTGATATGATACTGACTGTGAGAATCATTTATTAGATAATAATCAGTTATATTCAGTGATTTCTCACCCAGAGGTCAGTGTGCTGCCATCAACCCATTTCCATGGGTCCTCCACATCACTGTCAGTCAGATGATGCAGATGACAACTCACACTCACACTCACACTCACACACTCTCTCTCTCTCTCTCTCTCACTCTCTCTCTCTCTCTCTCTCTCACTCTCACTCTCTCTCTCACTCTCACTCTCACTCTCACTCTCACTCTCACTCTCACTCTCTCTCTCTCTCTCTCTCTCTCTCTCTCTCTCTCTCTCTCTCTCTCTCTCTCTCTCTCTCTCTCACTCTCTCACTCTCTCACTCTCTCTCTCTCTCTCTCTCTCTCTCTCTCTCTCTCTCTCTCTCTCTCTCACTCTCACTCTCACTCTCACTCTCACTCTCACTCTCACTCTCACTCTCACTCTCACTCTCACTCTCACTCTCACTCTCACTCTCTCACTCACTCACTCACTCACTCACTCACTCACTCACTCTCTCACTCACTCTCTCACTCTCTCACTATTATAGGGTATTCATAGGGATTGTACCTGTACATCTAAAATCATCTATGAATTCCATAAATTTGTTTTTAATGATCCTTAAAAGAGGAAACGTGTACATTCGTTACATTTTACATTGGAAATATGTTTTACATTTGAATGCATTTTGTAGACACTTTTCATGCTGTGAACACTGTGTGCACTAGAATTACACATACAAATAACTATGAATACTAACAGATCATATTCATGCTATTTAGCAACTACTAAAATGGCAAAAGAAACTCACCCATTTTACCAAGACTCCTCTGAAGATCATTTTTCTCCAATTTTAGCTGGACTCTCTCATTGGTCAGGTTTTCATTCTTTGATATAAACTGTTGTCTCTCTTGAGTGAACATGACACACAGCACTATGAATGCAGTCAGCAGAAGAACACACAGCAGCACCAAACACACTGCAGCGGCTCTGGAGCTTCTGTTCCTCACACAAACACTTCCTGTAGATCACAGATATGATGGTGTTCTCTTTAATTATCCATTTAACATAGAACATTTCACATTGAAAACAAGCAAACTGAGCAAATGCTTCTGCCTTTGAGTCATTATTGATCCAATTTGTCCTAATATGTGATGAAATGTATTCATGATTAATCTTCAGTACCTGTGAGTTCAGATGACTGGATTCTCGTTGCATTACGATCCGTGATCTCTTCTCCAAATGTAGCAGTTACATCATCAATATTTTGGTTTTCGGTGTGGTCAAGATGTTGACAAACTAATATTGGTTTCTTTCCTGGAGTGGATTTTGTTGTGCTGCTCATCTAAGTTTGTGTGGCCAGTATTTATAAAGAAAGGAAATTCAGCTTCAACAATGCTGTTTGCATTAAATGGGTTTCAAATGCCTATATTATCATACAATCACTTCTTCACTTCCTTCAGGTATTGAGATCAACTACTAAAACATTTCCTCAAAAAACATAATGGCCATTAATAAACATATGAAAGCACAATCACTGTAAAGCCTTCAGGGGCTTATTCATTTTGAACATCCGCATGAACTTTCAGGTTGTTGCTATATCAAAAGTCCAGACAGCTGATCAGTTGATGCTTCTGGCAGCGGCTGCATTTACATGCACTTCCATCAGTGTGAATATTCAATGCCTTTAGAGGCGGTTTCTTTAAAGGATCTGTCAGTAATTTCAGGGGTTTTGACTCTTGATTCTTATTTTAACCAAATTGTCTTTTGGTATGTCTAGTATGTCTTGTCAATCAACAAATATCTTAAACATATTTTATATAAAACAAATGTATACTGATGATATATGCCAGTTAATTATTGAAGACAAGTAAATTATAGTCAAGCAGGTTTATTGTCATAATTGTCACAAAATGCTGCAAAAACTTCCAAAGAGAGTCACAGTTCAGAATGAAACTTTATTGATGTCCTGAATAATACAACTAAAATCATGATCATTTTTGGTTTAGAGTAGGTGTATTGGACAAATGCTGTTTGTATGTCCATTTATTAATCAGTGTATTAGTGATATTCTTTTAGTTGTGTAACACTTTAGTTTGGAGTCCAATTCTCATTGGCATATTGGCTGTTTATTAGCACATATTATTGCCTTATTCTTCATGACCATATACTACATCCCTTAATCCTACACAATACCTAAACTTAACCACTACAACAACCTTACTAACTATTAATAAACAGGAAATTAGGAGTTTATTGAAACAAAAGTCATAGTTAATTGTGACCCAAACTAAAGTGACCTAAAGGTGTAATATTACAATGATGTATATGTATGCATTACATTGATATTTAATTAACATGTTATTTATAATTATTTAATTATATGTTAATGTTTATTATAATAAGTCATTTAAAAATACTCTTCTCACAGATCCATCTCAACCCAACATGACATGGATAATCAGCCCATCCTGGTGAATAAGTCAAAGCACAGTCTTCATCACCACTGTTACTATTAGGCTGTCCAGATGCCCAGAACCTGAAAGTAAAGATCAGCATTATATGTTCAGTGATGCTTTCTGTGTGATATGATACTGACTGTGAGAATCATTTATTAGATAATAATCAGTTATATTCAGTGAATTCTCACCCAGAGGTCAGTGTGCTGCCATCAACCCATTTCCATGTGTTCTCCACATCACTGTCAGTCAGACCAATCCAGACTAAATCACTATTAGAAATGCCCTTAACAAAATCCTGAGGAGTCATTTGAAACGCAATCATAAAGTGACAACAGACACATTTCAGACGCACACACACACACACACACACACACACACACACACACACTCTATTCATTCTTTCACTCACTTGTTCCTCTCTGTTGTTTATGATGATCAGATCTGCTCCTCTCTCTGTACAGTATCTTCTGCTCTCAGTCCAGTTCTTCATCTCTTTGGATATGTAGTAAAAACGGGATTGATAGCAAGTCCATTCAGCTGTTAACAGAACAAGTTCAGATATTAGATTTTCACCTGTCAGTAACTTATATCAGATAGTAAACTCATAGATTGTGTACACTGAATGTTACTGAGATCACAACACTATCATGCTTTATAGCAAATAACTATAGACTAAAGAAACCTTACCACAAATATTAAGATAATTTCTTAGCTGGACTCTCTCATTGGTCAGGTTTTCATTCTTGGAAATTAGCTGGACTCTCTCATTGGTCAGGTTTTCAATCTTGGATATGAACTGTTGTCTCTCTTGAGTGAACATGACACACAGCACTATGACTGCAGTCAGCAGAAGAACACACAGCAGCACCAAACACACTGCAGCGGCTCTGGAGCTTCTGTTCCTCACACAAACACTTTCTGTAGATTAACAAACATCATGCTATTCTCTTTATTTGCACTTAACACAGCTCACATCAACTGAAAACATGCAAACTGAGTGAATTATTAATCTCAGTACCTGTGAATTCAGATGATTTTCCTTGCGTTGAGTCCGTGATCTCTTTTCCAATACCTTCAATAACGTCATGATTTGCATAGATCTCATCAGTGGTTTGTCCATCTTTTCTGTGCAGGTTAAACTCCATTCTATATTTCATTCACAATTTCAGACAGTTTCAGTGTCGTCAGGATGCCAACAAACTAGTACTAGTTTCTCTCTTGGAGTGGACTGAGTTGTCCCTCATCAGTGTTTGTGTGGCCAGTATTTATACAGAAAGGAACTGTTTTGTGGAAATGTTTCAAGTATTTTTGCATAAAGGAACCGCACTGGAAAGATTTTTTCAACAATACAGATTGTGTTCATTTTGTTGGGGTAACAGCTTAGGACCCAGGACCAGTAGTGAAAAATGAAGACCAGGAGTCAGATTAATTAAAGAAAATTTTACTGAAGAATAGTTTGCAGTTTCATCAGCAGAAGCCAGCTTCAAGAGGAGTTCGTAGGCCGCGCTCCCTCTAACAGTCTCCCCGCCTCCGTCTAACGTACATACAATTGTCTGAACAGTTATACTGTTTTCAAGGTCTAGACGTGTCATTACTGCCATGTGGAATGATTCTGATTGGTTCTAACAACATGCAATGTGAGCAACTTTCCACACATAGACAGATAGGAGCATATATCACTAAAAATGCTTAGACTTGATGTCGCCCAGGCCCAGATTAGTCCACAGTGACCTCGGAGGTCATAGAAAAGACGCCTCCAAGTATAGAATCGTCTGCCGAAAGGACCATCTCCAATACTGGATCTGCACAGAATCATGAAATGCACACACAGTGCTCCACAGAATAGCAGTTTCCCTCAAGGTTTGGAACATCTTAACTAACTATCAACAAAGCACTTCTCCAAAACATGCTGATACTACATTTAGTACAGAAGTGAATTTATTCTATTTAGTAAGAAAAGCATATAAAAGAGGTACATAAAAGAGTCCCCACAAGAGTCCCAAAGCTGTGACATAGATGACCCCAGGGGTCACTTTAGTAAGACATACAGTTAAAACATGCCGAGCACTCTTTACTCCCTGGAGTGTCAAACACCAAGGACAGTTGCCTGTCAGCACGTCTTGAAACAGACTCAGAGCAGCACCTAAAGAATGTGGATTCAAAAGCACACAGCAACTAAAACACTACAATATCCAAAATCACTCCTTGAATATAGAGAACTGATTTATCAAATGTAGGAAATGGTTATAACTTCATTATCATTAATTCTTATTTTAATATTGAACATAAAATCATTCTTGAAGGATATGTGTCTGATGAAGAGACAAGTGATGTTTGGTTTGACCCTTTACCCTTCAATTTAAATGCATTTATTATCACAGAATCACTCAGTGTCAATTGAATTTGAGCTAAACTCATGCCAACAAATGTCAAAATAACAAGATTATGTTTAAGTGATCCTGCATGTTTATGTTCAAAATGAGCATGTATTAACTAAAATTAACCAACAATGAGCAATATATTTGTTACATTATTTATAATATTTTTTATATTTAATTAAAATTAAAATTTCCTTTGTTAGTTTATGTTAAATCCTTTAAATAATATCAACAGATACAATAATTAGTATGTTTTATAAAGAAATATACTTTTAAGATCCCCAAACCCATCCATAATTAATATCCTGACTTTCACAATCAGACTGTTGTGAAACGTATGAAGCTGTTCGTGTGATTTGAGACACTCTACACCTGTGAAAAATGCCCAAACCACTCCTGAGACTGATTAAACTAAAAAATAATGCCGGAACTTTAACTCCTTTGTAATGCCTTTATTGTATTCAAACTTTATTCTGAACTGATGTGCAACGACTGCTGATGTAGAACTTAATAATGTACAAATAATAACTGAAGATGTTCACTCCCTTCCGATGTGGAATCTCACTCGATATGGCAGAATACTCTGTGAAGTCCACTCACAAGTCCTTTCTGGTCAAATGGAGTCTAATCTTGCACATTAAATATGTTTTTTTTTTATTATTATCATTAAACAAATATGATTCAACTCATCAGCTCATTACAAGAAAGTCCAGGACATGAAATTAGTGTCTGACAAAGGAGACATTAAAAAAGCGCAGTTGTGGGCATCCTCCATTAACAAAGAAACACTGCTTTAGATGATAATCAATTATTACAGAAGTTTTGTACTGTTAAATTTGTTTCAAAAAAGGTGTGTGATGTTCCTATGGCAGTATGAGTTGTGAAATCCTCTTCTCACAGATCCATTGTAAAGCTCTTGTACATGTTTCATCATGCCACCCTACTGAATTAGCCCAATCGCGTGCGGACACTGGAGGCACAGTCACAACACAGTTCTCTGCCTGACCTCCAGGCTGTCCAGATGCCCAGAACCTGAAAGTACAGATCAGCATTAGATGTTCAGTGATGCTTATGATACTGACTATGTATTAGATATTAATCAGTTAAATTCAGTGATTTCTCACCCAGAGGTCAGTGTGCTGCCATCAACCCATTTCCATGTGCCCTCCACATCACTGTCAGTCAGACCAATCCAGACTGCAGCAGCACCAGACATGTTCTTAACAAAATCCTGAGGAGTCATTTGAAACACAATCATAAAGTGACAACAGACACATTTCAGACACACACACACACACACACACACACACACACACACACACACACACACACACACACACACACACACACACATGATTCATTATCTTACTCACTTGTTCCTCTGTGTTGTTTATGATGATCAGATCTGCTCCTCTCTCTGTACAGTATCTTCTGCTCTCAGTCCAGTTCTTCTTCTCTTTGGATATGTAATAAGAACGGGATTGATAGCGAGTCCATTCAGCTGTTAACAGAACAAGTTCAGCCGTTAGCTTTATATTCTCATTTACAGTCGCCTGTCAGTAACAGTAACTAAACTCATAGATTGTGTACATGTCTGTTACATACACTGAAAGTTACTGAGATCCATCATGCTTTAAAACATGTCTGCTGTATAGAAAATAACTACATAGACTAAAGAAACTTTACCACAAATACGAAGATCATTTCTTAGCTGGTCTCTCTCATTGGTCAGATTTTTATTCTTGGATATTAGCTGGTCTCTCTCATTGGTCAAGTTTTCATTCTTGGATATTAGCTGGACTCTCTCATTGGTCAGGTTTTCAATCTTGGATATGAACTGTTGTCTCTCTTGAGTGAACATGACACACAGCACTATGACTGCAGTCAGCAGAAGAACACACAGCAGCACCAAACACACTGCAGCGGCTCTGGAGCTTCTGTTCCTCACACAAACACTTTCTGTAGATTAACAAACATCATGTTATTCTCTTTTTGCATCATTTGCACTTAACACACCTCACATCAACTGAAAACATGAAAACATGTAAACTGAGTGAGTTATTAATCTCAGTACCTGTGAGTTCAGATGATTTGCCTTGCGTTGAGTCTTTTCTCTTTATCTCTTTTCCAATCGTACCTTCAATAACGTCATCATTTTCATAGATCCAATCAATGGTTTGTCCATCTTTTCTGTGCAGGTTATACTCCATTCTATATTTTCATTTACACTTTCAGACAGTTTCAGTGTCGTCAGGATGCCAACAAACTAGTACTAGTTTCTCTCTTGGAGTGGACTGAGTTTCGTCCCTCATCTGTGTTTGTATGGCCAGAATTTATGCAGAGAGAAACCTTTTGTTTTTATGGAAATGTTTCAAGTATTTATGCACAAAGGAACTTCAACTCGCCAGAAAAGTACAATACACTTTTTTTAATTAAATTTTTTTTTAATAAATTTTTCGATTTGGTTCATTTTAATGGGATTTAAATACACATATTAAGGCATAATCATTCAGTGTCTTTGTTTAAATTCATCTGGGGTTTGTTCATTTTGACAGTGAGTGCTGTTGGAAAACTATTGCAGCTTTTAAAATGTTTAGATTGTTGCTGTAACATCAAAAGTCCAGACCGGTGATCAGTTTATGGTTTTAGCAGTGGCTGCATTTACACACTCTTCAATAATTGTAAGTTATTTGATGATTTTCAAGGAGGTGGACTTAAAATATCTACTGACAGTAACTTATGGGCAAATCTGTTGAGGAATTATATTTTGGTGTTCCTGGTGCAGTTGGCAAAAAATATTTAAAAAAAAAGATTAAAAAGAGTCATCTTTAGCTTCTCATAGCCAAGCCACTCATAACTTATAACATAGTTTTAAGGATGTAAACCAACAACATTACAATTTAGCTTTCTATACTTTATTTTAAAAAGCATAACAGCAAAAAAAAAAAAACGTTATTCAGGGATTGACAATAAGGATTTTTATTCTATATTGTCTTTAATGAATCAGTTCTTTAATATTATACATTTACGGTAATGATGACAAGGAGACTTAACTTTAAAGGGATAGGGTGACTGGTTCAACCTTAATTTTATGAAGGGACGAGAATACTTTTTTGAAAACAAACAAAAATAACGACTTTTTTCAACAAATTCTTTCTAGCCCATGTCAGTCTCCTACTCAGTTTACGTTGTAAATAGTGCAGCGATTTCGAGTTCTACGGCAGCCGATGCTGTTCACGTGAGCACCACGACATGATGACGCAGGAGCTGCACTGTATTTACAACGTAAACTAAGTCGGAGACTGGCACAGGCTAGAAGGAAATTGTTGAACAAAATTATTTGTTGCATACAAAGTCACATAAAATTAAGGTTGAACCACTAGAGTCACATTAACTATTTTAACAATGTCTATGTGGGGTCAGAAAGGTCTATATTCCAAAGCGTTCTTGAATTACAGCCCTTTAAGTTTGTATAGTGCATTTTCATGTCTATTTTCAAAAAGGGGGGTAACAGTTAAGGGGTTCATTTGTGTTCCGAAGATTTGAGAGAGAGACATTACTTTTGTGTTACTCTTTCTCAACTGGGCTGGGCTTGTTTTTTAATTTATGTTTAATAACAACAAAAAAGTTATATTGTTGTCAAATGTTAAGGCCCTTTTACACCAAAAGTGAAATTATTAAGCCTCAGGCTGAAAGAAATGCAAACAGTAGAGGGCACAGTTTTTTTTTTTTTTACTTTTCAGCTGTGCTGCCATTCTGGATTGAAGAAGAATAAGACGCAGGTCTACACGCTTCAGCAATTTAAAAAAATTAAACACAAAAGTGATGTTTATCTAAAGTCATTTTTGCTTATTTATTAGTATGGTTGAAGTGAACTGCAATACCTGTTCACTTACTCACAATTTCTCTCAACATGGGGACAGGAGAGCTGTTAGTCAGTAAATGGATAAACAAAATAACTTGCGTTACTTATTTGAATATTCAATAAATATTATTGAACTAAAATATAGAACATTTAGGCTATTTAATTGAGAAATAGTTAAGGTGTATGGTCACATTTGACCACCAATGAGTATGAGTGTGACCAATTAGTAAGGAATACCTGAGGGCTAAATACAAGAAAAACATTAACATTAATGTTAACGATGTTGCATCTCCATCATTCTCCATAATAAAATGCTGTAAACGTGACATAATAATCAATGCACATGCTGTACTGTTTACCAAAAAATGCTGCAAATACCTGTACAGTGAAGCTGTTGTCTATCCTTCTTAAGCCATTCAAATGTTTTGACAGCGTTGGTTTGTTTAGAACAGGGGTTTTCAACCTCTGGGGCCCGCCCCCCTAGGGGGGCGCCAACACCTGTTAAGGGGGGCGCGAGAAACTGTGAATTCAGAGTAAGATAGCAAATCTTCATTCATCCACTAGAGGGGGCAATCTGATTAGTACCGCAGTTAATCAGGCGAGGCGACCTTGTTAACGTTTTAGTTGGTTACAGAGCAGAGTTGACGCGATCGAGTTCAAGCTAAATATTAAAAAACAAAACAAAAATGGACCAATGGCTTAAACGTAATAATACCACCAGTGATAAAATGGGTGAAAAAGTAGAAGAGTGTCCGACTGAACCCGTACAACTTCCGCAAATTGATGTCGAACCCTCCACGTCAACCGGGCTCTCCATGCAGAGAGGATTAATAGCAAAAACCAAAGGCCTGGGATCATCAAAACGACGAAAGTATGACGAACAGTACATAAAATAAGGATTCACGTGCATCACACTTAATCACGAACCACGTCCACAGTGTGTTGTCTGTTCTGAAGTGCTTGCAAATGACAGTTTGAAACCTGTGAAACTAATTCGTCACTTACAAACCAAACACTCAACGTTAAAAGATGAACCGGTTGACTTTTTTCGCCGTAAAGAATCAGGATTAAAAAATCAAAAACAAACTATGACCAGCCAAACCACTGTGGCAGTCAAAGCGCTTACAGCATCATATGAGGTGGCTTATTTAGTTGCCAAGGATAAAAAGCCTCATACAATTGCAGAGAGCCTCATTCGTCCAGCAGCAATGGCCATCTGTAGAAATATGTTTGGAGATAAGTTTGCCAGTGACGTTGAACAAATTCCACTATCAGACAACACTATGAGCCGCCGTATTACTGAAATGGCAACCGACATCAAATGTCAACTAATTGAGAGAATACGGGACGGAAATTTTTTTTCATTGCAATTAGACGAGTTGACAGACATCTCAGACTCCTCGCAACTACTTGTATTTGTTCGCTACCGTCATGAGAGAAAATTGCTTGAAAATCTGTTATTTTGCTCAGCAATGGAAAAAACATGCACCGGAAGAGACATTTTTGAAAAAATCAATTTTTAAATTGGATAAACTTGGTCTTTGTTGGGACAACTGTGTCGGTGTGTGCACAGACGGAGCGGGAGCCATGTTAGGGAAAAATAATGGACTCGCTGCTTTGGTTCGTGAAGTAGCTCCGCATGTGCGTTTCACCCACTGTATGATCCACAGGGAGGCCCTTGCAGCAAAAACTCTTCCTGACGAATTGAACGCAGTGCTTAAAACAGCAACACAAATTGTCAATTTCATCAAGACTCGCCCAATAAAAACAAGACTGTTTGGCCTATTATGCAAAGAAATGGGGTCAGAATATGAATCGTTACTTTTGCACACGGAGGTACGGTGGCTCTCCAGAGGTAAAGTATTGCAGAGGATATTTGCATTTCGCGACGAACTAAGACTTTTTCTGCTCGATTGTGCATCTTCCTTTGCAAATTTTTTTACTGACCCAAAGTGGCTCACAGATCTTGCATACCTGTCTGACATTTTTGATAGACTCAATACCCTTAATTCGTCTCTTCAGGGCCCGAATTCAAACCTATTAACAATGTTCAATAAAATTGTGGGGTTTGTGAAGAAATTGGAGCGATGGAGAGGACAGGTTGATGGGGGTAATGTAGACATGTTCCCAACCTTGGATGAATTTGTTACGGAAAATGAGCTTAATTGGGATAATACAAAAAAAGAAATAACTCTCCATCTACAAGCCCTGTCTGCACATTTCAATAAGTATTTTCCTGAGCAGCATAGTTGGAACCAGTACGACTGGGTTCGTAACCCCTTCATCAAAAGCGCAGTGAGCAGAAGTGCCCTTCTGGACCTTTCAAGTGACCGAACTTTGAAGACACTGTTTGACTCGAACACACTGCAGGAATTCTGGCTGTCAGTGGAGACAGAATACGCTGAACTTGCGAGACTTGCAATTGATATACTTTTGCCTTTTGCCTCAACTTGGCTCTGCGAAGCAACATTTTCTATATTAACTTACATCAAAAGCAAGTATCGCTCACGCTTATTGACAGTGGACGATGATTTACGGATAGCTGTGTCGGGTATCAAACCACGGATTGGTATGTTGTGCTCTCAGAAACAGGCTCAGCCATCACATTAGGTAAGCTGCTAGATATGTACTACTGTTCAATATAATTATTTTTATGCATGCTATATGCAGCACATAATGCAGGTGAAACTCGAAAAATTTGAATATCGGCAAAAGTTATTGTATTTCAGTAATACAAATTTAAAGGTTAAACATATTTAAATATGTTTTTAAATAAATATGCGCATGATTTTCAGAGGGCCGACATTTCTGTATTTAAAATCCTGTAATATTCTAATATTCGAGGGGGGCGTGGTTCCGCAAGGTCTGTAACGGGAGAGTTTGACGGATCCTGTGGAAATACTGACGAGTGTAAAGAGTTACTGACGGGTGGAAAGAGTTTTATTGTGAGATTGTTTTGTATGCTGTAGCAAGGCTACGGTGAATGCACTGTTGGCGCGACTTTTGTTTATTGATTTGAGTTTTGTAAATAAAACATGCGAGTGCAGTCACGCCGACCCTGTCTTCTTCCTTCCAAACACTGAACCTCTTCACAACTTGTATAGCAATGATGTTCGTTTGCACGCACTTTTGGCAAATGAAATTAGACAAACTTGGAGGGGCACATATCCTAAAAGGTTGAAAACCCCTGGTTTAGAACAATTGAGAGCTCCATGAACCACGTGACCGTGCGCGCCACCGTGAGATGAAAGCATTTTGCACTTTGTTTCATATCAAAAGCAGGTTTGGCAATTTGAGATTTACTTGGGAAGAGTGAGATCGTGAGACAGAGCCTGAAAGCGTGTGTCTCAAATGCGTGAGAGTTGGCAACCCTGTGAGTGATGACTGCTGTGCTTGTGACCGGGTGCATGTTAACTGAAGGAGAGAACAGGCAGAGAACCCCCACTCCCCCACCCCCCCTCCACCCTTTATGACGTCAGGCCAGGAAAGACTTAATCTGCTTTGCCCTGTTCATGCACTACACTCTTATGTCCACAGAGATTCCCTGTGGAGGAGATCTGAACAGTTGTTTGTGTGTTACGGGTCACCCTCTAGAGGGGGACCGGTTTCTAAACAGAGGATGAGCAAGTGGGTGGTCTAGGCCGTTTCACTTGCTTATGTGGCGGCTGGGTGGTGGCCGGGCCCACTCAACTAGGAGTATGGCGGCCTCTCAGGCTCTTTTGGCAGGGGCTTCCCTGCAGGATGTTTGTGATGCGGCGGAATGGTCCTCGCCGCTCACTTTCGTCAGGTTTTATGAACTAGACATTAACACTACTCCAGGGGCTCTGGTGCTCGCTTCCTAATTACACAGGCGGGCATCCAGCTCCTATGGGGGAGTGGGTAGTCTCGTTCCCAAAGCGGTGACGCAGCTCGAGTTACCATGAAGGGGAACGTCTAGGTTACGTCTGTAACCTTAGTTCCCTGAGTAGGGAACGAGACGCTGCGTCACCCTGCCATACTCCCTGCATGCCCACGAGCACTTTGCTTCATCCTTTTTCAGAAGCTGTGGGCGTGTGTTTCCGGGGATACTTTATACTTTCCGGCCGATGACGTCACCGGCCTATGACGTTCCGTCTCTCTATTGGACTCATGACATACGTGCTTCACGACGCAATCACGCAGAGGCGTTCCCAAAGTGGTGATGCAGCGTCTTGTTCCCTACTCAGGGAACTAAGGTTACAGACGTAACCGAGACGGTCTGCATTTGTATAGAGTTTTTTCTTCAAACTGATGTGAAAATCATTGAGTCTACTCATTCACATAAAACAATACACTGATTTAAAATTTGTAAGACAGTTTCTCTTCACAAAGCCAATATGCGAGGATGCGTGATATCTAATGAATAATGATGAGATAGCACCTGAGATAACAAAGGACTCGCATTAATGAGCTGCATAATGAATGAGCTTCAGGTAGGCCTATGTAACAGAGAGCAACAGAGCAAAGGAAATATATATTTTTTGTAGTTTATTTTATTTGGAATGTAATCAACAAAGGCCTATTATATTTTAAATGATCAGAAGATTTGACTACACTGCAAAAAATGCTCTCCTTATTTGGTATTTTTTCTTGTTTCCAGTCCAAATATTTAAAATTCGAGTTTTTGCTTAGTTAGTTAGTTAGTCCCCAAGGAGAAATTCTGCTTAGGAACAGTGGAGAGTTGCTTCATAAAGGTAGACCAGATAACTTAAAACAATCTATATTCTCTGCCACAACAATTTATGATTTATTCAACTATAATTTATGATTTATTACACCAATTTATTAAAACACAACAATTAGCTAATGAGATTAAGACCATGTTTTTACTCCAAACTTACTTTTTATCACAAGTCAAATGTTTTAAAAACCTTATGTGATCTCATTTGGCTTTGGATCACAAAATCAGACTGAAAATATATTTTACAATATTCTGCTTAATTATAAAAGATTGAGTAGCATTGCATTATAAATACAATCTATTATGAAAACACCCAATATGGTATAAATAACACAGATAAGCCATATATTGTCGCGATTGTGTGTTTATCTTCAAACGTGGTATCTGCATGTTGGAGCGATTTCTGGAAGCTGTTTATGTGAATGTCACATGGTATCTTCTTCATGCGTGCTATATATGGATTACATGTGCCCGGAGCGCCCTCCGGCTGCCAGTATGAAGTATGAAGAGTTTTTTTATGAATGAGAGCAGCTGACGCTCGTATTACAATCTTTAGAAGGTACCGACGGTTTTCATATTCATAACTCCTGACACATATTAACAAATTACGGTCACTATATGACTTTGAGAATAAAACAGAGGTCAAAAATGGAAGCTTGAGTCTTAGATCTTTTAAATGATGTATAGTTTGTCAAGGTAATTACTAACATCTAACAATAATTGAGCTAATTTAAACAAAGAAAGCTTCAGTGCGCCCTCGTGCACAATGTGTTTGTCGATGTGTTAGTTTGAGCTGATGTGTGTGTGGGTGAATCTCAATAGAGCGCGTGCTTAGTGGGCGTGGTTGAATTAGTGTATAATGAGCCGCTCAGGAACAACTAACACCGCTCTGCTTTCAAACAGATTACATAAACACAGAATATTTGTTTTTGATTTGGTTTACAGTGTTTACAACCTGACATTTCAGCGTTTCTTTAGACATATGGCTCATGTTTGTGAGACAAGTTTTCAATAAGCTAGAGGTCATTTTCTGAAGACTATCTGAATGAACGTCTTTGACAGAGAGGCTGCAGATCGCGCAACATGATTGATTTCTTTATTTTGCAAAAAGCACAACAATTTGTTTTTATTGTGACTGTACTAAAAAAAATAGAAACTGAACAGATTATAATGATGTATAACACTCGCCTGAATGATAAAAAACTAGTTATTTGTTATTTAGAGTTATTTGAGTCTCTTTGGCACTGATAAGAAAAAAAGCAAGCCAATCACGCCGGCCCGACAGCCGACTCGAGAGGGTTAAATTAGTTTCAAATGCTTATATTATCATACAATCACTTCTTCACTTCCTTCAGGTATTGAGATCAACTATTAAAACATTTCCTCAAAAAACATAATGGCCATTAATAAACATATGAAAGCACAATCACAGTTTATATGTAAAGCCTTCAGAGGCTTATTCATTTTGAACATCCGCATGAACTTTCAGGTTGTTGCTATATCAAAAGTCCAGACAGCTGATCAGTTGATGCTTCTGGCAGCGGCTGCATTTACATGCACTTCCATCAGTGTGAATATTCAATGCCTTTAGAGGCGGTTTCCTTAAAGGACCTGTCAGTAATTTCGGGGGTTTTGACTCTTGATTCTTATTTTAACCAAATTGTCTTTTGGTATGTCTAGCATCATTACTTGTCAATCAACAAATATCTTAAACATATTTTATATAAAACAAATGTATACTGATGATATGTGATTGTTTCATACAGTGATGAATAGTGACTCTTTTTACTAAAATTAACTAACAATGAGCAATACAATTGTTACAGTATTAATCTTTGTTAGGTTTAATTAAAGTACAAATTTTCTTTATTAGTTTATAATAGCTCATATCCATTAAATAATATTAACAGATACAACAATTCATTTTTTTTTTAATAAAGAATGTTCATGTGATTTGCATATGTAACTTTCCATTTATATTCCCCTTCACATAGTTCAGGAAATATGCCAGTTAATTATTGAAGACAAGTAAATTATAGTCGAGCAGGTTTATTGTCATAATTGTCACAAAATGCTGCAAAAACTTTCAAAGAGAGTCACAGTTCAGAATTAAACTTTATTGATGTCCTGAATAATACAACTAAAATCATGATCATTTTTGGTTAAGAATAGGTGTATTGGACAAATGCTGTTTGTATGTCTATTTATTAATCAGTGTATTAGTGATGTTGTTTTAGTCCATAGAAACATTGCTGCTGTAGTTGAATCTAAACAGTGAATTTAAATAGTTTAATGTGAAAGTTGTGCAACACTTTAGTTTGGGGTCCAATTCTCATTGGCATATTGGCTGTTTATTAGCACATATTAATGCCTTATTCTGCATGACCGTATTCTACATCCCTTAATCCTACACAATACCTAAACTTAACCACTACAACAACCTTACTAACTATTAATAAGCAGTAAATTAGTTTATTGAAGCAAAAGTCATTTAACAGTGAATACGTGTTCCCCAAACTAAAGTGACCAAAAGTTATAATATTACAAAGATCTTTTTTACAAAATAACAATAAAAGTGACATTCAAATAAAATCTGATAAAATTACTAAACACAACACTTGATGATTAACAGCCCTATTTAGATGTTTCTAATGAACGATATAGGCATTACATTATTATTTAATTAACATGTTATTTATAATTATTTAATTATATGTTAATGTTTATTATAATAAGTCATTTAAAAATAGTCTTCTCACAGATCCATCTATACCCATCATTACATGGATAATCAGCCCATCCTGGTGAATAAGTCAAAGCACAGTCTTCGACAACGTTACCATTAGGCTCTGTAGGCGCCCAGAACCTGAAAGTACAGATCAGCATTAGATGTTCAGTGATGCTTTCTGTGTGATATGATACTGACTGTGAGAATCATTTATTAGATAATAATCAGTTATATTCAGTGATTTCTCACCCAGAGGTCAGTGTGCTGCCATCAACCCATTTCCATCTGCCCTCCACATCACTGTCAGTCAGACCAATCCAGACTAAATCACTGTTAGAAATGTTCTTAACAAAATCCTGAGGAGTCATTTGAAACACAATCATAAGGTGACAAAATACACATTTCACACACATTTTACACACACACACAAACACACACACACGCACACACACACACACTCGATTAATTCTCTCACTCACTTGTTCCTCTCTGTTGTTTATGATGATCAGATCTGCTCCTCTCTCTGTACAGTATCTTCTGCTCTCAGTCCAGCTCTTCTTCTCTTTGGATATGAAGTAACAACTGGATTGATAGCAAGTACATTCAGCTGTTAACAGAACAAGTTCAGCTGTTAGCTTTTTATTCTTATTTACAGTCGCCTGTCAGTAACTTATAACAGATAGTAAACTCATAGATTGTGTACACTGAAAGTTACTGAGAGCACAACACAACTCCATCATGCTTTATAGCAAATAACTATAGACTAAAGAAACCTTACCACAAATTTTAAGATAATTTCTTAGCTGGTCTCTCTCATTGGTCAGCTTTTCATTCTTGGATATTAGCTGGACTCTCTCATTGGTCAGCTTTTCATTCTTGGATATTAGCTGGACTCTCTCATTGGTCAGCTTTTCATTCTTGGATATTAGCTGGACTCTGTCATTGGTCAGGTTTTCATTCTTGGATATTAGCTGGACTCTCTCATTGGTCAGGTTTTCATTCTTGGATATTAGCTGGACTCTCTCATTGGTCAGGTTTTCAATCTTGGATATGAACTGTTGTCTCTCTTGAGTGAACATGACACACAGCACTATGACTGCAGTCAGCAGAAGAACACACAGCAGCACCAAACACACTGCAGCGGCTCTGGAGCTTCTGATCCTCACACAAACACTTTCTGTAGATTAACAAACATCATGTTATTCTCATTATTTGCACTTAACACAGCTCACATCAACTGAAAACATGCAAACTGAGTGAATTATTAATCTCTACCTGTAAATTCAGATGATTTGCCTTGCGTTGAGTCTGTGATCTCTTTTCCAATTTTACCTTTAATAACGTCATCATTTTCATAGATCTCATCAGTGGTTTGTCCATCTTTTCTGTGCAGGTTAAACTCCATTCTA
Source organism: Gobio gobio (assembly GCF_949357685.1). NCBI lineage: Eukaryota > Metazoa > Chordata > Actinopteri > Cypriniformes > Gobionidae > Gobio > Gobio gobio. Next base: position 11,729,127 of record NC_137118.1, read on the forward strand.
TATTTTCATTTACACTTTCAGACAGTTTCCGTGTCGTCAGGATGCCAACAAACTAGTACTAGTTTCTCTCTTGGAGTGGACTGAGTTTCGTTCCTCATCTGTGTTTGTGTGGCCAAAATTTATACAGAGAGAAACCTTTTGTTTTTATGGTAATGTTTCAAGTATTTATGCACAAAGGAACTTCAACTCACCAGAGAAGTACAATACACTTTTTTTTTTTAATTTTTATAAATGTTTGGATTGGGTTCATTTTAATGGGATTTAAATACACATATTAAGGCATACACTCTATAAAAAAAAAAGGTTCTATATGGCACCAAAAATGGTTCTTGGCTCGTAATCATAGGGGAACCTTTTTTAGTGCTAAATAGCACCAATTTTGGTGCTTCAGCGGTTCTTCAGAGGTGCTATATAGCACCTTAGTCAAAGAACCGGTGAAGAACCTCTGAAGAACCACTGAAGCACCAGAATTGGTGCTATAAAGCACTAAAAAAGGTTTAAGAAAATGTTTTATTAAAAAGAGTCAACTTTAGCTTTTCATAGCCAAGCCACTCATAACTCATAACATAGTTTTGATGATGTAAACCAACAACATTACAATTTAGCTTTCTGTACTTTATTTTAAAAAGCATAACAGCAAAAAAAAACGTTATTCAGGGATTGACAATAAGGATTTTTATTCTATATAGTTTTTAATGAATAAGTTCTTTAATATTATACATTTACGGTAATGGTGACAAGGAGACTTAACTTTAAAAGGATAGTTCACCCAAAAATGAAAATTCTGTCATTAATTACTCACCCTCATGTCGTTCCAAACCCTTAAAACCTCTGTTCATCTTTGGAACACAAATGAAGATGTTTTGATGAAATCCGAGAGCTCTCTGACCCCTCCATAGACAGCTAAAAACATTGTTAAAATAGTCCATGTGACTACAGAGGTTCAACCTAAATTTTATGAAGCGACGAGAATACTTTTTTGAAAACAAACAAAAATAATAACTTTTTTCAACAAATTCGTTCTAGCCCATGTCAGTCTCCTACTCAGTTTACGTTGTAAATAGTGCCGCGATTTCGAGTTCTACGGCAGCCGATGCTGTTCACGTGAGCACCACGACATGATGACGCAGGAGCTGCACTGTATTTACAACATACCGTAAATCCTCTAATATTGGCCTGTATTCCATTAGCGGCCGGGTCTCCAACATTGGCCGGTCTCGCTGTCACCGAAGGTAAATAAAGGCCGGTCTCTAATAGCGGCCGGGGCTATTATTAGAACCAACGTTTTTCTGGGCAGGCCTCAACATTATGCTTGCTTGTGATAGTAACATGCAAGTACCACAGGGTACTGGTCATGTCAATCACCCAGACATCCCAAGTCTCCCGCATATTTATAGCGGCTCCCTGATGCCCGCAAATTAGTAAAATTCTCCCGCAATCTAGAGCGAGCGAGCAAGAGCGCGCATGCGAGACACAAACTGTGCACGCGCGCACGGCAGAGAGGGAGAGAGAGCGAGAAACCTTACGTGTGTGTGCTAGTGTGCACCTAATGAAGCGCATGTAAGACGGAGAGCGTCCTGATTGGCTTGTTTCGGTAAGTCAACCAATCAATTGTCAGTGTGGGCGGGCTTTTATCTCTTCTCCCGAACCGAATTAATCAGTTCAGTGTATTTAGAAACTGGAGCGCCATGGCAGAGGGAGAGTGCCCCAAAAAACGAAAGTATAAAGTATAAACATAATGACAATCTTGCACGCTCTACAGTTTGTAACTAACATGTTATGGTTGAGTTAAACAAGTTTCATTTCATGTGCATATTTTTCAGGTCGGCTAGTTGCCAAGGCTACATGAAAACAACAAACTCCTTAGACCTGTTTAAAGTTGCAATGAAATATAAATAAAAGCAGTTTACATAAATAGTATAAGCAGCTTATGTAAATAGTAAAAGTGATCTACATAATTTTAGGAGAGATACCTCCCTGAAATGACTTTTTTCAGGTTGGGATGTCTGATCACCTCACTCTTGACTCGCACTTGAGACTTCAGTCACCGGGTCCGGTAGGCTAACGTTTACGGCGCGAGGATGAGAACAGACGCGCAGCGGTCAGCGGAACATGAGGAGGACGAAGAGCCTATGTTTGCTACGTTTTTGTTACCATATTTCTACACTGGAATTTAGCCTGAATTACCGGTATTTGTTGTTAATGTTCTGTATGCATACCATAATGTTATGGTAACTGTACGTTTTCAATAAATGAACCTAGTATTTTATAGGTTGAAATAGACGCAAAATCTCATTTTTAGTCATTCTACTGGTAGTTTGATTTGCTCAAATAGAAATTGAGGCCTGCCTCTAATTCTGGCCTCCTTCCAATAAAGGCCTGGACCGCGATGCGCTTGAGTAAAATAAAGGCCCGGGCCTATATTAGAGGATTTACGGTAAACTAAGTCAGAGACTGGCACAAGCTAGAACGAAATTGTTGAACAAAATCATTATTTTTGTTTGTTTTTGCATGCAAAAAGTCACATAAAATTAAGGTTGAACCAGGAGTCACATGAACTATTTTAACAATGCTTATGTGGGGTCAGAAAGCTCTCGGATTTCATCAAAAAATATCTTAACCCCATAACTGTCACCATCCTGCTGGCGGGACACCTGGCACTCTTTTTTTTGATCACCTTTTTTTCTTATCATATATGTTAGTAATTATCATAATTAATGATCATTAATTATCAATTAGGTATCATTCGAAAGCTTATGAAATCAAAATTCATCCTGTGAAATCCGTTTTGAAAATGGACAATGCGTTACCATGGAAACGGTACTTTAAATTCTTCTAGCGGGTTCCTCCCCTAGTGGGCAGTGTCATGTTTCATATTACAACATTTATTTTAACTACTTTATAATCAAAATCTTTTCTAATCTTGACAAAACACATATCGTCGGAAAGGTCTGAGTCTCAAGGTTTCATATTTGGTGACCTTTTTTTTATGGAAGTGACATTTGGACAGAAATTTTTAGGAAAATGCATCAAAAAACAATCAATGGAATTTGGATGACACCCGTAGGCTGTTTTTGGTATTGCTCCTAAACAAAATCTCGTGGGAACTAAAATTTTTGTGATATCAACTTCAAATTTGGAACACAACTTGGTTAGACATATGGCTTTGATTTTATAGTAATTTTAGATTAAAACATTTTTGTAAAATATATATTTTATTTAAAATAAAAAATATTTAGTACAGTATTTTTTTATTTACTGTAAATTTAAACTTCCATAACTTTCATATTTTGAATTGCTTTCACTTCAGCAATAATCTTTAAAACAAGACCAAACTTAGGTCTATATTCCAAAGCGTTCTTGAATTACAGCCCTTTAAGTTTAAGGATAGTGCATTGTCATGTCTATTCTCAAAAAGGGGGGTAACAGTTAAGGGGTTCATTTGTGTTCCGAAGATTTGAGAGAGAGACATTACTTTTGTGTTACTCTTCCTCACCTGGGCTGGGCTTGTTTTTTATTTTATATTTAATAACAACAAAAAAGTTCTATTTTTGTCAAATGTTAAGGCCCTTTTACACCAAAAGTGAAATGAATAAGCCTCTGAAAGAAATGCAAATTCCCACCTGTACAGTAGAGGGCGCAGTTTAAAAAAAATAATCTTTCAGCTGTGCTGCCATTCTGGATTGAAGAAGAATAGGACACATGTCTACACGCTTCAGCAATTTTAAAAAAATGAAACACAAAAGTGATGTTTATCTAAAGTCATTTTTGCTTATTTATTAGTATGGTTGAAGTGAACTGCAATACCTGTGCACTTACGGCCCAAGCCCTTTTGAGGCCCTAAGCAGAATTTTGTTTGGGGGCCCCTCAGTGCCACCAATACGATTGACTATTGTCAATTCTTGATCAATCGCACACCCAGTATCAATGTTAGTAGTTATAGCTGTGTTGCTTACATCATGTCTGGCTGTCATGTTTTTACTCTTATACGGTTTTTAATTATAACAGTAGCAAACCCACAAGAGTGGTCAGGTGTTAATATTCAAAGCCCTACAGTACTGCAGTTCAGACTGGGATATGTAAGTAGTCTCTTATGCTGAATATCCTCACTTTTCCCCAGGATTCTTTGATGAATAGAAGGTTCAAAAGAACAGCATTTCTCTGAAATGGAAAGCTTTCAAAAAATCCTAAAAATATTGTACAAAACAGTTTTCAACACTGATAATGTCTGCCAAATGCATAAATGTAAATAATCATAAATGTTTGTTGGGCATCAAATCGTCATATTAGAATGATTTCTGATGGATCATGTGACACTGAAGACTGGAGAAATTATGATAAATTCAGCTTTGATCACAGGAATAATTTACACTTTAGCTACTATTTTTCACATAGAAAACAGCTGTTTTACATTATAATAATATTCCACAATATTACTGTTTTTACTGTATTTTTGATCAAATAAATGCAATCCTGCTGAGCAGAAGAGACTTATTTTAAAAACCAGAAATGTTGAATTCTTTCAAACATTAAACAGAGCTTTTATTTTGGCAGAAATACAATTTTATTTTTTGTATTCCATTTGACTGTGTAGAAAGAACCTTTTTATTTTCTAAATAAAAACTTCCAAAATGTAGAACTTATAATTCCAAGGGGACGATAGCATTTGCAGAAAAACATTTAAGCTATGCTGTACTCCGTCCAAAGCATGCAGCATGTCAGACAAGATATTCGCAAAAAACCATAGCGTATTCTCAAATCCATCCATTCATAAAAAGGTTACCGGGCAACTGACGAGTACATTTTAGCGCCGATTTTTTCGCACTTTAGGCTTTGAACTCTGGCTAACAAGCATAGTGTCAGGCCGATGGCGCCGCGAGCTTGTGCAGCGCTGTCAGAATCAATCCGTGCATATATTAGAAAACGTTAAAAAAAAAAATTTTAAACTTTGTTTAAGGCCATTTTGCGATTTCAATCATAAAATAACACGCAGCAAAAAGTCATTTCACATGCTCTTGGGGGCCCCCTGGTGGCCAAGGGGGCCCTAAGCAGCCGCTTAGTTCGCTTATGCCTTGGGCCGGCTCTGACTTACTCACAATTTCTCTCAACATGGGGACAGGAGAGCTGTCAGTCAATAATAAATGGATAAACAAAATAACGTGCGTTACTTATTTGAAAAAGTAACTTATATTTTGTACTTATAATTTATATTTTTAAAAGTAGTTTTACTTTACTAGTTACTTGAAATCTTTAAAAGTAATCTGATTACATAACTCAAGTTACTTGTAATGTATTTCCCCAAAACTGATTGTATGTAAATTGTATATGAATTTCTTAGAAATACTAAAGTTTTAGATAGGCAGATGCTATTTGCACTAACTGCAAACATCAGTTACTTATTACTCTGTGCAAATAACAATAGTGTAAATAGTGTCAGATCATATTTGTACCTCAGTGTATTGAGGTAGTTTATCATAGTATCATATAACATATTCAGATATGATCAGTGTTGGGCAAGTTACTGAAAATTAGCAATTAGTTAGTTACTAGTTTGCTTATTTTAAGAGAAATTGAATTACTCTACCAATTACTGTATATCAAAAGTAATTAGTAACTAGGGAAAGTAACTTTTAAGTTACTTTTATGTCTGCTTTTTAAATGTAAATATGAACAGTACTGAACAGTCAAACACAATAAACATATTTTTTTAGACCTCTTTATTGTAATCAACAGGGCAACAGGCCTTCAAATCAAGCAGTAATACAAAAGTCCCTTTTAATGCTTGAAACGAAATAACTGTCTCAGTCATTTAACAATGTATTTTTTACCACATTAGGCCCAATGAAATAAAAGTGATTGGCCTACAGTATTAACATTAATTAAAAGAGAAATCAAAGGTGCCTTGAGGTGCTGCATATAACTGAATATGTGATTTAACAAAAGCGCAACAAAATGGTTTTAACAAACATGCCTCATAATGCAAAGCTAAATAAGAGATGAGAATCTCAACAAATGTTAAAATGGGATAAGTCTCATCTCAAAGCTCAAATCAACGCTCATCGTTCTGAAAAGCGTGGTGTGCTCTGATTGGCCAGCGATCCAGTGCATTGGGATTGGCCCGAATACCTAATGCATCTGACGAAGAACAGAAGAGATGTTTTATATTAAATTTAGTTTCTTGCAGAATAACAATAAAACAAAATGTTTTTTGAAAACTAAATAAATTCTCGATAAAAGACTTAAATGGATTGTTCTCTATATAATTTTAAAAATTTTACATTTTAGGTGAACTATCACTTTAATGATTATCAGGTAAAGCATGTGTGTTTGTAAAGTAGGCCTACTGTATTTATTTAAAATCAGTGGTGTCCGTTATCGTTGTTCACTTCACCTGACAAAATACATTCATTCAGAACACACATTTATTCACATACATTACATATTGTTATATAAGATGAGCGTAACTTTTAATAATATGGGGAAGTTCCCAACTTTAAACAAATAACCATTTAAATGTTTAGGACGTTTGAATTGTACTGTAAGAATGTAGAGGGAGATATAAAAACTCTGACTTGTTAATGTTTTCTCATTAAAATCCAAAGATTTCCTTTTAATTCAATAGAATGTGAATTAAAATACTAGAGAATACAGATATGGTGGAATCACTTTTTATGACATCATGAGCAATCCAGTCATTTACTGTATATATAAAAAAATCAGTTGTGGTCATCCTCCATTAATAAGGTTAAGAAACACTGCTTTAGCTGATAATCATTTATTACAGAAGTTTTATACTGTTAAACTTGTTTAAAAAAAGGTGTGTGATGTTATGGCAGTATGAGTTGTGAAATCCTCTTCTCACACATCCATTGTAAATCTCTATTACATGCTTCATCATGCCACCCTACTGAATTAGCCCAATCTGTTGCGGACACTGGAGGCACAGTCACAGCACAGTTCTCTGTTGTTCCTCCATCAGGCTGTCCAGATGCCCAGAACCTGAAACTACAGATCAGCATTAGATGTTCAGTGATGCTTTCTGTGTGATATGATACTGACTGTGAGATTAATTTATTATATATTAATCAGTTATATTCAGTGATTTCTCACTCAGAGGTCAGTGTGCTGCCAACAACCCATTTCCATCTGCCCTCCACATCACTGTCAGTCAGACCAATCCAGACTGCAGCAGCACCAGACATGTTCTTGACAAAATCCTGAGCAGATGAAACAGTTGCACATTTATAGCATAAACAGACAATAGACACATCCCTCATTTAGCTGCTACAAACACACACACACTCGATTCATTCTCTCACTCACTTGTTCCTCTCTGTTGTTTATGATGATCAGATCTGCTCCTCTCTCTGTACAGTATCTTCTGCTCTCAGTCCAGTTCTTCGTCTCATTGGATATGTAGTAACAACTGGATTGATTGCAAGTCCATTCAGCTGTTAACAGAACAAGTTCAGCCGTTAGCTTTTTATTCTCATTTACAGTCACCTGTCAGTAACTTATAACAGATAGTAAACTCATAGATTGTGTACACTGAAAGTTACTGAGACCACAATCCAACTTCATCATGCTTTATAGCAAATAACTATAGAAACTACTAATTACTAAAGAAACCTTACCACAAATATTAAGAATGGATATTAGCTGGTCTCTCTCATTGGTCAGGTTTTTATTCTTGGATATGAACTGTTGTCTCTCTTGAGTGAACATGACACACAGCACTATGACTGCAGTCAGCAGAAGAACACACAGCAGCACCAAACACACTGCAGCTGCTCTTGAGCTCCTGTTCCTCACAGAGTCATTTCCTGAAGATGATAGACATTATGCTAGTCTATTTTCTTCTTCATTTAAAAAAAATACATCAGCTTTTAAAAGTGAATGTATTAGAAGCTCAATTACCTGTTTGTTGTGGTGTTTGGGTTTTCACTGTTTGGGTGTCAAAGTCCTCCGTGTCATATTTCTTATGTTTCATGTCTCTGACAGCCTCGGCACTGATGTAGATGTCAACGGTCTTCTCTATTCTGTCTTCTGATTCCATCATCGAACCTTTATCCATACCGACATTCACAAACCTGGACATTTTTAGTGCAGTTTGGATGGCTACAACTATGAACCGTAAATCTGAAGTATTTAACAACGCTATAAGTCAAACCTAACTAACTATCTCTCCCGAGGTGCAGTTTTTGTACTTCTGATGTCTGTAGTAATATTTCATGTATTTATGCAAAAAGGAACTTGCAACACATAGGAAATTAACACAAATTTCTCAATATTCTGCAATGGGTGAACTAGCCATGACATTGTTAGTGTGGTTGTGCACCTTTTATTAGCAAATGCACATCTAGAAGCGCATTTGTGAGGTCAGGCACTGATGTTGGATCATCACACCAAGTTCCGCCACACCAAACTCGCTCATCTATGTCTTTATGGACCTTGCTTTGTGCACTGGTGCACAGTCATGTTGGAACAGGAAGGGGCCATCCCCAAATTGTTCCCACAAAGAGAACTGAGCCTTTATATCTCCTTTATAAAAGCTTTACGAGGCATAAATAGTCCTCACTTTAGATGAGCTCACAAAAATAATTATCTGACAACTACTAAATGTTTTAACTACCTGAATTAATCATTAATTACAGTGGAAATGCATGTTTATAAAGCATTTATTAACACACTGAGCAACTATTACTATATGTCTAAATAAAAAGATAACAATAAATGTACATTTAGATAGTTTATTAATCCTTTACTTACACTTTCTAAATGATCTGATGAACCACTGACAACTCCTACATAACTGGTTTGTAAATAATGTAATACTCAATTTAGAAATGCTACATTTATCATTTATAAAGTATGAAAATAAAATTATTAAACACATTATAGATATGCTTATAAATCAAGAATAAAGCATTTATAGCTGTATTTATAAACTGCCTATTAATGTATATTAATGCTTTATAAATGATGAATTAACTATTTACTAATGCTTTTCTAATGATTTATAGTGTGTAGTTATTATAAAGTGTTACCCATTTTTTAACAAATTTTAACATTTAAAAACAGACATGTTCAAATTCCAAAGCTTGATTATATTGGTAAGACTGACTCAGTAATGCACAACACAACTTTGGAATGTGAACATGTCTTTTTTTAAATGTTAAAAGTAATTTTAATTAATACAAATTATATGTTTCAACCACGGTGGAATTGGCAGACGTTCCTTAGGCATAATACGCCGTGGTACCGGGTCAAAGCATTCTCAAGTATAAATATGCAGCTATAATGCATGTAGGTGACTTTGAATTAATATTTAATGTCAATATACAATGGATACATACACTTAAACTGATCGTAGCATTGATATCTTTGTAAGACTGCCGAATCTAGAACAGTGGCAAGGAAAACTAACTTTACCGCGCTCAGAGAGCCCTCTAGAGGTCGGGAGCATTGCCGTTGTGTTGTGGTTTGATTTTGTTGTGTTGTGCCTTGATTTTGTTGTGTTGTGCCTTGATTTCATTGTGTTGTGGCTTGATTTCATTGTGTTGTGGCTTTTTCGTTGTGTTGTGGCTTAATTTCGTTGTGTTGTAGCTTGATTTCGTTGTGTTGTGGCTTGATTTCATTGTGTTGTGGCTTTTTCGTTGTGTTGTGGCTTAATTTCGTTGTGTTGTAGCTTGATTTCGTTGTGTTCTGGCTTGATTTCGTTGTGTTGTGGCTTGATTTCGTTGTGTTGTGGCTTGATTTCGTTGTGTTGTGGCTTGATTTCGTTGTGTTGTGGCTTGATTTTGTTGTGTTGTGGCTTGATTTCGTTGTGTTGTGGCTTGATTTCATTGTGTTGTGGCTTGATTTCGTTGTGTTGTGGCTTTTTTGTTGTGTTGTGGCTTGATTTTGTTGTGTTGTGACTTAATTCCGTTGTGTTGTGGCTTGATTTTGTTGTGTTGTGGCTTGATTTCGTTGTGTTGTGGCTTAATTCCGTTGTGTTGTGGCTTGATTTCATTGTGTTGTGGCTTGATTTCGTTGTGTTGTGGCTTGATTTCATTGTGTTGTGGCTTGATTTCGTTGTGTTGTGGCTTTTTTGTTGTGTTGTAGCTTGATTTTGTTGTGCTGTGGCTTTTTCGTTGTATTGTGGCTTAATTCCGTTGTGTTGTAGTTTGATTTCATTGTGTTGGGGCTTGATTTCATTGTGTTGTGGCTTTTTCATTGTGTTGTGGCTTGATTTCGTTGTGTTGTGGCTTAATTCCGTTGTGTTGTAGCTTGATTTCATTGTGTTGTGGCTTGATTTCGTTTTGTTGTGGTTTAATTCCGTTGTGTTGTGAACTTATGTCCTGCTATTTGTTGAGCTTAGCTTTAAGAAAATTGTAATGGTGTACATTTCGGAGATATCAAGTGTATAAAGTCCCATTAAACATTTCACATACATCACAATGACGGTGATGCATGTGCAAACTCCGTTCATGTTGGACGCTTCATGTGTTTCGAGTAGCTCAGTATATCTTCAGCAAGCTGAAGCACAAACTGCCGCAAATGAAACTCAAATATTCAGTGTGGAATCCTGAAGCTCAACACCGTTGGTTCCTGGGCTAGCACTAACGTGCTTCCGTCATCATACATAACCTGAACTTGTGCAGCGATTGGTGGGAACAATCATACCTCTATTAATAATCTTTAAGCTGAAGTGACATACAATAATTTCCTCAATGCATAATTTATTATGCATAATAAATCTGACTAAAATATACATTTTGATCAAATATTTGTTGTTGTTGTTGTTGTTGGCAAACATAAATGTGCCATTCAAATAAGTATATTTTTATGATGGCAGTAACTGTAAAGTGACTATTGTTAGGGTAATCAAAAGCCCAATAACTAGTCTGTGCTTTTGTTTTTATTTATTTTAATTATTAGTTTAGTGAATTTAACTTCTGCTTTAAAAATCATTCATTTGTTTTTAGATTGTAATATCAGAATGTAATGGGATGTTACTTCTTTTTTGCACATAATAGGCCTATTATATGCACGTGTTTGTTTTCATAGACTTCAAAATGAACATTGTTTGTAGGACAATATTGGTTTTCTGGCCATATCGTCCGGCCCTACCTTATGGCATGCTTTAAATGCTGAATTTACCATGTTTTAGCTAAGCAGTAGTGATACATTAGTATATCACTTGTTAAATGGGATCCACTTTATATTAGGTGGCCTAAAGTACAATGTATTAACATTTTAACTAATCATTTGATACAATGCACTTATTGTGTACATACATATTTTTACATTGTACTTACATTCAAAAAAATACCTGCATGTAATTATGTCTGTAATCAATTTTTGTAGTTACATTTGTAATTACACAGTTGACACTTACCTTACACCTAACCCTTTAACTTACCCATACCACCACACCTGTCCCTAACCCTATCCGTATCCCACCTCAATATCAGCAAAGGTGTTTTGCAATACAATTTGAACACAGTAAGTACATTGTACTTATTTTTTGATGTAAGTACATAGTAGTTAAGGCCACCTAATATAAAGTGGGGCCGTTAAAGGGTTATTTAAAAATGTGTACATTCAGTCCTGAATTAGTACTAATTCGGTTTGTTGGCGCCCCCCCCCCCCCAAAAAAAATGTTAGCACCAGCCACCACTGGTTTAGATGTGTATTTTATCTTATTTAACAGTAATTATGATTTTGCATTGTAACTACTGTGCATAACCATAGTGAATAACTGTACATAAGTTGTATGCGCATGCATTACAAAGCATGCATTCAGATGTCAGGAGAATCATTTTAATATTTGCAATACAAATGTTGAGGTATCTCGACCGTCAGCTGATCTGTTATCTGTAATAAAGAGGAACGTAACTTTCAATATGCATGAGGGAAGTTCCCAACTTTAAACAAATAACCATTTAAATGTTTAGGATGTTTGCGTTGTTCTGTAAGAATGTACACACAGGGAGACATCAGATATAAAAACGCTGACTTGTTAATGTTTTTTCATTAAATTATCTTTTAATTCAAAAGAATGTGAATTAAAATACTAGAGAATATTGATATGGATTCACTTTTTATGACATCATGAGCAATCCAGTCATTTACTGTATATAAATCAGTTGGGCGTGCAGGAACAAGGTTAAGAAACACTGCTTTAGATGATAATCAATCATTACAGAAGTTTTGTACTGTTATGCTAACAGTGTGTGATGTTCCTATGGCAGTATGAGTTATGAAATCCTCTTCTCACACATCCATTGTAAAGCTCCATTACATGCAATATCACGTCACCCTACGAAATAACCCCAGTCTGGTGTAGACACAGGCACAGTCACAGCACAGTTCTCTGCCTGACCTCCATTAGGCTCTCCAGATGCCCAGAACCTGAAACTACAGATCAGCATTAGATGTTCAGTGATGCTTTCTGTGTGATATGACTGACTGTTAGAATCATTTATTAGATATTAAAAAGTTCAGTTCATTGATTTCTCACCAAGCGGTCAGTGTGCTGCCATCAACCCATTTCCATGTGTTCTCCACATCACTGTCAGTCAGACCAATCCAGACTGCAGCAGCTACAGACATGATCTTAACAAAATCCTGAGCAGATGAAACAGTTGCACGTTTATGTAATACACAGTCAATAGACACATCCCTCATTTAGCTAGCTGCTACACACACACACACACACACACACACACTCGATTCATTCTCTCACTCACTTGTTTCTCTCTGTTGTTTATGATGATCAGATCTGCTCCTCTCTCTGTACAGTCTCTTCTGCTCTCAGTCCAGTTCTTCTTCTCATTTGATATGAAGTAACAACTAGATTGATAGCAAGTCCATTCAGCTGTTAACAGAACAAGTTCAGCTTTCATTTACAGTCGCCTGTCAGTAACTTATAACAGATAGTAAACTCATAGATTGTGTACACTGAAAGCTACTGAGAGCACAACCCAACTCCATCATGCTTTATAGCAAATAACTATAGACTAAATAAACCTTACCACAAATATGAAGATTATTTCTTAGCTGGTCTCTCTCATTGGTCAGGTTTTCATTCTTGGATATGAACTGTTGTCTCTCTTGAGTGAACATGACACACAGCACTATGACTGCAGTCAGCAGAAGAACACACAGCAGCACCAAACACACTGCAGCGGCTCTGGAGCTTCTGTTCCTCACACAAACACTTTCTGTAGATTAACAAACATCATGTTATTCTCTTTATTTGCACTTAACACAGCTCACATCAACTGAAAACACGCAAACTGAGTGAATTATAAATCTCTACCTGTAAATTCAGATGATTTTCCTTACGTTGAGTCTGTGATCTCTTTTCCAATCGTACCTTCAATAACGTCATCATTTTCATAGATCTCATCAGTGGTTTGTCCATCTTTTCTGTGCAGGTTATACGCCATTCTATATTTTTAGTTTCAGTGTTGTCAGGATGCCAACAAACTAGTACAAGTTTGTTCCTCATCTGTGTTTGTGTGGCCAGAATTTATACAGAGAGAAACCTTTTGTTTTTATGGAAATGTTTCAAGTATTTATGCACGAAGGAACTTCAACTCACCAGAGAAGTACAATACACTTATTGTTTTTTTATAAATTTGTGGATTTGGTTCATTTTAATGGGATTTAAATACACATATTAAGGCATACTCATTCAGTGTCTTTGTTTAAATTCATCTGGGGTTTGTTCATTTTGACAGTGAGTGCTGTTGGAAAACTATTGCAGCTTTTAAAATGTTTAGATTGTTGCTGGTACATCAAAAGTCCAGACCGGTGATCAGTTTATGGTTTTAGCAGTGGCTGCATTTATACGTTCTTCAATAATTGTACGTTTTTTGATTATTTTCAAGGAGGTGGACTTGGATCTACTGACAGTAACTTATGGGCCAAATCTGTTGAGGTACATCCACACCAAAATATAATTTGGTGTTTCTAGTGCAATTGGCTACAAATATTTCTGGTATTAAAAAGAGTCATCTTTAGCTTTTCATAGCCAAGCCACTCATAACTCATAACATAATTTTGATGATGTTAACCAACAACATTACAATTTAGCTGTCTGTACTTTATTTAAACAAGCATAACAGCAAAAACTGTTATTCAGGGATTGACATTAATGATTTATATTCTATATTGTCTTTAATGAATCAGTTCTGTAATGTTATAAGGTAATGACGACAAGGAGATTTAACTCTAACTTTGTTCTGTCCATAGTGCAATCGTCAACATCTCTCATACATTAGTATAATCAGTATATAATATATATTATGCGAAATAAACAGGGTTTTTTGAAAGGGGTCAGATCAATCTTGATGACACTGTACCTCAATGTATTATAATATCACAAATGAACTGATGATGATTCAGAAGGAAAACACGACCGGGAGTTTATTGTTGCTGTACTAACACAACTTTCATGCACATCTGATGGACAGAGAAACCCCACACTCTTTTTTCAGTGTTGTTTTTAATTTTGTGTATATTTGAGCTTATAGTTTGCTTTGTACATTAGGTTAAAGTTAAAGTAAACTTTATTATTCAACTGAACTGTGCATGTAAGCTGTTTTAAACTCTTACCTTAGGCAAGGCAAGTTTATTTATATAGCACATTTCATACACAGTTGCAATTCAAAGTGCTTTACAGAAATGGAATTAAAATATTCATAAGAGAATAAAACAAAAACAAACCTTACTCCATCCACGCACTAAATGTATTTGAAAGAATGCAGTTTTCTAATATATTGACTTATGTAATGTCAATGGTACTGTATGACCGCTTTCAGATGCGGCTAAAATTACAACAGCAGTAGTTGCATATAAAAATATTTTAATTATTTGATCAAAATTATTGCTATAGGGACAATTCAGTAGTCGCTGGATATTGGGACATGTCCCTAGCATTCCTACTAAATTCTACACCCTTGGTTATGGACATAGTGGTATGTGTTGTTCCCCTGTTTTACACTGCATGATCAATCAGCACTGAATGTGAAGCATGTTTTTTGTCATTGTATGGAAAAAGTTTTTTTTTTTTATTTAATTGTAAGTATATGTATGAAATACTCTGGGTTACAGGGTTTGTGAAAGACTTCTAAGGTGATTGATTGGTTGTGCTATAAAAGGTTTAGTTAAAAAAATTTCGTTATTTTTTTAAATAAATATAAGTTATGTCTACAATTGATTTTATGTACATACAGTTGTGTGCAGTGTTGGGGAAAGTTACTTTTAAAAGAAATGCATAACAATATTGTGTTGCTCCCTAAAAAAAGTAACTTATTGCGGTACTTGGTTACTTTTTATGGAACGTTATGCATTACATTACTTTTGCGTTACTCTTTCTCACCTGCATGGGCTGGGCTTGTTTGTTTTACAAACATTTGCAATATTTTTGGCAAATGTAAAGGCCTTTTCACACCAAGGGCCCTATTTTAACGATCTGAAACGCAAGTGTCAAAGCGCGAAGCGCAAGTAACTTTGTGGGCGGGTCTCGGCGCTGTTGCTATTTTCCCGGCGGGATAAATGGCTCTTGCGCCCGGCGCAAATCTAAAATGAGTTGGTCTGAAGTAGCTTCATTATTCATAGGTGTGGTTTGGGCGTAACGTGAATAAACCAATCAGAGCGTCATCCAACATTCCCTGTAAAAGCAGGTGCGCAAGTTCCATTATGGATTGCTATTATTATGGCGTATTTACCAGGCGCACGCCAGGAGCGGTTCACAGCCGAGGAGACTGATGTTCTTGTAAGAGCAGTGAAAGACAGAGAAGTTGTGTTGTATGGGGATGGGAGAAACCCACCCAAAATAGCGTCGGTTAAACAGGCGTGGGAGGAAATAGCCACAATTGTTTCATCAGCTGGCATCCCCAGGACGTCGCACCAGTGCCGCAAGCGCTACAATGACATCAGAAGACGGGGAAAGTCCAAGCTTGCCAGCATCAATCGGGCACGCCGTGTAACGGGAGGTGGATCTGCCTCTACTCAGGACCTGACGCCAGCAGAGGACATCGCTGCGTCCACCCTCACCGATTTTTTTTCCTGGTTCTTGACGGACAAACCAATTTGTTAGATGTCCTTATATACATATATGTCTTGCCAGAAGTTGCCACTATTGGGCAAACAGGTCTCCTTAATTATTAGACTACAATTAGCCTGAATAATTTGTAAGCTAGATTTATGCCTATTTTTTCACATCTTCGTGGCACACCACAATGATTTCCGTCATCTCTGTGTTAATATTTTTTAGTGTAACAATTTATGATTTGCAAAAATAACTGTTGCATCTGTGTAGATTACATGAGCAAAGTGTATACGCGTTGTGCACGCTATACATTATGGTCAAGCATGCGCCCTTAAAGGGGTGGTAAACCACGATTTCACTATTCTAACTTTAGCTAACGTGTAATGTTGCTGCTTGAGCATAAACAACATCTGCAAAGTTTCAACGTTCAAAGTTTAAAGCAAAGGGAGATATCTGCTTTTAAAGAAATCAGTTTCTAAGAACTACAGCAAACGGCCAGTAGGCGACTACACACATTCCTCCAGGGTTGGTGACATCACCAGGCTCAATATTTACATAAACCCCTCCTCCGAGAATATTAAATAAGGGGGGGTGAGGCCATTTTGTATCGCGGCGCTGTTGTGGTATGGTAGGCTGGAGTGTTGTTGCCGCGATGCCGAGGAAACGCTGTTATTTTCATCCGGATTGCAGGTCTGGGGCACTTGCTCTGTTCAGCCTTCCTTGGGACGGGGGTGC
Source organism: Gobio gobio (assembly GCF_949357685.1). Lineage (NCBI taxonomy): Eukaryota > Metazoa > Chordata > Actinopteri > Cypriniformes > Gobionidae > Gobio > Gobio gobio. The sequence continues at coordinate 11,745,907 of NC_137118.1, forward strand.
GTTGCAGAGCGTTTAACATACAGCATGTTATATGCACGTGTGTTTGAGTCAGCGGGGAATCAGGGCTCCCTGCAGCACATCTAACAGAGGAAAACATCCACCGTCTTCGCGATTTCAATGCCAGATTTGCACAACGTCAGCTGCGTGAAAAAAACACTGCCGGTGCGTGGATGCACGACGCGCGCGCTGCACATTTCACGGAGGACAACACGATCTTCCACAAACTTCGCGAGTTCAATACAGGATATGCACAACGGCTTGTCCTGAAAGCTGGATTTACAAACAGAAGCTGTTCACGGGCCACAACCTGTAAGTCTGATTTATTTTTCATCGATGTGTTTTCCTGTAATAGGTTGTAGCAAGGAAGTAAACAGATGACAACGCTGTTCTGCAAACCAGTCTGTTAAAAGCTCATTCATACTTAACGTTATCCGACGAACACCTAACGTTACAAACATTAACGTTAATATCTCAACAGCGAACCTGGCATTAGTGTAAATGATTCTTTGAGTAGAGCTTTTATGTATTGTTTATCTACAGGCATGCTAAACATGGTTCTGTGTGTGATTTGGCTAACTTACTAGTTAAAGCCAGTGCTTAGTGTTCGTTTTGGGTTAGTTCTTGCGACAGATATTTGGCTATAATCGTTCTAAAAATACAAAAGTTAAAGTGCCATTCAGTAGCGATCATTATAGATCCGCAGTCTTTACTCTCGAGGACTGAACAGGTTCTGCTCGATCATCTTCATTCAAATGTTCTGGGTCTGATTCGGGCTCAGATTGGTGTGGTTTTATTGACGCCGTTGTTTCTAATGCTGCTTTCACGTGCTCTCGGAATTATCGTAAATACGAGTTTCCTAGGTAAACATTGCACATGAACGCCCTCACATTTTGAAACTTGAATGCTATGAGCTCGTAATCACGACTTCAGAAATCGGAATTATCAAATTTCCGATAGCACGTGAAGGCAGCATAATACTGAACAGCCTCCGGTAAGGGGCGTGACGTTTCCGACGTGCACTGCGGTTAGCGAATCACAACACACTGGGCCAGATAACCAATCTGAGCCCACTGCGTATTTTTGAGGGACTGGCTTCATACAACCCGGAAAGCATCAGACCGTTTTACAAGGAGGGACAGAGCAGTGTAGAATAAAGGTCAAATATATGAAAAATAAGCCAATTTTTTTTTAAACGAAGCATGAACACATGTTACAATGCACCCCACAAACACAGTCAAGCCTTCAAAAGAATGTGTTTTACCACCCCTTTAAAATAGCATAATGAACAACGCGCAACGCGCCACTGACTTTAGACTAGGTTTTTTCTGGTCAGTGGCGCAATTGTTTAATGGAACAGCAAAATAGCACCAGGGATTGTTTGCGCCGGAACACGCCTCCTTTTTTGCGCTGAACCGCCCAGGTAGCGCAAGTTCATTCACTAGTTTAGCGACGTGCTTCTGTGGAGGGAAAAGCACGCTTTGCGCGGGTGCAAAATAGGAATGACACATGCTTCGGTGTACAAAGTCAATTGCGCTGGGTGCAAGATAGGGCCCCAAAAGTGAAATTAATAAGCCTCAGACTAAAAGAAATGCAAATTCACGCCTGTACAGAGGGCGCAGTTATTGTATGTATTCAGATGTCAGAAGAATAATTTTGATATTTGCAATTCAAATGTTGAGGTATCTCATCCGTCAGCTGATCTGATATCTGTAATGAAGACTAACATAACTTTTAATAATCAGGGGAAGTTCCCAACTTTAAACAAATAACCATTTAAATGTTTAGGACATTTGCGTTGTAAGAATGTAGAGGGAGACAGATATAAAAACGCTAACTTGTTAATATTTACTCATTAAAATCCAATTATTTCCTTTTAATGCAATAGAATGTAAATTAAAATACTAGAGAATACCGATATGGTGGAATCCCTTTTAATGATGTCATGAGCAATCCAGTCATTTACTGTATATAAATTAGTTGGGCGTGCAGGAACAAGGTTAAGAAATGCTGCTTTAGATAATAATCAATTATTACAGAAGTTTTGTAATGTTAAACTTGTTTAAAAAAAGGTGTGTGATGTTCTTATGGCAGTATGAGTTGTGAAATCCTCTTCTCACACATCCATTGTAAAGTTCTACTACATGCAACATCATGCCACCCTACTAAATTACTCCAATCTTTTGCGGACACTGGAGGCACAGTCACAGCACAGTTCTCTGTTGTTCCTCCATCAGGCTGTCCAGATGCCCAGAACCTGAAACTACAGATCAGCTGAAGATGTTCAGTGATGCTTTCTGTGTGATATGATACTGACTGTGAGAACCATTTATTAGATAATAATCAGTTCAGTTCAGTGATTTCTCACCCAGAGGTCAGTGTGCTGCCATCAACCCATTTCCATGTGTCCTCCACATCACTGTCAGTCAGACCAATCCAGACTGCAGCAGCACCAGACATGTTCTTAACAAAATCCTGAGCAGATGAAACAGTTGCACATTTATATCATAAACAGAGAATAGACACATCCCTCATTTTGCTGCTACACCACACACACACACACTCGATTCATTCTCTCACTCACTTGTTCCTCTGTGTTGTTTATGATGATCAGATCTGCTCCTCTCTCTGTACAGTTTGTTCTGCTCTCAGTCCAGTTCTTCTTCTCTTTGGATATGTAGTAACAACTGGATTGATAGCAAGTCCATTCAGCTGTTAACAGAACAAGTTCAGCCGTTAGCTTTTTATTCTCATTTACCGTCGCCTGTCAGTAACTTATAACAGATAGTAAACTCATAGATTGTGTACACTGAAAGTTACTGAGAGCACAACCCAACTCCATCATGCTTTATAGCAAATACTAAATAAACCTTACCACAAATATTAAGTTCATTTCTTAGCTGGTCTCTCTCATTGGTCAGGTTTTCATTCCTGGATATTAGCTGGTCTCTCTCATTGGTCAGGTTGTTATTCTTGGATATTAGCTGGACTCTCTCATTGGTCAGGTTTTCATTCTTGGATCTCAGCTGGTCTCTTTCATTGGTCAGGTTTTTATTATTGGATATGAACTGTTGTCTCTCTTGAGTGAACATGACACACAGCACTATGACTGCAACCAGCAGAAGAACACACAGCAGCACCAAACACACTGCAGCGGCTCTGGAGCTTCTGTTCCTCACAGAATCACTTCCTGAAGATGATAGACATTATGCTAGTCTATTTTCTTCTTCATTTAAAACAATGTACCTACATCAGCTTTTAAAAGTGAATGTATTAGAAGCTCAATTACCTGTGGGTTGTGGTGTTTGGGTTTTCACTGTTTGGGTGTCAAAGTCCTCCGTGTCATATTTCTTATGTTTCATGTCTCTGACAGCCTCTGCACTGATGTAGATGTCAACGGTCTTCTCTATTCTGTCTTCTGATTCCATCATCGAACCTTTATCCATACCAACATTAACAAGCCCAGACATTCCCAGTGCAGTTTGGATGACTACAACTTTTTAACTATGAATGTGAAGTAAAAAAAAAAAGCTACAAGTCAAACCTAACTAGCTAACTAGCTAACTAGCTAACCAGCTCTCCTGAGGTGCATTTTTTGTACTCCTGATGTCTGTGTGTCTGTGGTAATATTTCATGTATTTATGCAAAAAGGAACTTGCAACAAAATAGGAAGTTAACACAAATGGCTCAATATTCTGCAATGGGTGAATATATATATATATATATATATATATATATATATATATATATATATATTTGCATGTATATACTGTGTATATATATTTATATAATTTATATCATATATAAAATAAATATAACTAATGTTTCTTAAATATATACATGCATGTGTGTGTATTTATATATACAGAATGAATATACACAGTACACATGTATTATGTAAACACAAACTCTTATTTTGGATGCAGTTAATCGATTTGATAGCTCTAATATATAGACAAATATTTAAGTTAAATATATAAAACACTTTCTCTCAGTTTATCTATTAGTATCAGGGAAACAAACTTCACAACTTCTCATTCTTTTGTCAGTTGATGAAGCAGAGAAGACAGATGAACTCAAATGATAATTTGGGGGAAGCAAATGCGCTTAATTTCTCTTTTATTCAATTGCTCAATGGCATGTGACTCATGGGTTCATTTAAATCAAGCAGATATTGAACGCACACAGTGTCAGCCATTCTTCTATGTTAGAGAATGGTTCTAACTACCGGCTGTCAAGATACTTCATCATGGTTGCTTTGTTCTGCGACTTCAGAAAAGCCAAACTCAGCAGGCAAGCCAGCTAAAACTATTATGTTGCTAAACTGTCAGACAACTTTTCCCTCCTCTCTGTCGTTTACTTTCTCTTCGTCTCTCAGAGCAATTTCTCCCACCTGAGGTTTTAATTGTCGGAGCAACCGAAGCGACGTGACAGAAGTCATTTTGTGGTCCATTATGTTTGTATGCAAAAGACAGGCCCAACAATTAGCATGTCACTGAAAAGCATTGTTCTTCACTTCCCAGTCGTTAAAGGTAATCTTCCTGAAAAATGCACTCTTTGCTTCAGTCATCACCTTCATATGGGTTAAATGTCTTCTTAAAGAGATGAAAAATCATGTAATTAATCCATTTTAAAGTAAACCATCTGAATATCTTTAAAACAATATCTACATATAATTAAAAATAAGATAAGAGTAAGTAAAAATAAGAGTGTTTTTAAGCCTTTAAACAGACCAAAACATTAATGTGTTATGCTTTTTAATATGTTGCATGTACAGTAAAAAATAACAATAGTAATTTCAAAATGAGTTTCTTATTTTGACTTTTAATAACCTTTGACCTAATCAAAACCAGACAGTTATTATTTATTTATTTATCAAACATGCATGCATTCTTTTATAAAGTTTATTTTTAATCAGTATAGTAATGTTGTTTCTGCTTTGTTTCTGAATATAGTGTATTTCCATCATATCTCAGAGAATATCATCATGTGGACAGTTAATTTCACTTATGTATATTTCAGGTTCCTGAAACGCAGACTGTATATACATTACATAACGTTTTGTAACGGACAGCTAAATTGATTATTTGTACATTTTTACTCGTCAAAAGTATATACACTACCAATCAAAATATTTGGGGATAAGGGTTTTTTTTAACACATTTTATTGATAAAAAATGACTGTAAGAACTTTTACATTGGTCCAAAATATTTCCATTTTAAATAAATTCTGTTCTTTTAAACTTTTTATTCATGAAAGAATCCTGACAAAAGTAATAATCATGGTTTCCACAAAAATATTGTTAAAAAAAAAACCGTTTTAAACATTGACAGTAAAAAGAAATCAGCATGTTAGAATGATTTCTGAAGGATCATGTGACACTGGAGTAATTCAGCTTTGCCATCACAGGAAAAAAATAAACATAATCTCAAAACTTATATTTTAAATAGTAATAATATCTTACAACATTACTGTTTTTTGTTAGCCTAGAAATCTAGACGCACCCTAGCGGCAGCAAATTTAATTTGCAGCCAGGGCGTCTAGCAACTCTCCGTTGGCTTGCGAGCTGGAAAAACCAAACTCTAGTCAGGCCAATCACATCGTGTATAGAGTCGGTGGGTGGGTTAAACATGACGGAAGAGTTGCGGCGGTTCCGCTAGTTACTTGAAAACAAAGAAGCTGGCGAACAGTGGTCTTTCGAATCAGCTTTGGCCGCGACTCTGGAAGACTTGGAGTTAAGCTTTTCTTTGAGAAAAGATCAACGGACGGCACTGAAGTCATTCGTAAGAAAGGAAGATGTGTTCGGAGTTTTGCCGACCGGATACGGCGAAAGTTTAATCTATCAACTAGCTCCGCTTCCCCTTCTTCATTGCTCTGGTTGGTTTTAGCGCTATCCTATTGCATGCAGAGCGAATTTGAAAGACAACTTTATCCCTCCCCTCAGATTGAGCCCTGCCAATGGTGAGTTCCCAAACCCAACATCTTGATGTGGGTCTGGCTAGTCAGGCTAGTTTTTTGTATTTTACATAAAATTTGTAGGCTTCAAAAAATAATGAGGTCCTGTGAGGTTATTTCATAAAAATATAACTGTATCACAAATGCAGTTTCCCCTTTTCTCTAGTATTTGCATAAGACTTCACTTTATGTGCAATGAACCTCAAATTAGAATAACGTACAAAACAGACCAATTGTTTACAGATGGTTCAGTACCAAAAGGCTACGGAATATGTTGAATCTAAGAGGTGATGTCTTATATATTCCGAATTATACATTCAGTGTCCTTTCCCACAGTTTTTCACTGTCAGTCAATCTCAAACGTTGTCTATACAGAGAGGAAATTTAAAATGGCCCCTGCTTATTTTCCAACAATTTGATTGGCTGCTACCCTGGAGTGTGTATCAGGTCTTTGTCTGGGTTGACAAGAAGTCAGGCATGAAGGATATGACATCGTAATGAGTCACCGTTATCGCGGCCATTAGAAGGCCCGCACGCCGAAGTTTGAGTGACTGGTGTAGGAAGGCAGACGCTAACAGTCCGCGTGGATCCATCAAGCTCCTGCCATTGTTCGCCCGCATTAGAGGGGCAGCTTTCTAATGGTAATTGAGTTTGTTTCGTTTGGCGAAAGCAGGAAAAATGCCACCGGCTCCACTGATGAGGGTCCTTGATTAGGCCTCAGCTTTATTTCCCATTCTTTTTACACAACCGGTGAGAGCATTTCACATAAGTGATGAGACAAGCTCTCTTCAGCAGGGCCCCAAGAGGGAGTCTCACGGGTCCCAGCGGGTCCCCGCGCACGCGTAATGTGGGAGCTTTATGCTGATGTGAAATGCCAAGGGTGCAGGCAGCCATCCATCATTGTTACGGCTGTGGCTTCTGTTTGGACTCAATGCAGGGGACACATATTATTCCCTATATTAATTATTCTGAATAACTCTCATCGCAGCTTTAGTTTACTTTCTCTCTGTGTCTCGATTAGTGTGGCTCAGAACAGATTTTCCAACTCGCATACATCAGTGCGTTTTACCGTTGAGCGTTAACAGATGGCATAACCTCGTTCCCCAGATATTGGTGGCTAATTATCCAGCCCAGGCTTTATCAAAACTGTAGCAAAATTCCAAAAACGTACCTATATGTGCAATAGGCTATATTCAAGGTGCAACAGTTTCCAGCTGAAATGAACACTAGAGGCTGTAAAACACTCAAATTATGAATACGGGGCAGATTATCGATTAATGAAGACTATGTTATCACCTCAAAAATAGCATGGTTGGGTATGTTAAATAGCAAGTGTAGGGGGTATGTTATTTTCAAATGCGAGAGCATTCATCATTTAGCGCCACTCACCAGACATTTCATTTCTGAATTGCTGAGATATGTGCATGACCACATAAAATGTTGGCACAGTCACTTTTATATGTTTTGAAGAACATATAACATGCTTTTTAGTGCCACATACTGAACAGTCACACAAAACTGTAGCCACAGGCGCATATTTTTCATAAGTCGGCTTGTAATTTTCTGGATCAAAAATCTGCCTAAATAAACCAACAATTAGATAAGAATACAGCGACGGACGAAGGCATTGTGGGAAACATAAAGGGCTAGTTCAACCAAAAATTTTAATTCTGTCATTAAATACTCACCCTCATGTCGTTCCAAAGCAGTAAGACCTTCTTCATCTTCAGGAACACAAATGAATATATTTTTTACGAAATCCAATCGCTTTCTTAACCAATATTATTATTATTATTACTTATTACCACTTTCAAGGCACAAAAAGGTAGTAAAGACATCAATAAAATAGTTTTTTTTCAACTACAGTGGTTCAACCTTAATGTTATGAAGCGACACATTTTTTGTGTGTAAAAATAAACTAAACGCTTCCGCGTTCTACACCAGAACGCTGGCTCTGTATTAGCCGGTTGGCTGTATTGGCCAATACAGAGCTGGCGTACTGACGTAAAACCCAGAAGCGCTGCACTGCGTTTACAACGTGAACATCGTCAGAGACTGACACAGAAGACAATAAATTGTTGAATAAATTACATTAGGGTTGAACAACTGGAGTCACATGGACTGCTTTAAGGGGGGGGGGGGTGAAACACTCAGTTTCAGTCAATCTCATGCCAATCTTGAGTGCCTATAGAGTAGTATTGCATCCTTCATCTCCGAAAAGTCTTTAATTTTATTATATTTATAAATGAAAGACACGCTGTACCGAGTCTTTCCGAAAAAAACGAGCGGCTGGAAGCGTATCGTGTTGGCGGGGCTAAAGAGTCACGAACGCGCGCAGCTATTGCGTTGAGAGCGTCTGAAAGCTGACATCCTTAAACGTGAGGAAAAAAAACATTATCCTAAATAAACCATGGAGATCAATCAGATTTAGCCATACATATATGATCCAGAATCAGATCTAGAGGCTGAAATTGAACAGGAGAAGCAGCAACGACGACTACAGCAGGACGTCTCAATGGTATGTACTGTAACTTAAATACTTGCTTAGCGGCTTGTCATGCGCTAGTTTTACAACATTTTTGTGTGTTTACTCATGGTTTATGAGGATATAATTTATGGACTATTATATGTGATTTTATGTTAGCAGTAGCAAGCGTAACGGTTTTGCACATCAGACTAGTGCGTGTTTACATAGAAAAACAATGGAATAGTTGCGCATTTGAATGAACGAGTCGATAGCTAACAACACAAAGACATTTGAAGTTTTACTCACCGCCTGCTTCCAAAACACGAGTCACAACCGTGAACCTTAATCGCTGGGGCTGTTCCATCTTTCAACATTAGACGAGCTACAAATCCGGCGTCGAACTGGGCCTTGTTTATAAAACAATCGTCGCCGAAATGCAAGGAACAAACGAAACACTTGCGCAACTCTGTTGCTGCTCCGGAAAAACAAACTCCATCCACTGTCCCATTAACGCTGGGTTCTTTGGAAAGCTGTACAGGGTTGTCTTGCCCTGACAACCAAAAACACACATCTTTGGTGACATTGTTGATGTCATGAAGTCCTGTGACTGCAGCCGAGCAAAACGCTTTGATGGGCGTACTGCTTTCGCTCTCTCGCTCTGGTCTACGGGTGTGCGCGCGCCCTTCCGGGAGAAGTGCCCTTAGGACCCGTATAAGGAAATTCCGCCCCATTTGACATCACACAGACCCATACTCGAAAAAAACTTTCAGAAACTTGTGAGAAACCGGAAGGAGTATTTTTGCCATAGAAATACTCCATCAAACGTCCAACTTAATTTTTGAAACTTTGTCCATGTTTAGCATGGGAATCCAAGTCTTTAACAGTGTAAAAAACTCAGTATGCATGAAACAGCATTTCACCCCCCTTTAATGATGTCTTTACTAGCTTTCTGAGCCAGTCTATGTGGCTCTTGGCCACAAGCCCTTGGATTTCATCAAAAATATTGTGTTCTGAAGACGAATGAAGGTCTTACGGGTTTGGAACGACATGAGGGTGAGTAATTCATGACAGAATTTTCATTTTTGGGTGAACATCCAGTGAATGGAAAACTATTGAGGGTATACGAGTTGAAGAGGGCAGATCTCATCTGGTAAAGAAGACCGGTTATAGCTGATGGTAAACTGATAAACAAAGTGTCCTTTAATGTCAGCAAAAGGTCACTGTGTGTTCATGCTGAAGAATATTGAAGGGCTGATTTGTAGCAGTGAACTTTCCGCTACAAATTTAAATCATTGATACTTGTCCGCAAATGTCTGGTAATAACACTCAAACCAATAACATGAAGTGCTTTTTAAAGAGTTAATAGCAATACAGTAAATGAGCTCTTTTATTATGAGTTGTGTTATTAGCTTCATCTTAAGTCTGACATAATCAAATATTATATTTCACAAAGGTGCAATATGTTTTTCCAGCAATCATTTGAACTGTCCGTACTGGGTCGCTGCTGCAGAAAAGCAGATGAATTAAGCACTGATGTTTAAGTCTTTTATTCCAGTAATACTAGTGTTAGACATAAAGTGAAGCCTCACTGGACTGCCTGACTCAGTACTGCTGTTCCAGCCAAACGTCATTAGAGGCACATAGTTGAAAGCAATATCAGATGTCAGCGAAACAGAAGTGCCCCATGGACTACAGTAACTGAAACTGCAGGCTAAAAGAGCGAATCAAGTGTTAGACTGAGTCTCATCTGCTTTAAACTATTAAAAGTCCCCCAGCGCTGCCTGCAGACACCCACCCTTACACAAAAACACAGTACGACAGCATTTCCAGCCCACCCGCTGTAATGTATTCGCCGAGTAGTGCACATCTAGAGAAAAGTTTTTACCTGGCATGTTGCTATTTTTATGCATTTTAGGAGAATAAAGTCATCAAACCTGTGAAATAGCACCAATGGAATTAGGTAGTGATCTAAACATCACAATGCATGGTTTTGGGTGATGGAGAACAGTCTGATTCAGGAAGTGTTTGGCAAGTAACCATACAAAGACTGGCCTGAAAACACAGTATCGTAAAAGACTGAGAAAGTCTTGAATAATGCGCAATCTGAGGGGTCCGTTTTCGCGGTGACACTGCGGTGGTTACAGTATGACTGGAAAGATGTTTCTGCTGACCTCGATTCCATCCTCATGCACAAATCCCAGGTGTCTTTATGCTGTCAGACACACACTAAATTGCTTTATCAAGTGGCCCCTTATGTATTTATGAATTCTGTGTGTGGATTGCGTGCCGTGAACGAGGGCCTGCGCTTGTGTGTGGTAAATGAATAATAGACGGGGTGGAAGGGAAATATGGACGAGTTATACAAGCAGGCCTCGGGGTGGATGAGGGCGGATAAACTTCCCCTTCATCCCTCTTTTGACAAAACACCCTTGAGAGTCACCAAAACATGCTGATTTGTTCAAACACCACATTTTCTTATGGTAAAAGCGAGACCTATGGAAGGGTAACATTCACAGTAGGTAAAAGGCGATATTTTTTCCCCCTGTCATCTAAAAGACGCTTTCTTAGAAAACACCTCCCTTCTGCGACGGGCCATCTCCTCTCTTTCTCTCTCCGTCTCTGTCTTTCCCTTTGAGGGCTTCACGCTATCCTCATTACAGGAAAGCCGACACACAGTCGCATGGCTGCTCTATCGGCATCGATTTCACCGGTCATTGATGAAGAGCCATCCCTCAGGAGTCGTCAAACTTCAAAACTGCGCTCAGAAGTCTTTGTTAGCGAGTTTCCACAAAGTGACACTGAAAAGAAATAAAAGTAGCCTGAAAATGAGAAGCCAGGTCTTGTTATGAAATATTGACAGTCTGACATTTGCTCTGTATGGTCTGTGTTTTCATTCGGTCTTCCGTTCCTCTTTAGATCCAAAGAGATGAATACGCCTCACTTCCTCTTTTCTATTACTCGCATTCAATATGTACCAACTTCTTTTTTCAATATTTATAGAAACGTCTTTAAAGGGATAGGAACGAAAATTTGGTCGTCATTTATTTACCCTCATGCCATTTCATAACATGTTCAACATGTTCATACAATTAATGATTTGAAAAAATATAATATAGCTATAATAGATTTTTGAACGGGCTTATTCTGAGCCTCTCTTTGAATTATTAGTAACCTTATCTTTTCAGTCCTTTTTTTATTAATCTGATTGCGTCTGAAGTTCTCTCCTATTCTTGATGTGCAAAAAAATTATATTTTATAGTCTCTGCATATGCTGTTTTCTCATGTCTGTGGAAACAATTTTTTCCCCCTCCATCCATCAATCACAAGATACGAGCTCGCTCTAAACTATTCATTTGAAGAAACAGAGCGAAATGCGTGGGAAAAAAATATTTGGTTGAGTAATGGGCATGCCCCAGCTGTCTGTCATTCTTAGCAGTACCTGTTTGACTCCACTCGTTTGAAAGATTCATGATTTCTATATCCTTCAGCTTACTGGAAATTGGAAAATGTAACACCAGCACATAAGGGATTTTTTTTTAATGTCCAAAGTGTCAGTGTTTTATAGAGCTGCTGGCTGCACCAGTCACTGTAGGGGGTCTGGGGTTTTACTGAACCGCTGTGTGAAACAAGGCCTGGGGAGACGGGCGGAATATTTAAAGATCATATCCTTTCCACTCTTAAGAGAAATGTGGCAGAATGTGTGAATGATTGAGGCATTTGTACATTGTGACCTCGGGCTGAATTGTTGCATATTGACTAGAATTTGTGTTTGGTAAAATGGTGCGAGTGTGTGTTGTATTGGTCGTTTGTTGAGTCAGAAATATTACTTGTCATTTTTCTTGGGTAGAACGGTTCAGAAATCTCTCTTTTATATTTAAGCTTAATCTATTTGCATGTTCTCATAAACTATTTGGAATATACTGTACTTGACAATATCTAGTCTTTCACAAAATTTCTGCTTATTTAAAAATATTTTTACTGCTCAAACAAATTAAGGGAACACTTAATCATCACAGTATAACACCAAGTCAGTTTTTCAGGGATATCAAACGCATAAGTGATTGTCGATCAGTTTCACTTGCTTTAGTGCAAATGAAAGTAACAACAGGTGCACTGGAGAGGCAACAGCAAGACAACCCCCAAAATAGGAATTTTTTTGCAGGTGCTGTCCATAGACAATTGTTCTCTCCTTATTCTTCCTGACTGATTTGTCCTTTAGTTTTGTGTTTTGTTATGATCCTTGTCACAGTCTAGCATGAGTTCAACTTTTAATCAGGGTTATTTTAATAAATTCAGCTATTTTTTTTGTCTTGTGGACTATATGTAAACATTGTTTATGTAAAATATCTTATTCAGGACATACTAAATAAAAAATAACATGCATTTTGTATGATCCCTCTTATTTATTTCAAATTATTCCCCTTTTCACAGATTCTGCAAGCGGTTCACATACTTTTTCATGCCACTGTGTAAATATATATATGTTATGTTTTATATATATATATATATATATATATATATATATATATATATATATATATATATATATATATATATATATATATATATATATATATATATATATATATATATATATATATATATATATATATATATATATATATATATATATATATATATATATATATATATATATATATATATATATATATATATATATACAATATTTTTCCACAAAAATATTAGACTGCACAACTTTTTTTAACATTGGCAATAATAAGGAATGTTTCTTGAGCACCAAATCGTCATATTAGACTGATTTCTGAAGGATCATGTGAAACTGGAGGAATGATGCTAACAATCACAGGAATAAATTACATTTTAAAATAGAAATTATTTTAAATTGTAATAATATGTCACACTGTTTTTACGGTATTTTGGTCAAACAAATGCAGCATTTTCACTTTCAAAAACATTTCTTACTAGCTCCAAACTTTAGAACAGTAGTGTACATAAAAATGCATTGTTGTATATTAAAACAAATACAATATATAATTTAAAAATTGGTTATTTTGTGTTGGGGCCACTGGACAAAAATAGACTATTCTTTTTGAGCCATTTCACAGATATGGTTGCATAATGTTCAGTCTACATGTACACATGAATTTAAAAAAGATCACACATTTCACCGTGTGACTGTTTTAAGTGTCTGTATCACAAAGAGGAAGGTCTCTATGTGATAATTTGTTTAAACAAGCCAGAGCTATTTTACTTCTCGTTTCTCATAGTCATACGTTTGAAAGAGCATTTGCTTCCTGATTCACTCTGACCTTCCATTTTTCAAATCACAAAATTATTGAAAACAGAAATGGACTGGAAATATTTCTTCTTTTAGTTTGAAAATTAATCTCAAAGGTGCTTTCATGCCCGTAAGGCTCAGATGAAGTGTATCGAGCGAGGACTCGAGTCAAGCGACTACCATTAAGATGAATGCTACTGCTAACAGAATCTTTACCTTCTTGATTTAGACTGATTTGAGGAAAAAGACCGAAAGGTTTTAACTCTCATACTTTGCATACATGACCTTTCCCAGCATACTGCTCAAATCCGAGAGAGTAGAGGTGCTCTCGCTTAAAAAGTCAACCATTAAGCCACAGTCGCTCTTAGTTGGCCTTTTGATGGTTAGTGAGGTTTGATTTGAATCCGATCCATCTATTCACATCAAATCAGGTCTCTGGTTTTGAATAGAATTTGTTTGTAAGGTCAAAGTTAACCTTTCTTGTCCATCCAGGAAACTATTTGCATACTAGCGCCTATAGTCACGTATTGTGTGCAGAGGTGATTTGCGTTTACAGTTGCAGCTCTTGTGGGGTGTTCACTGTCTGCAGTGGTCAGTATATATCAAAAGTGGTCCAAGGAAGGAACAGTGGTGAACTGGCGACGGGTCATGGGCGGCCAAGGCTCATTGATGCACGTGAAGAGCGAAGGCTGGCTACTGACAGATGAGCTACTGTAGCTCAAATTGCTCAAGAAGTTAATGCTGGTTCAGATAGAAAGGTGTCAGAATACACAGTGCATCATAGTTTGTTGCATATGGGGTGCCCATCAGGGTGCCAATGCACCTCACAACTTACAGGACTTAAAGGATCTGTGCCCGGTTGCATAAAGCACCTTAAGTTTTTCCCTCAAGTATGATACTTAAGGGGCGTTTTCCCCTAAGAGAAAAACTTAAGGGTGTTGCATATAATCTCTTAAACGGTTCTTTTAGGTAAGGGAAACATTTAAGTGTTTCACGACAGCGATCCTGGATTCACGTTATAAAAGTCTTGTTGCCATAGATACATAGAATAGAGCATCAAATTCGCGTCTAGTTTGACGCTTGAACTTTGAATGCATTCAAAAGCGAGATGGACACGCGTAAAAAGCAAGCGTTTGAAGCGAAATTGACGCGTGTCCTTTTCATAGTGGTTGTGTGCGGCCGCGAAATTGAAAAATACTACTGTTATTGTGTCACAAAATGTAGTTTTAAGAGTTGTTCAGTCGAGAATGTAGTTGTTTAAAGCTCAAATATGTGGTTTATTTGTAAAGATAGCGCCTATTTAAAAATGTTGTGAGATCCCATCGATCACCGGGAGCTCGCGCTCATGTAACCCATCTGGAACAGCCTTACCTCGGCTAGTCCTCCTGACTTTTGCCGCTGGTAAACGAGAAATGTTTAAATTCACAATCTATAGCTTCGGTTCTATTATATGAAACATATAAGTTAAAAGACATTAATGACTTGTTATAACGTCAAACGACTTCTTTAATTATGTGATTTTTTTCTTCATCTCATTCAGAAATGTACGAATGACTGCAAGTGTTCAGTGTCACAGTGGTTGCGATGTGTGACGGTCAAATCGGTATTCTTGCAACAATTTTTCATCGCCAAAATGGTCCAAAGGGTTCTCCCTATCCCTAAAAATTCTTCTTGGCACATAATGATCTTCAGCTGGTTCCATAAATTCAGCCATGTCGTCTTATTTTTGTCCGCGTTACTCTTAAGGTTACGATTTCCAAACCTTAAGTTATACTTAAAATTACCGTCAAGGGGTTTTATGCAACACTTAACGCTTTTTAAGGGATTACTTAAGTGAAAAAACAGCATTTAAGGGGAATTCTAAGTGTTTATGACGTTTCACTTAAAGAAACCCGTAAGGTTTTTTTTCTGCAACACCCTTAGGTTTAAGGGAAACATAAGGGCGAACTTAAGGGAATATTACACTTAAGGTGCTTTATGCAACCGGCCACTGCTACTAACGTCTTGGTGCCAGATACCACAGCACTCCTTCAGGGGTCTAGTGGAGTCCAAGCCACGACAGGTCCGGGCTGTTACCGCTACTGCTCGGATTTGAGCAGCATACTGCTCAAATCCGAGAGAGTAGAGGTGCTCTCACTTTCGCTCTCAAAAGTCAACCATTAAGCCACAGTCGCTCTTAGTTGACCCTTTGATGGTTAGTGAGGTTTAATTTGAATCCAATCTGTCTATTCACCGCAAATCAAGTCTCTGGTTTTGAATAGAATTTATTTATAAGGTCAAAGTAAACTTTTCTTGTTCATCCAGGAAACTATTTGCATACTAGCGCCCACAGTCACGTATTGTGTGAGGAGGTGATTGCGTTCACGGCTCAGCTGGGCCTTTTTGTTTATTTAAATGATGAGCAGGTTGGTGCTGAAGAATTCCGGCATAATCACTTTAAGGAGGGTAAATCAAATATTCTCGATTAAATGAAAAACAAACACAACAGTGCCTCTTTGTAATGTGAGACAACAAGGTAGAATCGACGAGATGTAATAAAGATGACTCGGAAAAAGCTCGTTCATGTGGGCGTGATTAGATTTATTAGTCCATTTGCATAAAGATGGTCACCGTTTGCCTATCAAGCAATGACTCATGGGTTAGTAGCGAGGAACACGGAAATACCCAGATGAAATCATTTCCAGTCCAATTTATGGGATTGCACTTGATCTAATTTGTTTTCTTCACGTATCAAGCGTTTACCTTATCATTTAGGCCCGTGCTTGCATGCTAACATCCCAATGAAAATCATCATCCGACTCTTGATTTGAGGTCAAATGAGTGTAGATTTAGGGCACAGGCTTCCTTTAACATGTAACCGTAAAAGGAAGATTTATGTTGTGCTATACAGATGTCAATGACAAAATGACAAACATGGTTTCAAGAGGTTCTGCGTTTATAAAGGATGCATCTCAATCAGCTCCCTAGTTCAGTAGTCAGGGCACTGATCAGGGAGTCGCCCATTAACTTCTTCCCTTATCAGTGCCCTGACTACTGAACTAGGGAGCTGATTGAGACGCACGCAAAGTGTTTTCTGTGGCAGCCCGTGAGCAAAATGTACATGAAACCCCAGCTAGGTTGTAGTGATTAATATTGCTCTCTTATCATAGCAGCTGACTCAGAATGTGTGTATATCATTACGTGTAGGGGTTTATATATTCCAAGAGGTCAACATGTACCGAATTAAAATGTATGAACTTGATAAAGGTTTGATGAAAAGATGAGAATATTTGAGGAATTCTGTTGCCGTACTAGTAAATCAGCCGTCCCAGGTGGGTGGAAGGCAGGGATGGTGCCAGAATATGGGTTAGCTGTGGGGGGTGTTTGTTACAGAATCAACCTGCTCACATCCAATTAGTTTTATTTGTGTCCAATTATGTTAATTGCTGCTCCGTGTGGCAAAATATGTTCGTTTTTGAATGGAATTATGCATAACACATGCATTGTTTAACCAATGGCACCTACTGCAGAGATATTGCAATAAAAACTGAATCAAAGTGCCAGAAGCATTTTCCAGGAAATCATTTATAATTTAGCTTGCCTATTGTATTAATAATTTCATTCGATACCTCCTACAAGGTTTTCCTTTACAAACAGTCACTCTGAAAAGGATATTAACAGCCATTAAAGGAATAGTTCAGCCAAATATTAAAGTTCTGTCTTCATTTATTCATCTTTATGTCGTTCAAAGCAGGGTTACGCTCTTTCTTCTGCGGATCATATTTTGAAGGATGACTTCTGTTTTATAGACACAAAAAAGGCGTTTTTCGTATATTATGTTTTTGGGTGAAATATTG
Organism: Gobio gobio; assembly: GCF_949357685.1. Lineage (NCBI taxonomy): Eukaryota > Metazoa > Chordata > Actinopteri > Cypriniformes > Gobionidae > Gobio > Gobio gobio. The sequence goes on from NC_137118.1 coordinate 11,763,423, forward strand.
CTAACATTAATGAAACTGCAGAACATAATTTTAATAAAGCTGAGGTTTGTAAAAACACAATTAGGAAATGTTGAGGAGTTTGTGTGGAGTTTGTGAGTTTGTGTTGTGTTTAAACAGTTAGTTGATGCCAGTAAAAAAGCAGGAAATAGAAGGGAAAAAATGCTATATAAATGCTCATTTGCAGAGCGGTTTCTTGCTAATCTAAGTCCTAATGGGAATCATTAAACAGATTTCTTAAAGAAATATTTGTTATGTTAGCATGATGTAACTCACTGGTTCAAGTAATTTTATATGGGAATTCAAATGTCATCAATTTTTTTTTTTATTGAGATTTATACATCATCTGAAAGCTAAATAAATAAGCTTTCCATTGATATTTGGATAATATTTGGTCGAGATACTGGAACCTGAGGCTAAAAAAAGTCTAAATATTGAGAAAATTGCCTTTAAAGTTGTCCAAATGTAGTCCTTAGCAACGCATATTACTATTAATAATGCATTTTTGATATATTTACGGTAGGAAATTTACAAAATATCTTCATGGAACATGATCTTTACTTTATGTTCTAATGATTTTTGACGTAAAAGAAAAATCGATAATTTTGACCCATACAATGTATTATTGGCTATTGCCACAAATATACCCATGCCACTTATGACAAACGAGATCCTATTTAGGTACAGTAAGCGTGTCATTTGTATGCGTTTAAACGAAACGGTCAAATGAAAGCCCTACAATTCTTGAGAAGTGTGACATTTATAACATCTTAAGTCTGTGACTGGGATTAACCTCGATCCAAATCACACTGTGTCAGGCACTTCTCTCTTTTGATTATGAGCATGAAATATGGAAAGAGGAAGTGTGTGTGAGAGAGAGAGAGAAGGATAAAAGAAGGAGAATGGTACTGAAGATGCAACTACAAACAGAATGTAACCAAAGGAAATCAGATTTGTGTGTGAGAGAGAGTGAATGAAAGAGAATCCGTCATATCAAATGATTCTGTATCACTGTAGCATATCAATATTTAGAATTTAAAGCATATACATTGTCATTTTTTCTGTTTTTTAAAAGTTTACAGTACTGTATTGATAACCCTAAGCTAGCAGGGAACGTTCTCAGAACTTTGTTTAACTTTATATATAAACCAAAATGTATTCAGACACTTTCAACATTTTCTCACATTATCACAGTTTATTCGCTATAGTTTAGAAAATGGTAATAAAATATGACAAGAAAAAAATCATCTTGATAATGTTGGATAACTTTGATAGAAAGGTATGTAATGGATTACAATCAGTAATCGGCTGTTACATTTAAGTACACAATTAGATAAAACCAGTTTAGTTCAACCAATTACCAAGCAATGCTTAATTTTGTTCAGTCTTTGGTGTAAAAGGTCACATTAGCAAGTAAAGAAAAAACACTTCACAGGTCAAAGTGTCTGAATAATTTTGGTCCCATTTTTTATAAATTTTACTGGTAGACTGGTCCACTGTATGAAGAATTTTTGTGTATAATATGTCACAGTTTACTTTATTTTGCTATCCTCACTCTGCTATCCTCACTGAACCGTAGTGTCCTGTACCCACTAGTTAAAATTATATCTGGTGTCTGAATAATTTTTGGTTTGACTGTATCTTGTGACTGTGATAATAGCTTATATTCTCACTGGGAAAAATGGAGGATCCTTAAAGCGAGGAAGAGTGAATGTATGTGTGTGTGTGTGTGTAAGGGATGCTGATTTTATTTTGCCTCATTTAGGTTCACTAGAATCCTCTGCAGGAGTGGAGAAGTAATGAGCCCTAAACGCTGGATCTTCCTGATTTTATTTCATGTTATTTCATTTGATTTTATGCTATTTATTTCTCCCTCTCACCGGGGCGCTATAGCGCAGCGAGTGCTTGCGGCTACGCTAAATTGCCAAATTACCATTCTGAAACAGCACAAACAGGGTATTAGCAATCAGGATCTATTGCCACGCTGCCACCGCTCAAGCGCTTGAAAGGTGCAGAGCGCTGACTTCTGCTTGTGATTTGCACCACATGTGGCATGACGTTGGTAAAGGACCTCGCTTTAAATATTTAAAGGGCCGAAGAAAAAAAAGATACTGGATTGAAATAGATGTATAGTCATATAGGAAATAAAGAGAAAAGGAGATTATGTCACCCAGTAGCCTATAATATTTAACCCTACAAATTAAACTAAAAATCAGGAGGAAAACAATCCTTAAAACACTACATTTAATGAGTTTATGAGTAAATAAAATTGTAAACACTTAGAATTTGCTAAAATATAAAAAATGTAAGTAGGCTACACAGCACTTTACAGATCTGTGCGGTCTACAGATCTGACATCAAGTAATTAGTGAACGTAAATGAAAGGTGAAGTGTACCGTTTCTGCCTAACTAGGGTTACCACATGGATTATCAAAAATAATAATAAAAAAAAAATACAAAAGCACATAACAAAACAACTAAACAAACTAAAATTTAAATGAAAGCTTTTATTTTTACATTTTCTGTTCATTCAAAATATTAATAAAGATTATAAAGTATAAAAAAAATGCTTAACACTTTAGAGTATTAGCGGATGTGTTAGCTTAGCAACATCGAACTCTAAAGCATTTGTAGAAAAACAATTCCAGAAAAAAACATGTAATCATGGGAACATTACTGTAATTCGAATCATGCCTTAAATTTAGGGGTGGGGCTATCTATTTAGCCAACCAATAGCAGATGGTGTTTGGGAAACCTATTTTTTATATTTTTAGTTTTAGTTAATTATAACAACACTGATAATCTAATAAACATATAAAATACCAACACTGTCTCACAACGAATTCGTACGTATTTGTATGAGGTGGCTAATTCGTACAACCTCACTCATATGAATTTGAACAATTTGTCTAAACCGCAGTGACAGGTTTAGGGGCGGGGTTTGAGGTTAGCAAAAAACATACAAATTCGTACGAAAAAACATACGAGCTCGTACAAATTTGTACAAATTAGCCACCTCGTAAAATACGTACGTATTGCCGTGAGATGGGTTGAAAAAATATATTCGTGTCTATTTACACTAAGTGGAAATAGCCTGCCTTGTTGGCAGAGGCTATTTACACTAACTCCGCCCACAGACGTCTGGTTGGGCCAGACAAAATTATGGAAGACGTTGAATAGTCAACAGCAATTTTGACTTAAATCAGCCCGAATCTGCCTTTTGCCAAACTCGCTGTAATCCCTTTTCCCATCACATGTCAGATCAGAAAGGCATTTATTTTAAATAAAAATAAGCAAAATATTTGAAAAGTGGAAATAAAGTGTCTAACATGTGTTTAATAATAAAGTGTTTGAAGGGAGGGCTTTATTGTCGCAATAACCATCCATTTAATAATTTTAATAAACATAATAAAATAGTATCTGCCAATATTTATAAGTATAAATAGCCGCTTACAACTACTTACACTTATTGCGAAGAAAATAAAATGTTTACGAATAGTGTAAATAGAATATCGCTAAGAAAATGCTGCTTTGCTATTTAAACGTAGTGTAAATAGCAACTATCGTTATTTGTACTTTGTATAAATAGCATATATCGCTAAGAAAATATGTTATTTTCCTTTTGTGTAAATATAATCGATTTGCTATTTACACTAACAAAATATACAGGACACAAATATTTATCCTCGCTTAGTTTTCACAATGCATTCTGGGATTGCTCATGAACTAAACATGTTATACTGCTTTATCATTTGGCCAAAATGTATCTTAGAAAACAGCAGTCACATCTCAAATGTCCCTATAGAATGCCTTAAAATGCTTTCTAGGTATGCAGCTCATTTGATTTTACAACTCAACTTTTTGCACAGACTCATCAACCTTTTTTCGCTTTAATTTTCTCAGTCTGCTCCACCTGAAATCTCAATCTTCAAAAACGGATCTCACATCAGCAGAAAAGGGCTGCAAAACGGTAGTACAGATTTCTTTAAATTACCAGTAGGCCAAGAAAGATACCTGTAATCCCCCCAAATAGTATAATATTGAACTTCCTCTGAGGAATGTTCTGGAACGTCGTCTAAGGAATGAGTTCAGTTCTGTAGTCCACCAATGGTGAGCGATTTCTTCAGCGTGGCGTCCATTTGTTTCTCCTCCTGTTGTTCAATCATCGTAATGGTATTACAGACAGCAGAATTTACTGCTTGGATTCAGCGGGAGGTCTTTCCCACTGAAACAAAAGTTTAGTGCTCACAACTGTGTGGATAAATCATCCGCACACAAACTAGCCCAACAGCCGGGGCATCCTTCATTGTTTTGTTTTTTTGTATGTGTGTGGATGCTGTTGCGTGTTTGGTGTAGTGTGTCGTGCACGACTTATATTTGTTCAACCACAAGTTGTCAAGCATTGTAGCAATGATCTCGACCCTTATGATCCGAGCTTTTCCCTGCATCAATAATACAGGTGTGTTGAATTATTAATGGGTGTCCAGAATTCTCAAAATGGCACCTTTTTTGGCTGAAGGAGACTGGTGGCGCGGTCTCCTCTCTTTCCACCTCTTCCTATTCCACTCCTACACAACCCAACCAGACTTAAGGTAATGCATCCCTAGAGGATGCTGCTGAGTCACTGTCAGTCAAAACTTTCCCACAATTTCAACCAAGGCCTGAAAAGTCTCAAAAACTCCAACAACGATGGGTTTAAAGTAGAAGGCACTCAGCAAATCTCCATATTGAGGGCAACTTTATAATTTCCTAGCCACTTCTTTTAGTTTTGACGGCAGTTTGGGTTATATTTCTCCAAATTTAGACCATAAACAAACCAAATCTTAATTTTCCTCATGAATGTGTACAAACAAGCCAATCGCATGAGAAATGTTGTGTCAGTTAGGTAGTTTTTAATTGGCATGGAAAATTGTAACAAAAATGGCAGTGCTCTAACAATAGTTCTGTCAGGTCCACTAAAGTCAAAAAAACACAATAGACAAACATTTAGTAAAATGTTTAATTGCATATTTTGCAAAGATTTAGATTTGGCGGTATGGCTCTGTTCTAAATTCCCCATCTTTTTCATGAGCTCCATGAAAAGCCAAGACAGAGAACAGCAGCAGATTCTGGGGACGACCTCCCATTTAACTGGGAGGGCAGAGCAAATCCCCCATTTAGAACAGAGCATGCATCAATGACAACAGAATGACATGATTAAGTTAAGCAATATAAGGAGGAGCTGGGGAGGAGGTGGGTTGCAAAGCAGCGTGCAGCAGAAGCGTCCAAGCAGGCAGATTGAAGTGAAGCTATGCTTAAGTAAGGCGCCCTATTTGAGAGAAGCCAATTGAGAGCATATGATCAGCTGAATCGGATCAGCTGAAAGAGGGGCGGAGTTAGAATTTCCCAATCAGCTGATAGCGGAGCTTGACTACGTGGCCTGCCAGAACTAACGCTGGTGCTTGATTTGTTAACTGAATACACAAATAACACTGAACATGATATAGATATAATGAAGACCAAGTTCCGGTGAAATGTCTTCACAATCCTCTATGATGTCTTTATCTCCATCATTATCTGTATTTTGAATGGCAGTTTCTCTCTGCAGATGAGGAGGTTGTGGGATGTGACATCATCTGAAATACACAATTGAGCTTAAAGTTACAGTTTGTCTCCTCCATTTGTTTATGTAAAAACAATTATGTTTATGAAGGCCAAAATTAGCAGAAATGGACAGTATGTGAGCCCTTTACAAGTCATGGGAAAGCTTTAATGTTTTTTGTGACTGGGTATGTTTATGCATAAAATAATAATGTAACAATAGATCATAATTTCAATATCTCTGTTACTTACTTGGTGGAGAAGAGAAGTAGGCCTATAGCCTATCCTTAACTGAACAGAGCTGCTCACACTTACATGTTCTGTTAACCCTCTGGGGTACTTCATTTATGGGTCACACTCAGGACCTTCGGGTCAAAAGTGTCAGTCAAAACTTTCAAGCCTAGGCCTCATGAAAGCAATTTTATAAATGAGATCTGTGCCATCCGGTGGACACATTGAGCAATAGCACATTTTTACCACTATAGTGGATCTTGCGTTTTATAAAAAATAAAATAAAAAATCGTACATCGGAATGTCCTGCAACTTGGTGACTTTATTGGTACTTGGTATATGAACACCCAAAAAAAAATGGGGGCAGGATTTGAAAAGTCTAAGTGGTCGTAAAAAAAACAAATAGTCACACTCAGGACCTTCGGTTAAAAAATGACCCCCATAGGAAATGAATGGGAAATTGGCAAAAATATAGACAAAAAAACTCACACACACACACTTACACACACAAAAACACACGCACACACAAATGAACGTGTGTCATTCCAAAAGCTAATTGTGTGTGTGTGTGTGTGTGTGTGTGTGTGTGTGTGTGTGTGTGTGTGTGTGTGTGTGTGTGTGTGTGTGTGTGTGTGTGTGTGTGTGTGTGTGTGTGTGTGTGTGTGTGTGTGTGTGTGTGTGTGTGTGTGTGTGTGTGTGTGTGTGTGTGTGTGTGTGTGTGTGTGTGTGTGTGTGTGTGTGTGTGTATGAGTTTTTTTGTCTGTTTTGCACTCTTGATGTTTTAGAGATTCACCCCTTCACTGTTGAATCCTTTTTTTCTGCATCCTGGCTGATTTGTAGATTGTATGCACAAAAAAACTCTGTATTTTCATATGTTTGCCAATTTCCCATTAATTTCCTATGGGGGTCATTTTTGACCCAAAGGTCCTGGGGCCAGTTGCATAAACTAAGCCATTATGTTAAGACAGTGTCTTAAGATCTAGTATGAGCCACTAGCAGTTAGGCAAGTGGCATTCAGTCTTACTTTTTGTATCAAATTAGGCCAGTCTATGTTTTTATGTAACTGATTTAAAAAATAATGAACAGTCTTAAAGAAAAAAAATGTATGTCTAACTTGTAAGACTAGTCTTAACGGTTTATGCAACCGGCCCCTGAGTGTGACTATTTTTTTTACGACCACTTAGACTTTTCAAATCCTGTCCCCAATTCTTTTGGGTGTTCATATACAAAGTACCAATAAAGTCACCAAGTTTCGGACCATTCCAATGAAGCTACGATTTTTTTTTTTAAATGTATAAAACGCTTCGGGTCATTTTTGACCCGAAGTACCCCAGAGGGTCAAACAAAAAAAAGAAAAGACATGATTGGTAGGAAGCCAGTAATTTGAAAGTTAAAATGTATAGATATTTTAAGAAAGCAATAATTTACCTGTTGAGAGTGTCTTGACAGTCCTATGTATTTGTATAGCTGAGCTCCAGAAAATCAGTAATGAGGTGGCTTTGACAGTTACAGATTTGAACAAGAAAAAAGGCGGGAATAAAGAATCCTAAACTCTAACACAAAGGACCATTTCAGCATAAAGGGTTCTTCAAGATGATACAGTTCTAAATAGAACTTTTACTACGTGTAAAGAACCTTTAAAGAACCATCTTTTTTAGAGTGTAGTTAGTACAAGGTGGGAGTAGTGAAGCAGCTAGCTAACACTAAACAGCTACACTGTTCAAGGCATTTAATCTGACAGCAAGATAGCGTTTTTCTCCCCGTTTGCAGAGTCAGGGACAACCAGAGTGACGAAACGCGCTCTGTAGAGCAGTTTGTCCGTTTAGGGCTACTGTAGAAACAAGTGACCAGAGTTTTGGGTGTAATATTTGTCCCCCCTAGTTTTTGTTAAGCAAATAAAACCAATTGATGTTTTTATGCATTCAGAGCACTAACAATTGATTCACAGTTCACTGTGAGGTGAATTTCACGATAGCACTTCTGGATTCTGCTCAGAGGGCGAAGCTGAAAGATTTGTGAAGTTTTCTCTCCTTTTGATTTCTTTCCTCTTAGACGTTTAACACACACTTGGGTTCAAGTCTCATCCTCCGCCTGTCTTTGAACTATGCCAATCGAATTTCAAAGAGTGCTCACTTCCCTCCTGATTGCAACAATTATCAGAAAGACCTCTAACCCACCAGACTGTCTGTCAATCTCATAGAAACACGTACTGAACGTATAGAAATGCTCCATGCCATGTGCTTTGTCATTGTGCTCTTGTTTTCAGTGGAAAGTGTAATTTGAAACATTTAGGAGCCTTTTTCCAGCTTCAGTCTATAGTATTGCGTTGTGTTATTGTGTTGTACACAATTGAGCATTATAAGCACTCAGGCTTAATGGTATATAAATGGATAGCTTTGTTTGAGTGGATGCTTCTGGTGCACAAACATGTCAGAAGATGGGCAGAATTAGGATGGTTTGTTTGTTCAGTCATTCAGCGGGCACGGACAGCTTGTTGTGTCTGGCTAATTGGGAGTCTGTAGCAGAGAGCTCTTTGGTCTGATCAATAGCCATTCACCAAGCAATAACATAACAGAGGATTGTGGCTCTGCTCGTCTGAGACAGACCGACACGGATTCCGCAAAACAATCCAATATTTTTCTTGTGCTTATGGCACTGTCAATTTTAGTTTTACAAAAGCAGGTTTTCCACGAATACTGTAGACTTTGTGTTCCATGAAAAAAAAGGTTAGGTGCACACTGTTCTTTTTTTGTGAGAAAAATTACAGATAAATTATTGTCTGCATCTGCCTTTAAAATTGATGTTTTGACCTGTCCTATCTCAGAGGTGTTGACATTCAATTAAAATCATACAGCAGAGTCATCATTTTGACATAATCGTTTGAACTTAATTCAAAATTTGAATTAACTTATTGCAATTACAAAAAATACTCATATTTAGCTTAACTACATCAGTAAATGCAAAAAACATTATATTTAGCTATGTATGCAATGCTATTAATTTTGTATTGCATGATTTTACAATAAATACTATATTGTAATACATATACCAGAAAATTAGTATATGTGTTATTTTTTTATATATATCATTATTAATAATAATATTTTTTTTTTATTTGAAACAAACTATGACATTTTATTTTGACAAACTATATTTTAGGTATTTAAGAATTATGTATACTATAATTTTGTTCTTTAGTTGTTTGTTATTGCTATTTGCGGGGAAAAATGCTCATTCAATTTTCTACACGTCAAGTAGTAAAGAGATTAATTACATAAAAATATTTTTTACATTTTCAAAATTTTTAACATTCAATGTAAGAAAAAAAAGAATGATCAAAAACTAAAATAAATATTTTTTTAATTAAATATTTTTCTTTAATTTGTGGAAAATATGTTTATAACTAAAACAACAATCCCACATTATCTAGCCCACTCTATTTTTATTTGTTTATTTGATTGTTAATTTTATAGATTTGGTTTGTTTTGATATTAGATTAAAAAAAAGCAAGGTTTTATTATTATTATTATTATTATTATTATTATTATTATTATTATTATTATTATTATTATTATTATTACTTTAATATGTAATCTGAGCTACCAAAGTTGAGGAACAACATGATCTGTACATTTAGCAAAGAAAAGGAGTTTTGGACCATATTTTGTACCTTACTGGTGAAAAGTGCCGTATATGGATGCTAGGGGAGAGTGTAACAGGAAGTTGTAAATATGCTCTTATGTAACGTCACTTGTCAAAGAAATGTCTGTGGTATTAGGTGAGCTGTGTATGCTTGGTATAAAAGCATTGGCCTTTATGTGCAGCTGAATATTATCCGCAGTGTATCCTGAACCTCTGTAGTCCGTAGTGGATAGTGCCTGTAAATGACAAGCATTCTTGAATGGTTTTTTAATTCAAGTGGCTCATTGTTGTGAATCAGACAGATATGAATGAGATTTCCACAACAGGATGATCAGTATGTTAGTTTGACACATTTTACACCCTCTTGAACCTGGCCTGTTCTAATCGAATGTTTTCTCCTCCTGCCCTTCTCTTTCTCTCCTTCCGAACCTGTCTGTCCTTCCCTGTCTTCCTTTCTTCCTTCCTTCCTTCCTTCCCTCCATCCTCTCCATCCTTCTCCTCCCCATCACGCTCTGCGATTCCAGTGGCGGCAACGAAAAACAAAGTGAGAGGTGAGTTGGATCCTCCATCTTCCCTGCTGTTTGATAAATGGGGAGACAACATTCTCAATAAGCTGAACTGAGATAGCCGCCTTATCACTGCTATGAGCCAGGCAGGCAGCACCACCGTCCTGTTCCTTTCCACGCGCCCATTATTTTTGCTATTTACTACCCCTCTCTACCCTAGCCCTCCTCAAACCACTCCTTCCCTTGCTTTTCTTTCCTTCCTTTGCCATCCTTTCTTCCTTGTCATCTTTTCCAACTAACAGGAAACTTCAGCGCTCCACAGAGCTTAGCCGCATGTAGTGACTTGAAGCATGGCTAACCTTAGTGTGAAATGACTCTAAAACATAATATGACCATTTCACTCGGTTTGTCTGTGTTTGTTCCTGACAGGCTATGAGTGTGTTTTTCAGTGACTCTCTCTGCAGGTTACATTGTTACACCAGTAAGTGGCAATAAGTCTTTATGAGTGTGTCACTGAATCATTCATTCACAACACTGATTCATTCATACAAGCGAGTCAATGAATCATTCATTCAACCTATTTGTTCAAAAGCGAACAAAAGTGAAACATTCAGTTCATTCATTCATGCATTCATATATCATTGAATCGCTCATTTAACAGATTCGTTCACAACACCACTACCGTATGTTACTCAGAGATGCGGTTCTGTTGTGACTTTGTTTGGAGGAGCAATAACAAAGGAAATGGCAATAGTGTGTCTAAAATGGAAGTTACTCAAAATGAACTTCTTATTCATATTTAACTGTTGGATAAATCAAGTGTAGCGTTAGTTCTGACAGGTCACGTCAGTCAACTCTCAACTCTCAGCTTCTCCACGTCTACCTAACAGAATGCAATGCCTACACTCCAAAAAAAAACAAGGTCCTATATGGCACCAAAAATGGTTCTTGGCTCGTAATCATAGGGGAATCTTTTTTAGTGCTATATAGCACCAATTTTGGTGCTTCAGTGGTTCTTCAGCGGTTCTTCAGAGGTGCTATATAGCACCTTAGTCAAAGAACCGGTGAAGAACCTCAGAAGAACCGCTGAAGAACACTCAATGCAATACACTCAATCTCTTTAATTTAAACATGCTCATGTGAATAGATTTTATATAGGTCTACAGTAGTTCTGTTGCGTTTGTTTTATGCTTGTTCTGAGAAAAGACATAACTTTTTTTCCCTCACTTGGATTCCTACACAACTTGCTGGAATATTCTAAAACAACGTTCGGACGCAATAAATGCTACATTAAGGCAATTCTAAGATGGCATTCTATTTGTTTGTCGTGTTTAATGAAGTATGTCAATCATCATTAGAGCAACATCCTCAGGCTGATCTAATGTAAGGACATTAGAGTTCTGCCAAAAGTGTTTGATGTGTTCAGCGATTAGAATATAAAGCTTACAAAATGGTTATCACACTAGCGCTAAGACCCAGAATCTGAAATGTATACATTTACCTAAATAGATGCTTTCTAGCTGATGCTAAAAGATTAAATGCGTGTCCAGAAAAGATTTTTCATCAAAGAAGCCATTTACAATGCTGCAATTTTAAGGATTCATCCCCAAGCCTGTGCTTGTGTCAAAATACAAGGCATTTCATCTTAGATGTTTACTGTATGCTGAGCGTTAAACTGCCCCTGTGGTTTACAGCTGTATGCGTTTCGCTTTATTGTGACAGTGTGTCCTTCAGACGCGGCTGTATAATTTCACGGTTGCTGTTTGCCACGTAGTTAGACATTAAATTTAAAAGATACTCTCACTTAAGTGGTTCAGAGAGAGGCAGTGAAATATTTATAAGGAGATGTCCACAGAGGTTATGACTTGGTAAGCCACAGAGAATTGAGATTGCTTTGATTACCCACAAACAAATACTTTCACACACAGTCATTTGGGTAAAAAAATACCTTCAGCTCCTCTATAGCCAGCTGATTCCCAATTATCCGTTGTTGCAAAAGCAGCATTTAACAGTTAAAAAGCTGTGGTCACAATAAAAATGTTATACCAGCGTATTGCTGTGTAATACTACACCACTACTTGTAAAATGTAGCTTGTTATGAGAAAGCTAGGCTGTTTTGCTGTATTTAGTTACTTGCTCTCCCAACAGTGCGCAAAAATGAAAATATTGCCCGTGCAATAGATCTGAATGTGACATTTGTTAGCTCTCCCAAAGGTCTGCCTCATTTTTTTGAGGAAGAAAAACTATCACTGCAAATATTTGGAGTCAGGTAGATGAAATGAGGCCTATGTGTACAGAATGAGTGAGACGCTATCAGCGACTGACTCCTCTAAACCACCTGCTCTCCTCATGAATAATGCACGAGACTATGTACTATTCACACACTCCCCTCAGATGGCAATTTTACCTGCATGCCATCTGCCTGCAGTGGGACCCTTCCACCCTCCGTGCACGGCCTTGTGTGTGTGTTAGTGCTCGGCGAGCAACAGAGTTGTTTTTGTCGACGACACTTTCATAGGCATCGCTCCTGTTCCCATTTGTCGCAGTAAATTACAGCATTAAAAAGAGAGAGAAAAAACGACTTGCTACAATTAAGAAACTGTGATTGGGATGTTTGTTTACAATGGCAAGAGCAGCTGCACACTGGTCTAATTGTGCAAATGGAAGTGGAACCGCTGAGGCCAGTTCATTTGTTGTTTGCTAATTGATTAGATTTCGCTAAATCAAAAATTGCAGTGCTTCTTCAAAACTTTTCATGGGCTTTGTTCGCCCATGATTTCTGTTTGCTTTGTTTCACATGATGTGCACATCCAGCTCATTAGACACTTTGCAATTAGCGCTATGACTGGTTAAAGGTGATGTGCGTAATTTAATAAGTTAAATACTTTTTCTGTTCCCAGCTTAATATGTAGAAACAACTTAAACAAAGCAATTTGTAGGGTGGTTTATTAAAAAATTGTGAACACTGTTTCTGTGGTAAGCCCTCCCAATACAGTAACATTTTCTCAGCAAATGGTGTGAGTTTGAGGCAGGACTTTCTGGTTGTACACCATGTATTTTTTTTCCTGTCCGTTGCTATTATTGTTTGTCACATACAATTTGACCTCAGGCAGACTGCGTAAACGGCAGTGCTCCTGGTTGTCGATTGGTTCTTCATTTGGATGGCCATCATACACTCTGAAAAATAATGTGTTGGCTCAACAAAAACATTTTTTTGAGTTATGACAACTTTGAGTGAATTTAGGTTCAACCAACAAGCTACAATGAGTTAGAGGAACTTAATAATTTGTAGCATAAACACACATTTTTAAGCTGAGTTAAAAATTAAGTCGCTCCAACTACCAGAGTTGTAGCCCTGAAACCAATTAATCGTATCTATTTCAGTTCAAATCAACAGCTATCATAGCACATGCTAACATAACTTATTTAACATATTTTTAATGAACAAGTAAGATATTCAGCGCAGTCATTGCTTATAGAGTCAATGTAGTTGTTTACCTTCAGCACAATGGTAACCACAAAAACTTCAACATTACAGAAACTCTTTTAAATGTCAAACATAACAGCATTAAACACTAACAGGTCTTTCCCTTCACTAAAAACAAATAAATGAACACTTAAAGGGATAGTTATCCCAAAAAATAAAATTAGCCCATTATTTACTCACCCTCTAGTCATCCTAGGTGTATATGACTTTCTTCTTTCAGATGAATACAATCAGAATTACATTAAAATGTGTCCAGCCTCTTCCAAGCTTTATAATGGCTGTTTCTGTTTTGAAGTCCATAAAAGTGCATCTATCCATCATATAGCCGTGCTCCACACAGCTCCGGTATTTAAATCTTTACAAACTGTAATTTCTAACTTCCACTAACTGTCATACTCGCATTCACATGGACTGGCGTTCCAGCACATGTTTTGTTTTGCTCTGTTCTCTGCGCTTCCGCGTTCGTCACCGGAATTTATGCTACGCCTGCATCTAATACGCTGGAACGTGTCATGGGCATGGGTCTCGGGCTAATTTTCATTTTTGGGTGAACTATCCCTTTAATCTCAACATTTTTCTCCTTATCCAGTCCTATGCAAAGCATGCTGGGAACTAGAATTCCACTGCCTAATTTCCAAAGTTATCAAGACAATTTCATTTACGTTACTACAACCTTTTTTTTTTTTTAAAAGCTGACGCAGATATTGGTGTTTAAATTACAGACAATATTAACATGACGTAATAATCAACAATATTATGTCAACAGAATTCTACAAAATAATGTCTGCAACTTAAAAGGTTTAATTAAAACAATAAATTAGAATTTTTAACTTGCAACCATGACAGGGACAGGCACAACACTATCTAAAATGACAAAATAAACACACACGAGGGCATCTTTAAGAGCAGTAATCCGGTTTAACACTGTCAGGATGTATTGAAATCAGCTAGGCCGTACTATTAAATTCTAATCTGTGTCTTTCATCCTCTTCTGCTTAGTACCAGAGCGTCCCAAAGCTCTAATTAACTCCTCAAACATTATTTCCGGCCCTAGGGAAAGACTCTGAGTGCTGAATGAAAAGAATACCAAAGATTAGCCCTTCCATTTTCACCAGTGCCCCTACTGATGCCCACTGGGAGGAAGCAGTGAGACCCCACCCACAGCGATGAGAACTCAACATATTAATCTTACCTTAACTCGCAGAGTGTAGCTGTAACCTCAGAAGTCTCCTGAAGGTGCTTCCAGGCATTTCCAAATGCCAATGAATGATGTTAGCTAACTGCATGATTTGTATATGTACATTTCTGAAATACTCTTTGACACAGTCACCTCTGATAACAGATCACTCTAAATCGAAATGTGGACACATGCATTTTCTGTAAAGCTGCTTTGAAATGATATGTATTGTGAAAAGTGCTATACAAATAAATGTGAATTGAAGAGAGTTCCTGCTGTTTTGTCACCGTAAAGCACTGTCAGCGCATCTTAAAATGCAGAGGTTGGGTACATCGGTCTGGGATTGCATTGTCAGCACCTGGCAAGGCTTGCCAAATTGGCACTTGTTTATGCACTTCATGCTTGGCACACAGCAACCTGGGAACATAGACTTGGCATCATACCCGAATGGATGTGCTTTTTTTGGGCTTGTGCTGTCTGGTAGACCTCAGACCTGAATTAGTCTGTTTGATTTGTCCTCAAATCCTGGCTAATGATGAGATTGAATCCGTCTAGTTGAGATGGTTGATTAAACCAAACTTTCAGGCATCTTTCTTGACAGAGCTGGTCCACATATGTGCCAGGATTTTTAATGCTCTATTTGTGTCGTATCACACTGGAGGATACGTGCCAGGGTAAAACACCCTAATTAGCTTTTTTTCCAACAGCAACTGTCCATATTGGAGTGATCCCACCTACGTACAGTGCATGGTGCGATCCCACGTACAGTGCATGGTGCGATCACATTAGTGAAATTTTCACGGGCATCGTAGTGTAGCAATGTATACACAGAAGTCAGCTTTCTCTTGATCAATGTGGTGATTTTGCCAAATTTGAACTTTCTCACAATCATGCAAAGCTCATGCAGTTGTTTGGATCCCTATTGAAATTATTTGAATGCGAAAATTTGGCCAAGTAACAATAAATGTGCACATTTACTTTTATATAGGGGTAGTTTCTTCATTAGGGCGATTATATTCTACCATAGAGTTTCGCCAGCTGTCACTATTCTGTCACTGTTTGTTCTGCCTCTGGATATATAGTCCAATCAGCATCAAGTCACGTTCTGTGGGGTAGCCTACTGCCTCTTTTTGGGTGACTTCAGTAGAATCGCCCAGAGTGTTCTCACAGACTTCTATACAAATAATTTTTTTTCAAACGGCAGGAACTGCAATCTCTATGGGTGCTGAGAACCCGATCTTACAGCAATTCATACATATTTTATGAGGTGGCTAATTCGTACGAATTTGAACGACCTCACTCATACGAATTGGTATGATTTTTGCTAAATCGTACATATTTTTTCGAGTTGATCAATTCGTATGATTTCGTACAAATGACTTAACCTCAAACCCCGCCCCTACACTCTAAAAATAAAAAGCGGTTCCTCAGAGGTTCTTCACCGGTTCTTTGACTAAGGGGCTATATAGCACCTCTGAAGAACCGCTGAAGAACCACTGAAGCACCAAAATTGGTGCTATATAGCACTAAAAAAGGTTCCCCCATGATTACGAGCCAAGAACCATTTTTGGTGCCAAATAACCTTTTTTTTTTTTGTGTAAGCTTACCCATCACTGCAGTATAGACAAATCGTACTAATTCATAAGAGTGAGGTCGTACGAATTAGCCACCTTGTACAAATACGTACAAATTGGCCGTGACATACACTCTAAAAAAAAGGTTCTATATGGCACTAAAATTGGTTCTTGGCTCGTAATCATACACTCTAAAAAAAAAAGGCTCGTAATCATAGGGGAACCTTTTTTAGTGCTATATAGCACCAATTTTGGTGCTTCAGTGGTTCTTCAGCGGTTCTTCAGAGGTGCTATATAGCACCTTAGTCAAAGAACCGGTGAAGAACCTTTGAAGAACCGCTGAAGAACCACTGAAGCACCAAAATTGGTGCTATATAGCACTAAAAAAGGTTCCCCTATGATTACGAGCCAAGAACCATTTTTGGTGCAATATAGAACCTTTTTTTTTTTTTAGAGTGTAGGGGAACCTAGGTTCTTCAGTGGTTCTTCAGCGGTTATTTTGCTAAGGTGCTATGGTGCTATATAGCACCAAAAGTGGTTCCTCTATTATTACGACGAAGAACCACTTTTAGTGCCATATAGAACCTTTTTTTTTAGAGTGTAGCATTGGTTTTGCGAGGGCTAGCACTAATGTGCTTTCATCATCATATGTAACCTTAACTTGTGCAGTGATTGGTGGGAAGAATATAAATATTTTATAGAACAATTAATACTGCCCCTCAAATCTTATTGGTCAAGCAGCATTCCAATAGTGTTTATACACTCTAAAAAAAAGGTTCTATATGGCACCAAAAAAGGTTCTTCGTCGTAATCATAGAGGAACCACTTTTGGTGTTATATAGCACCATATCTTAACATGTTCTGTATATGGTAGCGGTGCTATATAGCACCATAGTTAGCGGTGCTAAATAGCACCTTAGTCAAAGAACCGGTGAAGAACCTCTGAAGAACCGCTGAAGAACCACTGAAGCACCAAAATTGGTGCTATATAGCACTCAAAAAGGTTCCCCTATGATTACGAGCCAAGAACCATTTTTGGTGCTATATAGAACCTTTTTTTTTTTTTAGAGTGTAGAGTACAACAGTCGGGTTCTGAAATAAAAACAAGTGGCAGGACTAATTGTTGTATAAAAGTAAAAATGTGGTCACATTTACTGTTACTTGGCTAAATTTCGCATCCAAGTAAACCGGGAGAACCGGGAGTTTCGTATAAGAGCGAAAATGTTTTTGATGTGAATTTTGCTCAATAGCTAAAGCAACCTGTAAAGACAGACCTCTTGTGAGCTTCGAGGTTGTTAATTGATGATATATGCTTTAGTTGAAAGCCATCCATTCAGTGGGCGGGCACTATGCACTCTATTGACAGTCGTACAGTTATATTGACAGTCACGGTTCTTTCACTCTTTGTTTGCAGTGTTCCAGTATATGTTCCAATGTGTTTAAATCTGCAAAAAAATGTTGTGGTGGTTGATTTGTGCTGAAAAATGTGGGCTGCCTGTCAGCGTGGTCAGGGCTAAAGGTCAAGGGCATTACTACCTCCAGGCTGGCCTCGGCGTCTCAGCGAGCAAGAGCATTCTTGCTAAAGGTCATCTTGTTACAGTTTTCCGCTGAAAGGTTACAGAGATACGTGGGCTCGAAGAGCCAAGACAGATCACTCATGCAACTGATTCATGTTTTGCGTCATCTCAAATGTTGTGAGAGCCTCTAAACATTAGCAGAGTGAGGGTGGGAAAAAACTAAAAAGCAAAAAACAGCTGCTAAATGTCAGTTGTGTTTCTTAAATGATGTTTTAAAATATGTCTGAAGGCAGCGAGGTGTTGTCTATTGTTTTAATAGATTTCAACCTTGTACTTGAAAAAGTTTTCACAGGTTTAAAGGGGTAAGTAAAAAAATGACAGGATTTTCATTTTAGGTTAACTATTCCGTTAAGATTTCACACAATTAATATGTTAATTGATATTAAGATCTTGGAAATATGTCGTATATGAGTTCCTTTATGTCACATGAGACTTTTCCCTCTTTGTTTTCTACCTCTCAGTGGGAGAGTTATTGAGGACATTTAGGAGAGGCTGGAGCTAATTTTATATTTTGCTCGCTGAGCGTTGAGAGAGGGAGGGACGTACACACAGGAAGGAGAAACAGAGGGGAAGAGGAGAACGGGAGATATACATACAGAGAGAGAGAGAGAACTCAAAACACATTAGACAGACCAGATCCCATGGAGAGATCCGTTTCAATCAGACGCCACTGACCACAGAGGAAGGTGGAAGGACTCACCTCATCGCTCTATTAAGTCGACATATTGAGCGTGCTGGTTTTGATCAAATCATCGCAACACAAAAAGTGTCTTAAGAGCAGTATCACCAAACAAAAAGAACGACAAGATGGATGTTTAAAAATTCCCTCTTTGAAAAACCTTTAAGCCTAGAGAGAAAAGAATTGTGACCAATTTATTAAAATATATGATTTTTTCACATGTAGTGTCTAATATGTGTATTATTTAACTAATTATTGTGATATTACAATCAACGTCAATTGCTGAATTGTTATTGAGTAAAAGCAGAATATTTACAGGAAGATTAGGAATGTGCATTAAAATGGATAGTTCACGCAAAAATTAAAATTAGCCCATGATTTACTCACCCTCAAGTCGGTGTATATGACATTCTTCTTTCAGACAGTACAATCGGAGTTATATTAAAAAAATGTCCTGGCTAATACAAGTTTTATAATGGCTGTTTCTGTTTAGCAGTCCATAAAAGTGCATCTACCCATCATAAAAGTAATCCATATGGCTCCGGGTGTTCGCCTTCTGAAGCAAAGTGATGCATTTGTGTGAGAAAAATATCCATATTTAAAACTTTACAAACTGTAATCTCTAACTTTCGCTAATTATCGTACTTGCGTTCATGAGAGACTGCCGTTCCAGCGTATGGATTGCCATTATAAAGCTTGGAAGAGCCAGGACATTTTTTTAATATAACTCCGATTGAATTCATCTGAGAGAAGAATGTCATATATTCCTAGGATGACTTGAGGGTGAGTAAATCATGGGCTAATTTTCATTTTTGGGTGAACTATCCCTTTAAAAAGTAAATAAACATTAGCCCCTTTCACAAAGCAAAACCGGTAAATTACCATAAAATTATCAGAACGACTTTACCGGTAAATCCACAAATATGCTGTTCACACAAGCAACGGCGTTCCGTCTTTTTACTGGTAAGATACGATTCACACATCAGCTCCAAAATACTGGTAAAATCTGTGATGTCAGTCATCAGAAATGATCTTTAAATGCAGTGAGAAGCACTTTAGTTTCACTATCTTATCTGTTCAATTTGACAACATTTTTGACGTCTGAGCGACGTAAGGGATGATCAAAATGAGTTTTTGCCCTTAAAAACAAGAGCCTAATAGTATCCAACTGCAAAGCCGCAGCGCTAGTGAATGGAAAAGAAGGCAGGGTCTCCAGCATGACATTGAAAAAGCTGCAAGACGCACCACAGATAATCATCTAGTGCATATTTACATAGAAAAACTATTAAAAAGTTTACTGTAAACAGCACAGAGTAATCCTGTCATCTCTTTGAGAACTTTAGGATTGGCCCAGAGCCTTTGAAAACAGACTTCTTACGTCAACGCCCTCTGACCTCGCACGTGATCACACCGGTAATCTTCATTGTGCATTCACACAGAGCACATTATCGGTAATTTACCAGTAATGTTACAACTTCCCTTACTGGTAAATTTCCAGAACCAATTTACCGGTATTTTTGAAAAGGTCCTGTTCACACATTATCTCTTACCGGTGATTTACCAGTAAAGACTGTATGTGTGAAAGGGTTGATTGATTCATGTACAGTATATTTAAAATCTAATAGTTTTAGGACCTAAATTAACTTAGTACACAAAATAATGCCTAACAAAGAAGTTATTTAGGCTAAAATGATACGATTTCAAATTAGTTAATTGATGAAATGTGTGTAGTTCAGTAAGGTGAGCAGAGGGAATGAAGGCAGATGCACTTTTTTAATTAGATATCTGCTTAATCTTTTGGTTTGGCCTTTGAGATACTTCCTGTTTGAATTTATATTCTGCAATGCAAATTTTATGCTAGAAACACTGTTTTATTTCTTTATTCATTCATTCATTTTACTTCAAGTTTTGTGTCGAGCGTTACCTTAGGGTTGAACTTTTTAACACATTTAACTCTTCAGCTGAGCATGTTCTGGTGGAGTGACTCCATTTTGAAACCTTTCCCCCCCTGTATGTTATAAAGTATTATGTTTTCGGCTTCAGTGTTGATGATTGTGGCATTGTGGGTAGTTTCAGGTATCTCTCAGCAGTTGTTTGTTATTCATAAGCGCTCTTAGCAGGAAATATGCAAAATAAGAGACAGTTCTGAATAGCTGGAAGCACATCTCGAAAATACTCTGCATTAATGGTAAAAACCTGTCCAAAACTTAACATATTTCCAGTGAAGAGGGAGTAGGATGGACTCTTTGGAACAACAGCATGAACTGTCCATGGAGGACATTGCGGAGTCTGTCTTAGGCCTAAAACTACTACACACAGTTTGATACATTGGAATTTATTATAATATAAACTACAATTACTATTATTTATTTATATTTTTAATATAATTTCTAAATAAATGTATCTGTCTAGACTTCCCATTGGCTAGCAGCTACACTGGAGATGTTGCTGCCATCATTCCTTATTTTATAATGATCATTACCAGGCGCCTAGTTAGTCTTTTTTTTTTTCTGAATGGTGACACCTCAGTTATCATCTTTTGCGTTCACACAGTTTTGGACCCCCTTGGGATTTCCTAAGTTGACACATTTCGTTAATCTTAATTGTTTGTTATCAACCATATGTGTAAAAATAGAACCAGATTTGCACCTACAGTTTTGGAGCGGTTTCCCATGACTGATTTCCCATGGATCTTGACCCTTTCTCCTGATTATAGAGAGAAGAGTGATGAGGGATGGGTATGAGAAAATGAGGAGAAGATGGCAGAGATCAAGAAAGCAGAGAGAGAGAGAGAACTAGAGACAGGGGCTGGCAGGCCATGCTTCATGCAAAACACAGATGAATAATGTATCCTGCCTACCTAGAGTAATACAGATCCATTTCTCTGTATTTTTCTTCCTCCTCCTCTTATGCTGTGGATTGTAGGAGATCTTAATCAGGTTTTTAATGACCTACTCTATTGTCTCACATGACCCCTGAGCCAAGATGAACCATGGGGTCATGTTTTGGCTATAGTTGGCATGCTGCAACAATACAATCTGGACCCAGAAGGCTTTTTGTACCATTATGACCTTTTTTTTCTTCTTTTTTTTTGCAAGCAAAAAATATATTGCTAATATTTAACTATATTGTAACTGATATTCACCAGCCTGATTATTTTTCTTAAAATCAAATATGGCAGATTTAAAATTGTGTACAAAATAGTGGTTGATGTTAGCAGAGGGCAAAAGATATGGGCCAATATTATATGGGACTTTTATAATATATGGGACTTTTTTTTTTAAAAGGTGCTGTATGTAAGAATGACAACTAGTTGTTAAAATGGGTACTGCAGTCCAAAATCAAAATATTGTTTGCCCCGCCCCCTCCTCCTCAGACTCATCGCAGGTTGACAGTTTGAGGACTCGCAACAGGAACATGCGCAATTGACAATGGAAGGCGAGTAGACTTACACACTGTAAGTTGATGAGTTGATTTATCTGCGTTTTAATGTGCTTTTTTAGATGGATGCCAAGGCTTTGTAGGTCAGGCAGAATCTGTAATATCTGACCCAGTTTGTTTGATGGCTTCCATGGCAGCAATATGCAGCGTTTTCCGCCAACTGGCAACCCGTGGTGTCAAAATAC
The DNA here is from genome assembly GCF_949357685.1 of Gobio gobio. Taxonomy (NCBI): domain Eukaryota; kingdom Metazoa; phylum Chordata; class Actinopteri; order Cypriniformes; family Gobionidae; genus Gobio; species Gobio gobio. The sequence continues at coordinate 11,785,499 of NC_137118.1, forward strand.
TATTTGGTAAACTGGCAAAAAACTAAAACTGACTAAAACAAAAACATACATTCCGACAAGGAACGCTCATTTCAAAGTAAAATAATTGCCTGTAGCATTATTTTACAGAGAAACGAGGATGTGAACTTAGCATGTTTCCTAGTATTATTATGATTTACTACAGTCAAAAACTTACATACAGCACCTTTAAATCTCAGCATATGTTTTTCTGTTTGGCCGATAAGAGTCAGAAGCTTTGGACTTTTATTTTGACAGTGCTGAGAACACCAGATCCTTTGCCATTGCACAATAGGTTATTTACAATGGAAAAACCTTCTTCTGATTGTTAAAATATTCTTAACACTAAGAAAAAAAAAAATCTTTTAAGAACTGTTCACAGAAAAGTAACTGTTTTTTGCTAGTTTCAGCCCGACGCAGTTATCATTTTCACGTCCAGTGCCACGTTGTGTCGCCCATGGGCTTGCTGGTCTGAAACGAGGTGTGTTCAGGCGCATTGTTGGCATGTTGCTATTTTGAGGAACTGAAAACGACGGCGCCATTGACCAACAAAAACCTGGTCTAAAGTCAACAGTGCAGTATTTTTTGTGTGATTAAAAGGGCACATTAGTAATATGCGCCTATAGGCGGGTGCACAGAGCACGTACACTATGCTTATTACACACAGCGCAGCAGCACACAAACTTTTTTAAATATTAAAAATATTCCTCTCTGGAGAAGCATTCAGTCTTTCCACTCCCAGATTGTAAATAGCGAATCTGCCATGGTGCAAGCACAACTGCACCCTGATTGGTTTATAGCATGTTACGCCCAAAACACACCCATGATTAATTAAGAAACTAGGTACAACCCTTTTGTACCATGCACCTGGCGCGCTGACCGTTTTTTTTCCGTCGTTAAACTAGCAAAAGTGGATTTGGACATGCCCTAAGTTCACCATGAGCTTCAGACCATGAGCTTAGATCGTTAAAATAGGGCCATATATCTTTGAAATTGTGTGATTATCATATAATTTGGTTTTATATATGCCACACGCTCTCTCAATTATGAAATAAATCTATTTTGGTCATCCGCTAGATCAAATATTGCGATTCTGTTGTACAAAATCTCAAAATTCAGTTTGAGTCCTTTTGAATTCAAGGGAGTCAGCTAATTTACAGAATCCATTGGTCGCACAGAAACAGAACTGAATTCACAACTGAACTGCGTTTAGTTCCTGTGTGAACGTGCCAAACCATTTTGCCAAAAACTGTAGCTCATGTTTTCACATTTTATTATACATTAACCTCAAGTTTGGTGCGAATAAATCATTTTTGAGTTGCGTCATTGACATTACAGTGCCAAGCTACAGCGGGATAGTAATAATCATGACTGTGGAATATGCAAGTGTTTCTGTCTCACTAAAACAAGCGAGGAAATTAAATAAATCCCAAATCGACACCTCTTCAGTGTCTGTGTGTGTGTATGTAATGTGACTGCCAGAGGCACGGAAAAGAAATAAGCACCACAGCTGGCTGATGTGCTGTTCTGTCAGGGAGCCTGTGGAGAGGCCCTTAGCATCTCTCTCTCTCTCTCTCTCTGTCTCTCTCTCTCTCTCTCTCTCTCTCTCTCTCTGTCTCTCACTCACTCTTTCGTGTCCTCTTGATTCTTATGAAAGCTACACCATATCTGGACAGGCCCTCAAATCAGGCTAATTGTGACACGCTGCAATTAGCAGCGAACAGAAAAAGATGCTAAAATTGCAGAGTTGAGTCAAACTAGATACCCGTCGATCTCTATTTCTCTCATCAACCACCAATCTGTGCTGCACCGTGTCCTAATCATGCGCTAAATCACATCTATTACATTTTAATCCATGACTTCTGTGTGTGTTCGGTTGCTATTTTCATCATTTCCCTTTTAGTTAGAACTTAAAAATTACTTCACACTTGAAATTCGCCTGGTCAGGACATGTATATCTCTTCCATCACGCCATTGTCCTTCTCCTTCACCCATTACATCACATTCTGACATTTTTCATTTCTCCTGACATCTCATTGTCTGGTAGCGTTAGTGCTGGAGATGTTGACCTCTGGTCTGTAAGAGTCATCACTTCTTCTCTTTAAATAAATACAGATTATTCATACATCATGTCCTTTCCAGGGTTGGTTGTGTGTGTGTACAGTTTTTCATTAGCTCCCCTATGAGTCCCCTCCCACAAGGTGATCTGTTATTGCCTGTCTAACCCTGGGGTGCCGTGATGGATGTCAGTTTGTGAATTATTTCTCACTGAGCTAAACCTTTATTCAGTCTTCTGCTCAGATCGTAGTGAGCAAGGGCTCACGGGTGACCCTTACCTGTTGTCTTTAGGTGTTTAGGAGACGTCCTTTGTATGTGGGGGTCTGTTATAGAGACTTGATGGTTGGCTCTTTTGGCTTGGGATATAGTAACATGCTAGACTGGGTACTTTAACTGGCAGAAATTTTGGTCCATTGTCTGTTGTCAGTAGTGTAGCGATGTATCAAGCAAAGCGAATCAATGTTACCTTTAACCCGTTGCAAAATATCAGGGGGACATTTTTTGTATATTCTTAATGAAATGGCAAAATTTTTGAATGCGGAAATTTGCGCCTTTTGTCTATTTCCTACACCATTTTCACAATTTTCCATTTTTTCTACTTTTACAACAAAAGTCAAACAAAATATCAGAAATATTACACACATATATATAATAGTTACAAATATATATAAAAAAATAGATGTTCATGCTTAACTTAAAATATTAAGTTTAGTTAACTGTGTAGTTTGATATTTAAGTTATCTCAACAAATTGTAAGTTGTTACAACTAGCAGAAACATTTTTACAGTATATATATATATATATATATATATATATATATATATACAGACAACACATGTGAATGAACATTTAGGTCTATTTTTAAGGGCAATCAGATGACAATAAGCAACTTCTGGGGTAGGAATTCTTTCTGGATGTGTTATAGGAAATTAAGACTCATCAGAAATTGGAATAAAACTGCTATTTTTGTTGTAGACTGCAAAGTCTGTTTTTTAAATGCCTCCTTTATTCCATCTCTTATATTACATAATATATTACAAACACATATATATATAGGTGTTTGTAATATGTAATATAAGAGATGGAATAAAGGAGGCATTTAAAAAACAGACTTTGCAGTCTACCACAAAAATAGCAGTTTTATTCCAATTTCTGATGAGTCTTAATTTCCTATAACACATCCAGAAAGAATTCCTACCCCAGAAGTTGCTTATTGTCATCTGATTGCCCTTAAAAATAGACCTAAATGTTCATTCACATATGTTGTCTGTTTCTGAAACCAATAGTTAAGCAGTTGCCTGCTCGTGTCGTCTGTTTCAGACTGGTTCAGATCATGATTTAGTGTTAAAAGATGCAAGTAACTTTCATCGTCTTCTGTACTTTTCACCAATGTCTAGATGTAAATAGCTATCTTCCACCCTGCCTTTCTGGAGAAGCTTTTCCACAAACCAAACCACATGATGGGCTTCAGGAAAACACATCTTAGGTTTTGCGCTGCAAATAATCATTACCTGTCACTTTGACTGACTGGGTTGTATATTTTCCGTCATGTTCTATTTTTAACCGTCAGTAAAACATTATAATGCTTGGTAGTTTTTATGTGGCATTAATATTACAAGAACTTCTGTGGCAAGAGCTGTTTTTCTCTTCCCAAGCGCTGCTGTTTTGCGTGTTTTGGCTTTTTCTTCTTTCTATACATAGCTTCACGTTGAGCGCTTATGCTAAAGGTTGAATGCTCCATATGTTGCTGTGGTTGTGACTGTCTCTCACCTAGTTTGGTCTGTCTCTTCCAGGAGCTCAAGGCCAGGTCCCTATCGTCCAGAACATGACTGTGACAGAAGGAGGGATAGCCAACTTGACCTGCCGCGTGGAACACAATGACAACACCTCCCTCCAGTGGTCAAACCCGGCACAACAGACACTCTTCTTTGGGGACAAGAAAGGTGAGTGAGTGATTGCCACTAAACTCACAGGGATTCATATCTTTGTCTTGGGTGTTATCAGGTGGACGAGGGACCTCAGTTGAATGAGATTTTTAATGGAGGAACTTTAAGGGATTGCGCTCTTTTACTACTGCTCAGATTGCGTTGACAGATTGCTGGCAGCGCTAATATCTTGTATAAACTGTGTGAACTCTGTTCCAGAACCTAGTCAGCTCTGTTTTCAGTATTTTAAGGCATCATAGGTGCACAAAGTGTGTTTTAAATTACTTTTGAAACACCTTTATATCAGGAATGCACCTGTGATGATTTAAAATTATATGCCTAAAATACCTTGTTGCGGCCTAATTATTTTAAGTCTATTAAATCCAAGATGGTGGACAAGTTCAGAGAAAAGCTAATTCCAAGATGGTGGATGGACAGAGGGGGAAAAAAATGTAATCCAATATGGCAAGCAGGCTCAGTGAAAACATAAATCTAACATGGTGGATGAGCTCAGTAAAAAAAAGTAAAGGAAAAAATAAATGAATAACTCCAAGAAGGCGGAAAAACTGAGCTCCAATATAGTGGATATGCTGAAAAATAAAATCAAAGATGGTGAACGAAGCAAGAGAAATGCGAGAAAAAGAAGAATTTGCTTCTTTTGAAATCCGTTTTGAATTGAATCCCATTCATATGAGGAGCTCTATTCATATACTGTACAGATTTTTAAAGTTCCATGACATATGGTGGTTTTGGATGAAAGTTTCAGAATCCCTTTTTTTATGTACAAAGATTTACAGCTATATCTCATTGTCTGAGTTAAAGGGTGAATACATCATCTGGATTTTCTTCCACACCGGGCTGGATGTTGTAAAATGGCTTTGTGTTCATGTGTTGTATGATTGCTTGGCTATAAATTCCTGTAGAGAATCAATATTGGTCCCAGCAAAGCTTTATAAGACACACTTTTACCAGTAAACACCCTTAATCAAGAGCAGACGCAAAATCAACAACTAGACAATCTCTCAGACTCCCACACATACAATCATGAGAGCACATGAACGCACACACATGGGAAAGTGGGACAGCAGGTTGATTAATGTTGTGGAATACTAACAGATTACATTTGATAAATGAGGTATGGGAGGTGAGCCCTTTAAAGGACTCTCCACTGCAGCGTTAAAGATATCTACTGTTCCCAGATCAGATCAATACTCGAGCAGGAGCGTTATCACAGGCTCGGCAAATGCCCCGTTCATTATGTCAGCAGAGCTTTTCTTGTGGAAGTAATCATGGGACGTATTCGATACACCCGGCGGATTGGATTTTATAATGATATTGTGGCGCTCCATATCTGAGAATTCCCCAGGTTGTTTGTACGGAGATAATAAATGTCCTTTGATTTATAAAAGATCCATGTGTCAAAGATAGCTTAGTGTTTCCTGGCCCACACAGACTCACACGTGTATGGCGTGATCAAAGAATACATGGAAGGAGAATAACAATTAGCTTTGAATGGCTGATTTATGCATTCAGGTGGTGACTTTGTGTTCAGAGGCAAATGACTTCTATCTCTACATAAAGCCACACAGAGAGAAACATGAAATCCCAATGAGTAATAGAGAGTATGCGTTGACACCACTTTCCCGCCGAAACACGCCCCTTCAGCTGGACTGAGTGGCAAAAAAGCCTTCTGCATGACTGAATTTAATAGGGGAAACTGCGAAATCGTGAGTAAAACAAACGATTATCATTTTAAACTAAAGGTTGGACTCTATACAGTGTTCCTTACAACTTACCAAAGATCCAGTGATCCATGGATATTGACATGCAGCCAGGAATAGTGTTTCCTGACATTTATATGAGCCTGATTTCGATACCGGGAAAATACATAAAGCAAATTTGCCTGTGAAAGCTTTATATTAAATAAATCGTCATATCATCCAGCTTTAAAACTTGTATAGTTTTTGTCCGTGTTTATTTAAAACATCCAATTATACAGAATATAAGAAGGTAAACATTTAATTGATGTGTTGTCAGTACAATATATTGGGTAGTCTATGATTTTACCCCAAAATTCAACTGCAAATCCACCTTGTTTCTGTGAACTGCAGCGATCCATTTGCTTCTCTTTTCTGTAGCTTTCGCAGTCTGTAAAATATACCTCAGATTTCTTGTCAAATCTATTTGTACAGTCAATCTCAAAGCTCTTTCCAGTTTCAAACTGTGTTTTGCGCAGCATTCACGCTGAAAACCAATGCTGCCACTCAGTGGGCGTAACCGCAATCACTCCGGACGACGGTGACGTCACATGCATACCCTCTGTTTAGAATTTCTCCCCAATACAAATGACAATATTATTGATCTGACTGTACTGACGCTGAGAACGTATGAGAACTGCGCTGGACGATGACATATTTTTTATAGAATATAATAGATGATCTTTACAACAGAACTGAATCAACACTGAACTGACTTCAGCTGAACAACATTTTTTTTAGATTTTTTTCCCCAAATCGTGGAGCCCTAATCACAGCCAATCAGAACATATTTAGTGTTGAATATTCAGCAACGAATGTAGCCAATGAGATTTCCCAGGGGGCGGGGCATCTGAATACCTGAGTTCTTAAAGGAATGTTCTGGGTTTCAAAACTTTTGGCATAAAATATATATATATATATTACCATAATAATATTGAATTCATATTACTTTATAACTGTACTTCTTCATTAAATGCAATACATAGCCTACTAGTACTACTAGTAGGGGAGCGCGGGGCACAACCTAACGCGGGGTTAGCTGTAACACGCATGTTCCCTTTCGTTCAGTCACTACGACGTAACGTTAGTGACTAACGAATGGGGGTTTCGCTTAGAAGCCTATCAACTTCGAGTTTTGAGAAAACGCCCAATGGCGTGCCAATGCCATGGGCATGCGGAATTTGCATACGTAACTCCGCCTCACTGCGTGAGTATATAAGGAAGTACGAGGCAATATCGCATTATGTTCTGCTTTCGGAGCCAAGAGTACCTACCTCTTCACTCCTACAGCCTTCTGAGACTCTGTCAGCTTCTTCGAGACGAGCAGCTTTCCAGTCGGTGTTGGTGTGACGGCGCGTTCCAGTGATCGCATACTTCCTGCCTGCTGATCTGCGCAGTGGTCCGTTTGACAGCTGGTGTATGTTTCCCTGGGCGCTTCGGCATCGACTGCGAGGCTTTCCTCTCACAAAAAGAGCTTGCGCGTGGCACGTCTTTTTTCAAGACGGCTCGCCCGTGCACTTCCGGGTGCGATCGATTTTCCGCTGCTGTCTATGGACGCATTCACTGCTCGAGCGTGTTTGGGCTTCAGCACGTTCGGGCAGTGTTTGCGGATGTGTCACGTTTCCATTGCGGGGGCGTGACCATCGCGATGTCGCGGTCGAGACTCAATGATCTCCGTGAGGAGAGAGAGTCCCCTCTGCCACACCCCAATCTACCGTCCCCGAGTGAGATGGTACTTTGGCTGGTGGCCAGGGTGACCTGAGGGCGGTGCTGTGGTATTAAGAACCCCGACGTTCATTCCTCGGGCCACGCCCCCCTCTTATACATCGCTTCCGTGAGTGTTGGATTGAATCTACGGCCCGTCTCTGACGCCCGTTCGTTCAGTTCACGCTCCGGATAGCAGTGAGATGTCGATCGCCGCATCCCAAGGTGGGCTGGAGTCCTTTGGGGATGACGATTAGGTTGTGCTCCGCCTCCGGGTGTGTTAGCACTGCCTGATCTGACCTAAGGTTAACAGCCATGTTATCTCGGGCAGCCGCGAGTCTCGCGCTGGTGTGGAACTCCGCCCAGTCGCGGGTGCTCGTGGTTGCGCGATTGGTTTTTAGGGCCGGCACCCGACAGCTGTTGGGCCCCGCCCCCAATGCCTTTCGCTCCCGGGGTGCATGAGGAGATCACGCGGTCCCGGAAGTCCCCGTGCTTCCCGTGACCGTTTGGTGGCCTCCTCCGCCTTCTCTGCCCTTGATGGGGCCGCGGCCTAGGGTACACTGGGGCCCCCTCCCCCCCACTGTTGAACTCTCTGTTGCGCACTACGGTGTCCACAGAGGGCTTTGACGTGGCGTGGTGTGGCTGTCCTAAGCACCCCCCCCAAAGCCTGTGGGCTCGTCTACTTCGGTGGCGTGGTCCCGCAGAGCTATGGGCAGGCCGCCGCCCCTTTGCACATGCACAAGGGTGGAGCCGACCCAGGGCTCTTCATTGAGCTGCGTGCCGCAACTGACCCCGCCCCCGGGCGGTGAAGGTGGCCACACGCTCCCTGGGTCGGGCGATGTCCACAGCTGTGGTCCGGGAGAACACCTGGCCTTACCTGGTGATGTGGAGGACGTTGAGCGGGCCCGCCTCCTCAACTCACCCATATCCCAGGCTGGCCTCTTCGGCGGCGCGGCTGAGAACTGCGCCCAACAGTTCTCGGCCGCCCCAGAGCAGACTGAGGCTGTAACACGTACTGCCCCGGCGGCCAGCTGCTGCACCAGCCGCCGGCCCAGTCGCCTCAGTCCGCTCGCCGCCGAGGGCGCCCTCCCTCTTCCCGCCCGGCCCCAGCAGCAGCCTTCACCTGGGCCGCGCCGTGGAGGTGGTTGAGGATGTCGCCCAGTCCGCTCCCCAGACTGGTTAAACGCCAGGATGGAGGTGGACAACTCAGAGATGGGTTCCAGTTCTTCCCAGGGGATGGTGGCAGGGCCTCTCCTTCCCCCGGTGAGGGCCGGGGGAAAATCCTTCCGCTGCTGGCCCCCGGGCTAGCAGCGCTTGGGAAGAACTCATGTTCCTGTCTCTGAGCACCCAGAGACCGGTGACGGCAGTGCGCGCCACCCTCGGGTCTCGCCACTCTCGTCCCTCTCTGTCGCCAGCCCCCTGGCAGAGCAGACCCCAGTGGAACGCGAGTCCTTCCCAGGCAGACCCAGCCTTGGCATTGCTCTGTCCAGTACGCGCCCTCCGCGCCTACGTAGACATGACGCAGTGTTTCAGGACCTCAGACCAGCTCTTTGTCTGTTATGGTGGAGAGCGGAAGGGAAGTGCTCTCATAAAGCAAAGGCTGTCTCACTGGATAGTGGACACCATTGCTTTGGCTTACCAGCAGCAAGGCCGACCATGTCCCCTTGGAGTGAAGGCACACTTCACCGGAGTGTGGCCTCCTCTTGGGCTCTAGCGCATGGCGCCTCGCTAGCAGACATCTGCAGAGCTGCAGGCTGGGCGACACCCAACACATTCGCCAGATTCTACAATCTCCGAGTGGAGCCAGTGTCCGACTATGTACTCGCCCCCCCGAGGGGCCGGTGATGGGCCAGGCTCAGGTGTCTTCGCTTGCTAGCCACTCCACTCCACGGACTGGATACGTGCGATATTTTCCTCAGGTGAGCTCCCCGAGAGCCCTGAGCTCCTCCAGCACTGTCGACGCCGACATCAGTTCAGTCTGCCCTTTCGAGCCCAGACCCTCATGTCCGGCCAGGTGCCCCATGTGCATGGTTCCCTCCGGCGACCCCCACATGTGTATTTCACCGTAAGTCTCCGCAGTGAGCGGGTTTCTTCCCTTGGCGTGTCCCCGCCACCCCTAGGGTTAAAAATCCACCTTCGGCTGGTACCCTAGAGATCTTCCATATGCAACCCTCAGCGGGTCATATGTGTCTCTTAAGTCCTCCCCACGGGTAGGCATTTTTTGGCATTCCCTCACTGGGATATGCTTCCCAGTGTACCTTGGTATTCCTGTGTTAAGTGGGAGTCCTTCGTCCGTACTAGTCTTACGACAGGGTACTCACACTTACGCAGGGCGCTGGAAGACAGCTGAGTGGCGGGATTATATTGGGACCCCCATTCGTTAGTCACTAACGATACGTCGTAGTGACTGAACGAAAGGGAACGTCTCGGTTACGGATGTAACCCTCGTTCCCTGAGGAGGGAACGGAGACGTAACGTCCCCTTGCCACATCAGCTGTGCTACCTGGAACGCAGGAGTTCAGTTTTGGCTCCTCAAGCAGGTAACATAATGCGATATTGCCTCGTACTTCCTTATATACTCACGCAGTGAGGCGGAGTTACGTATGCAAATTCCGCATGCCCATGGCATTGGCACGCCATTGGGCGTTTTCTCAAAACTCGAAGTTGATAGGCTTCTAAGCGAAACCCCCATTCGTTAGTCACTAACGTTACGTCTCCGTTCCCTCCTCAGGGAACGAGGGTTACATCCGTAACCGAGACGTTTTAACCCTTTCCACACATACCAGAATGACGAAACTTAGTGTATTTACTAGTTGCCATATCAACATTATTTAGAGAAAAAATAGCGCCAGAATTAAAAAATCTCTGGAAGATATTGCTGAACATGTATTTAACCATAGCAAAAGTAAATTTCTTACTTTAGTTTAGTTTTTCATCTCTGTTTTTTGTGTTTATTTAAAATAAGACAAATCCGATATTATTTTAATCTTATATCTGTTATTTAACAGTTGAGATCGTTCTTTAATGCTGATCTAACCAGCAGAAGACACGAGCAGCGGTTTAAATCCCAGTTGCACAGGTGGGGTGTGTTGTAATGCCGCGTTCCAGGCAACCCGTAACCCGTGTTTTTCCAACCTTCTACCCGTGAAAGTGGACTGGAACGGCAGCCAAACCCGTGACTTCCCACCCGTGAACTCGTACTAGATCGATGTACTCACAGTTACGGGTTTTGACGTCACATAGCCCGCGAAGCAACAATGGCAGCCCCCTACGGATGCGGTGTTTATGAAACAAATATACAAATAACGTAAAATAAAAGGTATAACAGCTTTTCTTGCCGTCTGCGCTGTTTTTCTCCTCCGTTTCCCTCAAATAAGCAAGGAGTAAGCACCTTTGGCGATAGAAATGATTGTAAATGAGCATACACCCCGTACGGTCTGACATGCTTTGTTTACATCTAACTACCACACAATTCCTTGCGCTCAGGCAGTTTGGCGTGACTTTGCCTGGAACACTACAAAGTCGTGAGTCGTGGTTTGAAGTTGTAATTTACGGGCTCAAAAACCTGCCTGGAACGCAGCATAACACTGCGTCACAATGAGCCCCTATTAGAACTATGCCATTATAGTCTATACTTTTATGATTTTTTTTGAGAAACCATGAGAAAAAGGTGAATAATGACTGAGAGTTAATGTTCAGAAATGATTAATTATTATTATGTTTTGAATTATGCTGTATAGCTGTATTTAGCGATGTGTTTGTAGTCAAACTCAAAAATGCTAATATTTTTAATGATTAAAAAATGCAATTATTTTATTTAAAAAATGTAATAATTGCATTTTATTGACAAAATATTTTAGTTTGTCTTGTATATCTTTTTGATTATATCAGGTAACATTTTAAGCTGTTATTTGGTCATGTTACAACGTGCCCCATAATGTACCCCGCACCTATGGGGCATGTTTTTACATTTCACTTCCATTCTTTCGGGGTAAATAAAAAAAAAAGTATACACTGTATTAATGAAACAAAACCACATAATTGTACTAGACATGTGTGCAATTAATGTGGGAAAAAATACATACTCTGAACCCCAATTGGATTTACACAAACTGAGAAAGTCAAAAAGCGTTAGGTTGTGCCCCGCTCCACCCCTATATTAATACCACATATATTGCCTTTTTTAAGCAGACATTTGAAGCTCATATTTGGTTAAAGCACTTATATGAATTATTGTTGTTTATAGCTTTTTTCTGTGTGGATGAACTTCAGGTTGTGCACAAATGTAATTCCTATATCACATATTATGCGAAAATTACCATAATAATATTGCATTCATATTACTTTATAACTGTACTTCTTCATTAAATGCAACACATAGCCTACTAGTACTACTAGTATGTGGTTTGGGACAAATCTACGATGTAACTCGCATTAGATTAGATTAGATTAAGTTTGATAATTTTCTGGGTTCATTGACATTAAGCCACAAATGCTGTTGATAGAGCTTAGGAGGTTAGGTTTCAGGCTTGTGGGTGGAAATTATATAACAGGTTCTTTTGCACTTCCATATGTTTTCATTAGCTCTTGTAATACCCCACTAATTGTTAACGCTTGAATATTTTGTGTCACAGAGGATGACAGCATATTCCTCGGCTCTGTAATTTAAATCCTCACCTTGACCCAGCACTCATCCTACACCTGCCTGTTTTTCTGCATCAGTCTATAGTTAATTTGTGCAGATATGATCTCACGCTGAGCCAGCACAGCGTTTCCCACAATTACATTCTCCTGAAGCAGGCTCTGCGGGAGGAACTTTGTGATTGGCCGAGCAGCACCTGCGAGAATGTCCATGTGTGTTTTTATCTGTGCGGGAGAGGAGGGTTGTTTGGATATGCAGTGTTGACTGCAATAAGGTGTGTAGACTAAGTCACTCGACCGCGAGGATGTGCTTTTCATGCCAGAGCGAGGGCTTAATTATTTACACTATGAGCTTCAGATCCAACTGAAAAAGTTTCACATTTGGGAAACAGTGTAATAAGAAACACATCACGAGCGGAGGAGAGGAGACGATAACGGGGGGTTGTGAAATCCGCCTGCTAGGGTAGGGATGGCGTCTGATTTGATTTAGAGCTTGGCGCAATCTAGCTGAACCAGGTGGAAATGTCTCTAGTTTGTACCAGGAGCTGGTTGAATAGTTTATCCCTGCAAGCTGTCAGTCTATCTGATCTCAGTCCTGACAGAAAACATCAATCACTCAGGTACTCGCAAATGTAATTGTCTGTCACGCCATATGGATCAAACCATTGGTCTATTGTGTTTAAGTTTTGGCTCTTCTTAACCACCATAGACATTGAGGGGGACAAGTCCCCCCGAATAATTAGAAATGGCCAAATTGTCCCCCCCAATATTTGATATTTTTGATGCTGCTCTGCTGTACTCCATTACACAGCACACTGTTTGTTGCTAGGATGACATAAGTTAAATGTTAAATTTTTAGGTTGGTCTGCCTCAGCGGTCTAACAGCGCTCGTCACTGTCAGAATGCAAGTATAGGTCTCTGCAGGAAAGTAATAGGAGTAACTAGATCAGTGGGCGAGTTTTTCACTGCGTTACCTGATTTGCCCCCGTCACAGTGTGGGTAGGGTTTAGGGGCGGGTCGAGTGAAGGAGAACATTTTCATTGCATGATTTATAAACACCCATCAGTTTGAAAACACACATACTCACTTTTGTTCCGCAAAGACCCCATACTCTCAGAATGAGTGAGATAGCCAATCAAATCAAAGAAGGCGGGGCTTAATGTTTAAAACACCTAAAACACTTTAGTTATAGCAGTGAAAGAGTGAGTCGTAAGATGTAAGTAGCTAAACATTTAATATTTGACAACTGCTTTACGATAAAAATGTTCAGTGACCAACAGTAATATCGAGTGATGCAAACTACTTGATATTTGTAATGAAAATGATTTATGTAAATCATAACTGAATTTGATGTGACAAGAAACGTTTAGCATTTTTAAATATTAGGCAGACGAAAATAAGAGTGAATTTTGCATATTTAAAAATAAAATAAAATTGTGCATATGGTTTACTTTATAACTACAATAGAACTGGAACTTTTACCGTTCTAATTTATTTTTCTTTATTTCCTTAAATCCCTTTTAACCCTTTAATAATTGAATTCGAAAGAGTGCGCGCTCCGTGGGTGTGGTCGCATTACCGGATAATGAAGTGGCTCACGGGTGACTGACATCTATCTCTTTTCAAACAGATTACATAAACACAGAATATTTGTTTTTGATTTGGTTTACATTGTTTAAAACCTAACATTTCAACGTTTCTTTAGACATATGTCTCATGTTTGTGAGACAAGTATTCACTGAGCTAGAGTTCCTTTTCTGAAGACTATCTGAATGAACGTCTTTGACAGAGAGGCTGCAGATTGCGCATCATGTTTGTTTTCTTTATTTTGCAAAAAGCTAAACATTTTGTTTTTATTGTGACTGTACACAAAAAAAGATAGAAACTTAACATATTATAATGATGTATAACACTTGCCTGAATGGTAAAAAACGACAGAGTAATTTGAGTCTCTTTGGCACTGATAAGAAAAAAAACGCCGGCGCGACCGCCGACTCGAGGGGGTTAAATAAGCCAATAAGACCAATACCCCCACCCTAACCCCCCACCCCACTCAAAAAAAAAAGACATGATTACGGTCTTAGTAAAAAATATTCTTAGTTCTAAAAAAATAAAAGCCTGGTCATACCAAGACGAATGTCAAGGACGGCTGTTAATGCGCTTGTTTAAACCATCAAAAACATTCGTAAGCCACCAATTTGGGGAATAATCTAATTGTTTTTTCCAGATATAAAATGGTGGTTGCGATTTTTAAGGCAATTACAAAAAAAAAATGGTTTGTAATATTTCACTGTAAAATAAAACTATTTTAAAATATAGGGTTAGGATTAGTCAAAAATGCCAACATAACAGAACATAAAAAATGTCCCTTTTGTCTCATCTTACTCCAAAACATATTAGATAACACTTTAAATAATGAATTTAAACATTTTGAATAATTAATTTCAACTATTACTCTCCCCATCCATTGTCATGCAAAGCATTCTGGGAATTCGAAGTCCCTTGGTCAGTTTCAGTTAATGCAAATGGAAATGATTCATGTGGTCCTAACAAAAAATGCATTAAATAAACATCTATTTTACAAATTTGAGTGGATTACGTTTTTTAAATTGTGTAGGATTTGCTCATTATAATAGAAAAAGCCGGGAGGAAAATCCTGTTTTTGAAGTGTGAAGTCAGGATGAGTTTGTTCCTCTACTCAAAGGAGCAGTTTGTTGATTGCTACACTTGTTATGATTTATGTACCAAGTTTTGAGGTCGGTATGGTGATTTAAGTGTTTCATGAGTGTTTTTTGACTCATGAGTGTTTATACAATGAGATGTCAAATTTTTTGGCTTAAGACAACAAGCACTTTTTATCTCCATGCACATTTCATATAGAAAACCTGACTCAAGCACATAATTTTAAGCAATATAAAATGGTGTAAACAAAGGGAACAATTTGCATAGAGCTCTTTTTAGTTGATGCAAATTAAGATGTCTTTTAAGTCTTAATCTAAATAGATAATTGTTACAATGACGGAAATTTGTAAGTCATGAATCACGTTTTTTGTTGTTGTAAAATATTAAAATCCTAATATAAATAAATAAATAAACAAACATAAATATAGAAAGTCTGTCAGCCTGTAGCCCTTTTTTAATGTTTGCCTGTTGGTCTCCCAGCAGTTTTGTCCCTCATGTCACTCAGTGATGGGTGTGTGAGGTGTGTGTGTGGGAAAAGTACTCCATTGTGCTGCTCTTTACAGGTTTTGGTTAGTTTTGCAGCCTCAAGGAAAGTGAAAATGAGGGAAGGGAGATAGGGAGATTTCAGACATTTTTTGCATGGCCAAAGGAGGTTTGTGGGAAATATTTACAGCTGCTATTTTTTTTTTATCATCTGCCAGTAAAAACCCATAGAGTCCATGCACAGGTGCAGTTGTGCGTTCTCAACAAATGGCACTGAGGCTAATCACTGTGCTGCCTCAATTACGCATGTGTTCTGTACATGTGAGGTTATCCACCGTCCCACACCTCTCTCTCGCTCGAAAGTGATGTTGGAGGGACAAGGTGCCCTTGAGAAAGAAACGTAATTACTAGAGGAAAGAGTGTGTGGCTGTAGACCACAGGCCTTCACTTCCTCCTCCTCTGTCTTTCGATCCCACTGCGCTGATTTTTGCCACATTCTCAAACAGACACAACAGAGAGAAAATGAGCAGGATAATTCCTCTCGGCATCTACAGGTGCTCCATTATTCTCCCTCTGCCAGTTCACATTATTATTCCTTGCATCTCTTTCTTTGTGTTTCTGCTCCATTTTTTAATTGCTTTGCACGTGTGCACGGCTCTTGGTTTGTAACTGGATGTGTATGTGATACAAGACACCTTAAAAACGAGTTGTTTGGTGCAGGGCTGCAAGTCTTGCAGGAAAAAGTACCTGCTTAAAGTGGTCCACCAGGCCTAGCTGAATTTGGAAACATGATTAACCAGCTCAACCAAGCATCTATTCGCTTAGCCAAGGAGGTCTAGCTGCTACAACTAGGTAGACCTAGAGCTTGTGTCAGGTTTTTAACCTGGGGTCTGGCTATAGATGTATATGTGACGAGCAGGGCGGGGCCAAAAGCCGTGGGAGTGGAGCAAGTCCTATGGAAGAGCTCCGGAAGGAGAAGTTCCAACAGTAAAGGACGCGAGAGGACCAGGCCTGGGACATTTATGCTGTTGTTTTGTCTTAGTTTATGTGTCATTATTTTATAATGTTTCCTGGGGTCCACTTATAATGTTAGTATGATTTTTACATTTAAAAAAATATAATTTAGAAATAAAAGGCATTTTTTCAACCCTCATTTTAGCTCTCTGATTTAAATGGGCGTGTCTGCTGTGAGACTTCAAGTGTTGATTATAGCATTATATTGGATGATAATACATGAAAGGTTGCATTGATGAACACTGAAGCCGATCACATGCATGAATGCAGTGATCTCATCATTAAAACTTGATTTCTGCACTCTCACGAATGCTTTCATCATAATTAACAGTGCAAACACAAGGTACATTTTGTTTTGATTATTACGGGAGTTTTGGTGCGAGTCCAGAACTCAGTCACTGATAAACTTGTTTGATTGAGAGCTCCAGCGATTGAAGGGAGCTTTCTTTGATCGTTTTCTATATATAATTTAAGCAGAGTTTAAATAAAAGATTATTCTCATCCTACTAAGAGAAACAATGTCAAGTTGAAGTCACTGGTTTGATTTACTGACACATAGACAAAGAAAATCTGATAGTACATGAATCATTGATCAGAAATCACTGGTCACAGATCAGGCATTAGAATTAACAGTTACTTACATGTAGTTGTGGCAATACTTTCGAGTCCATATCGTAAAAGTCTTTTTGCGAAGCCTGCACCGAAATTGCTGACTGATTTACTAAAGAATCCACAGCGAAATGTACTGAATACAAATAAATCATTTTCAAAAGAGTACTGAGACATTCACATTGTTGAAAATAAATAACATCATTCCTAGCATTAGGATCCTTTGGAAGGTAATGTTATTTGTAGTACATCCTGTATTGCTCTTCTCTCCTCGTCATCTCACTAACACACCAGTGGGCGGGACCAAAGTTGTGATGATGAAGTAGGCATTTATTTTCATCTGAGGAGGAGGTCTTTCACCTATCTATTATAGATTGGCACATTCCCAAATGAGCCGTTTTCTGAGCTTGGTTTCAATAAGTTTTCAGTTTTGAAACTTAAAGGATATTCTTATAGTATGATTACCTCTTATATGTCAAAAGGAAAATTTGATTTCTCAGTTCATGACCCCTTTAAAGTTACGTTGGTTGAATGTTCGCCGGTTCCCGCCTCGTCCTTACATTTGAATTTAGTATCATTCCATTCTACATTATAAAAAAATGGCCATAAATCATCAGACTAATCACAAAATAGACATTTATAGCACAATGGATGAAAAATAGAAGCGGGGCCCTCTCAAGGGAATCATTATACAGTATTTGAGGGACTTTTTTGTAGAGCTATTATTCAAGAATGGCTACACAGTGAATTTCTCTCAGTAAAATTTCAAACATGTCATTTGTTGTTAGCATTAGTGTAACTAGCGTAGCACTATTGGCTTCAGGCCGTTCTGTTTCTGTGGTGTGTGGCATTGATACACAGCTGTATCTCAATACATCTTTCATTGCTTTTTCTCTGGCTGTCTGTCTTTTTCTCCCGACTTCTCTTTCTTTTCTCCCTCTCTTTTTCATTCTCTTTTATCCATCTTTCAGTCCTATGAATAAAATTAGCTTCTCTCGCTACAAAATTTCTTCAGTGTTCATTCCACAGCGAGAGACCTGAAGAGAGCGGGAGCGAGGAAAGTGTGATGGAGAAGAAGCGTGCCATCTTTCTATTCATCTATCTATCTGGCCCTTCCTGGCCTTGTCGGGCGTTAACACTGTGTGTAATGGTGCATCATCAGCCAAATCCCTCTCCATTTAAAAATACAATTTTATGGCTCTACGGCATCTGTTTATTACAAATATGGGTTTATTATGAGCCGAGACCTCATTTATTTCCAGCCTGACTCGTGTCGATGCATCGCCCCATTCTTACTCTTTCTCTCACTCACTTTTCCTCTCTCTTATTCACCCTGAAATTGATTGACTGTTTAATTCGACATTTAGCAGCTCACGGAGAGTTCAGCTATCTCTATAGTTCTCTCGAGGACTCCAGCAGTTTTCCGCTGCTCAATATTTCTGCTCGCTGAAAGCGCATCAATACCCACAATTCCTCCCGTTCTCTTCACCTTCGACCTCGCACAGTCTGACCACTCTCGAATTACATCTTAACGAGATTCGTGTGCTCACCAGACCAACAAATTAGCTAATTTAGAATAAGTGTTATGGCATATTACACAGAAATAATGCACCGAATACCCATTAACCATGTGCGAATATGTGTCCATTTGCTCATTTAAATGTGGACCTCATCCTGCTTTGTCTTTTTCATCAATATGAAAGTGCACAATTGTATATATAAGTCATACTTTACACCGATGACTCACCTCGCCTGACCTATCAAGCTGTTTCAGTATAGGTGAATGTGATCGTCACACTGGTGAAGGAGTAACTTCTCTCCATGTTTGTGCGTTTGAGGTGTTTGTTGCAGTTATTCCTCACAGTTGGACACACAGATCGATGGGAGAAAAGTGGCTCCCTGAGTTCACGCTGGGATGAACTGGTTCAGAGTAATGGCAACCGCAACACGATGATCGCCACAAGCAATTAGTATCATCTTGTGAATTGTTGAAAGTGTAATATTGCTTTGATTTTTCTTATGTTATGTGTCATCTGAAAAGACTTTGCAATGACACCCCCCCCCTCCTCTCCTTTGATCTACATTTTATAATAAGGATAAGATAAGCGAGAAAGTTCAGCCTCATGTCAGTCAAAACCTAACTTTTTCTTCAGCAGAATACAAAAGATGTTTTGAAGAACATTGAAGTCCAAACAACTCTGGACCCTAGTGACTTACATTGTATTGACAAAAACTAAAAAAAGAGAGAGAGAAAAAGAAAAGACCTAAAGTCTTACAGGTTTGAAATGTTGCAAGCTTGACATGAGGGTAAGGTTTCTGCCTATTTTCATAAAGTTGCAATTGTGATATATAAAGTCACAATTACAAGAAAAAAGAGGCAATCGGTAAATATCTCAATTATGAAATACACTTACAATAATAAGAAATAATCACAATTAATATATATATACACCGATCAGGCATAACATACTGACAGGTGAAGTGAATAACACTTGTTATCTCTTCATCACGGCACCTGTTAGTGGGTGGGATATATTAGGCAGCAAGTGAATCTTTTGTTCTCAAAGTTGATGTGTTAAGGTCCTTTCACACGGGATGCGATTTTGACACGCAAATAATTTGCGCAATGGTTTTAATTTTTGATCAGCTGTTTGTGTAATGAGTGCTTCCAAACCAAACGCGGATGTGCTGTGGCGAAAAACTCTCGAATGTTTATATTTTTCCGTTTCGATGTTGATTTTTTTTTTTAACTCTCGCAGCGGCAGAAAAGGCTTAAACCAATCACATACAAGGAAACAAATGTCACAAATTGTCCAGTTGATGTCAGTAGCTATTCAATCAACAAAATTCAACATTAACCTTTGCCAGGTATCGCATTCTCATGAGATTACAGCTGTAGTTGTAGTTACATCTGTACAGCTGCAGCTGCGTTTGCCCACTGTAGGCTACAGACAACGATATCATAACCCTTTGAGTTAAAACTTGTTGATTTTTTTCTAAATTGAATTGTGTCCGCGACTATAGAAAGTGAATGTGTTTCCGACAGTACGACTGTGGTACTTAAATGTTTACATTGTGACTCAAATGGAAACATTGCTGGAAACACAGCTGCTCCAGATCAATTGGTTCCATGAAGTGTGTGTTTGTCTCGTCAGATGTGGTGCTACTGTCTCAGGAGGAGCTCCTCAAATTGTCCCACGGACATTTGAAAGTAAATGCGGAACCGGCCATGATAAAGTTTTAGCTCCTGTACAAGATTAGCATACTCCCCTTCAGACCCTCTGTTCTTTAAGACTGGGTGTACCCAAAACCTTCTTCTCTGTCTTTTAAATAAAATGAAAAGCTTGTCCTCACTGGATGATGAAGTGTCCGTGTTTTCTCAGCTGATGTGGCTGATGTGAATGGTTTTGACGCAAACTATTCGCACGCAAAATATTAGTTTCTCCGCTTCGCTTTTCCGTTACGCGTCTGGTGTGAAAGGGCCTTTAGAAGCAGGAAAAATGGCCAATCGTAAGGATTTGAGTGAGTTTGACAAGGTCCAAATTGTGATGGTTAGACTATTGGGTCAGAGCATCTCCTAAAATGCAGCTCTTGTGGGGTGTTCCCGGTATGCAGTGGTCAGTATCTATCAAAAGTGGTCCAAGGAAGAAACAGTGGTGAACCGGCGACAGGGTCATGGGCGGCCAAGGCTCATTTATAAATGTGGGGAGTGAAGGCTGGCCCATGTGGTCTGAAGAGACGAGCTACTGTAGCTCAGATTGCTCAAGAAGTTAATGCTGGTTCTGATAGAAAGGTGTCAGAATGCAGTTTGTTGGCTATGGCCTTTTTCAGCAGGATAATGCGCCCTGCTACAATGCAATACAATGGTTCAGGAGTGGTTCGAGGAGCACAACAACGAGTTTGAGGTGTTGACCTGGCCTCCAAATTCCCCAGATCTCAATCCAATCGAGCATCTGTGGGATGTGCTGAACAAACAAGTCCGATCCATGGAGGCCCCACCTCACAATTTACAGGACTTAAAGGATCTGCTGCTAAAATCTTAGTGCTAGATACCACAGCACACCTTCAGGGTTCAGGGCTGTTTTGGCAGCAAAATGAGGACAAACACAATATTAGGATACATAAGTGGTCATAATGTTATGCCTGATCGGTGTATGTATATATATTTTTTTCACTCTGAGGCCCGCTAGCTCAATCAATCATCCATCCATTTTTCAATCTGCGCTGGCCCAGCATAATGTATACAGGTATACATGTATTTAATTATTAAATTGTTTAATTACGGTTAAACCTGTGTATATTCCATGGCCGAGTCCAAAATAAATCTTTTCATTACTACTGGAGCTGCCAGTTTTCTACGTTTCAAATAATTATTAAACAGTAAGCACAAACTATGCTAAAACGGCAGCCCTTGCGGCGCACTCCTTCAAGTGGACTATATTAGGGAATAGTGAATGAGGATATAGGGGGCGATTTCGGACACAGCATAGGACTCTGAAATCGCCCCCTATACCCTTAAATAGAGTACTATTTGAGGGGACAGCCATTTGTAGTGGTGTCCGAAACAATAGTGGACGTTATCGAGTGCACTCATTCAATGCCACATTGCACCGCATAACGAGTGTACAGCCGATGTACACTCAACGGCTGTCCGAATTCGCTGACTCGTTTTCATTCACTCCTTCAACTGAAATGTATTAGGGGATGGGCAAGTGACTTGAACACTTGAAAACTACTTTCCGAGCTCACTGCCAAAGGAGTATACTTAGAAAGGCTTGCACGCTCAACTGTGCACGAGACGGAGCAGAACACAGAAAGTGATACACACGGGCCTTTAAATTAAACAAGGCAGAGAAACAGAACTGTGACAGTGAAAGTATTTCAATGTAAAATAACTTGAATAAGTTCAAAAGAACAGCATTTGTTTGAAAAAGAAATAATTTGTAACATTATAAATGTGTTTACTTTTGATTAAATTAACTCTTCCTTACTGAATAAAAGTATTCATTTCATTGTCTATATATTAAATTATCCGTTAATGTATATCTGCTAAAGGATAATTCTAGGATGCGGTCCCTTTAAGAAGTCTGGATACTTTATTGTGGTGTATGATTGTTTCTTTTTGGAAGTATACACTATGACCTCAGACTGTGAGTTTGGGGAAAGTTACATCTCAAACGAGGGGCATAAAGCCCTTGCGTCTTCTCTTCCAGGAAGCGAAGGCACTTGAAAATGATTGAGGGGAACGTCTTGTTACACAGGCCTGAGTCACAGGTATCTTATTAGAGAAGTGACCTGTCAGCTCACAGAATCAGGCAAACAGAGAGAGAAATATTTGGAATTCGTTATTTTCTTACAGTGTGTACCAAACTGTCACAAGCTTTTTCCTCAGGAGCACAGGCCTAAACTAGCATACACACTCAGACAACATTCACACTTTCTGTCTACCTATTAAGTCATCATCATCCAGTGCTGCTCATTGCTGTTGTCAGATATGAAGAAAGAGAGGGAGGAGGGGAGTGAAGAGTTTGCAGCATGCTTGTTTTTAACCAACCCAGAAACAGTTGCTGTATGAATTGTACTTCTTGTCGCACTAAACTGCCATTTATAAGTAGTTAGTGTGTGAATTGCAAAACTGTTTTTCAAAACCGACCAATCAACTAGTTATGGCGCTAATTTCTAAATTCTATTTTAACATACACACTATTTTAATCCTTGTGAAAATAAATACACAATTTAGTGTACTTTTAAAAAGAGTAATAATATACTTTAAAAGATTATACCTATGTGTGAACTGAATATAATGTTTTTGGACACTTAATTGCATGTTATTTCGAAGTAAATGAAATAGAATCATGGTTTTATTGTATTTTAAATGCAATTAGTTTAACTTAAGAGTGCTTTTGACTCACTTAAGTAGGAATGACCTTAAGTGGTCTGAAAATATTTGTTTGAATGTGTGTGACTGTGGTGTAAAGTGCAATATACACTATATTACCAAAAGTTTTGGGACACTTGGCTTTACATGCACATGAACTTGAATGAAATCCCATTCTTAATCCGTAGAGTTTAATATGGAGTTGGCCCACCCTTTGCAGCTATAACGGCTTCAACTCTTCTGGGAAGGCTTTCCACAAGGTTTAGGAGTGTGTTTATGGGAATCTTTGACCATTCTTCTAGAAGCGCATTTGTGAGGTCAGGCACTGGTGTTGGACGAGAAGGCCTGGCTTGCAGTCTCCGCTCTAATTCATCCCAAAGGTGTTCTGTCAAGTTGAGTTCAGGACTCCTCAAGTTCCTCCACACCAAACTCGCTCATCGATGTCTTTATGGACCTTTCTTTCTGCACTGGTGTGCAGTCATGTTAGAACAGGAAGGGGCCATCCCCAAACTGTTCCCACAAAGTTGGGGGCATGAAATTGTCCAACATGTCTTGGTATGCTGAAACATTAAGAGTTCCTTTCACTGGAACTAAGGGGCTAAACCCAACCCCTGAAAAACAATCCCACACCATAATCCCCCCTCCACCAAACTTTACACTTGGCACAATGCAGTCAGGCAAGTAGCGTTCTCCTGGCAACCGCCAAACCCAGACTCGTCCATCGGATTGTCAGACAGAGAAGCATGATCCGTCACTCCAGAGAACACGTCTCCACGAGTCTAGAGTCCAGTGGTGGCGTGCTTTACACCACTGCATCCGACACTTTGCATTGCACCTGGTGATGTAAGGCTTGGATCCAGCTGCTCGGCCTGAAGGCCACCCGAAATTTGGAGGTCTGTAACTATTGACTCTGCAGTAAGTTGGTGACTTCTACACACTGTGCGCCTCAGCATGCGCTGACCCCGCTCTGTGATTTCATGGCTGAGTTGCTGTTGTTCCCAATTGCTTCCACTTTGTTATAATACCACTAACAGCTGACAGTGGAATATTTAGTAGTGAGGAGTGTACAACTGAAAAATCTAATTTCATGAATGGACTTATTGCACAGGTGGCAACCTATCACGGTACCATGCTTGAATTCACTGAGCTCCTGAGAGCGACCCATTCTTTCACAAATGTTTGTAGAAGCGTCTGCATGCCTAGGTGCTTCATTTTATACACCTTTAGCCATGGAAGAGATTGAACACCTGAATTGGAGGGGTGTCCCAATACTTTTGGCAATATAGTGTATATAAGGTGCAAAGTTTTGTTGTGCAAACTGTCTAACAGCTAATGCTATTAGCATGCTAATTTTATAGGTAAAGCTAAATATATGGAAAAAATTATTCTAAATGATCTAGACCGTCATGCACAGTGAGTCCATACTGGATGGACAGGATAAGATGAGCTTAAACGAAAATGGTTTTGCTGTGACATCTTGACTTTCGGTCGTTATTTAAAACAGTTCCGAACCAGTTGAATGGCTCATTTCTCCAGATTCTTGTCAAAACATTTCTCCTCCCTTCCCTCGCTCTCTTTCTCTGTATCGGTCCATTGAACTGACATGCCAGTGCATAATGATTGCCTTCCTGTTCTATTAGATTTCTGACTAGTATTTTTAGCTGTGTTCTAGTGGCATTTCTTATTTCACCCACAAACATGGAAGGAGGTTCACCGGGGCTCTTTGTCTCGCACATTGTGGTTTTTGTCTTCATTTATAAACAGAAATGGAAAGAGGAGGGGAAACTCTCTTTGCTGACATGCAAGTAAGCCTATATCAGTGTCAACATATGCAGAGACTGATATTGCTATATAAAATTCATAATTAGCCCCTTCCCACATCTAACTTAGCATCTAAAGACGACAGGCTTTGGCAAGAGGCTCTTAGCCCTTAGCAAAAGAGCTGAAGCATGCAGAAAACAGCTCCTAGGTATGCCTTATCCTGAAACAAAACCATTTCGATGCTGTTAAATAGTTTTTTATCGGTCAAGTCCCCAATCTAGACTTTGCAGCCATGTTTCACAGACTGTGCTTTATTTACACTGGTCACCAAACCAATAGTGCTTTATCAATTTACTGGTCAACAGAAAGGGTTTTTCTTCCCTCCAAGTCGAGATAGTGGCATGTCGAAAGCTAGGTAGTGAATGATTTGTGGATAACGTTTTGGTATGAAACGTGTTAAATATAATACGTTTTTTATTAGTTATCAGGTATTTTGCTTTATTTTTACATATATTTTTTATTTGTTTCTTATTTGTTTTGACACCATAAAACCACATAGTTTTTAAAGACAAAAAATGAAATGTTAAATTAAAGTTTTTTTTGGTTGGTTGGTTGATTGATTTCATTAGACGTAATATATTATATAATTGTAAAACAATGTTATGATATATTCCGAAGGAAGGAAGGAAAAACTGCAATGGGCTATTTTTGTTTCAGTAAAGAAAAGAAAAATTGCATTTATTCCCATTGTTGAACATTTGGATTGATTGATTTCATTAGATAAAGTGATATATTATATTGTTATATATAAATGAAACAATTGTTAAAACTATTTTATGACATATTCCATAGACTCTAAAAAATGCTGGGATAAAAATAACCCAAGTTGGGTAGAAACTGGACTAACCCAGCAATTGGGTTGTTTTAACCCAGCGGTTGGGTTAAATGTTTGCTTAAAACAACCCAATTGCTGGGTTAGAGTGTAGGAGAAGGAAGGAAGGAAGTATGAAAAGAAGGAAGGAAGAGAGGAAGCATGGAAGGAAGTATGGAAGTAAGGAAGCATGGATCCAAGGACTACAATAGACTATTTTTTGTTTCAATAAAGAAAAGAAAATTGCATTTATTCCCATTTTTGAACAACGTGCCATTCAAAACATTGTTGCTGTATTTTGGCATCACTCTGTGAAAAAGAGTAAACCTGTTCCCCAACCATCTTCTTCCATTTCTGTCTGTTTACCCAGAAGATACACATCCTCACACATCTCTGTATTCAGCATACACCACCCTGAAATGTATCTGATAATAAGCCAGCACGCATTGTATTAGTTTAATGTGAGCGTTTGAATCATTGCGACGATAACTGTCTGAATAAACAGCTCTGGGAATTTATGCAAGTTAGCTTTATTATGCTGGCATGCCAGTGTTCGAAATGAGCTACAGCTCTTTGCCTGAGTCTTACCATGGTCGTTTTAGTTTAATTGAATCATGGTCATCTCTGTTTAGGGCAGGATTGATTGTTGTGGATGTCGTTCCGGCACATGGCTTCAGAGTCAGGCATAATCTCCACCATACAGTGATCTTCTTTAGAAAGTCATGAGATGCTGAAAAGCTTCAAAGAAGTGCCAGTGGGGCATCACATCTGTTGTCATAGCACCTGGCACACATCTCTAGAATAAAAGCCATGAGACTTTTCTTTATTTCCCCCTGTAACTTAAAATACCCTTAAGCCAGATGCACACGGCAGGGATTTGGAAGTGACAACCACATTTGAATGCAGGAGTAAATCCTTTAAATTAACACAACTGTTAACAAAATACATGGATGCCAACAATTTAACCCACTTGGGTGTTAGCTGTTTTTGAAGTAATGCCCGTCGCATGCGATGATATATTAGTTTAATCTGACTTTTCATGATTTTTTAATGCCCAAGTATATTCGTAGGAATCACAAGAAACATTCTGAATGTTGCAGTTTCTTGTACACATTGAATGAAATTATTTGAATTATTTGTCTTTGAATGAAAGACATTAATACATGTATTCAGCAAGGATGCATTAAAATGATAACTTTTGAACTTTCTATTCATGAAAGAATCCTAAACAAATACATTAAAATGTTAAGCAGAACAATTATTTTCAACATTGATAATAATACTAATACATATTTCTTGAGCACCAAATCAGCATATTAGAATGATTTCTGAAGGATCATGTGACACTGAAGACTAAAATTCAGCTTTGTTATCACAGGAGTAAATTACATTTTGAAATATATATAACTAGAAAAAAATTATTATAAATTGTAAATACGTTTCATAGTATTACAGTTTTTCTGTATTTTTGATCAAATAAATGCAGCCTTGGTGAGCATAAAAGACATTGGGCCCTATTTTAACGATCTGAGCGCATTGTCTAAAGCACATGGTGCAGGTGTCCATGTGCGACACCCGAAAAAAAGATCCCTGCACCAGGCGCATGGTCCAAAAGGGTTGGACCAAGTCAATGAGTCATGGGTGTGTTTTGGGCGTAATGTGTAATAAACCAATCAGAGTCTCATCTCCCATTCCCTTTAAAAGCCAGTTGCGCTTACATCATGGTGAATTTGCTATTTACAATTTGCGAGCGGAAAGACTCAATGCTTCTCCAGAGAGGAATCCTTTTATTTTTAATATTTAAAAATGTTTGTGTGAGTGTACGCGCGTTGTGCTATAGGCGCATATTACTAACACGGTTTTAAAAGGGTTAGTTCACCCAAAAATGAAAATTCTGTCATTAATTACTCACCCTTATGTCGTTCGAGACCCGTAAGACCTCCGTTCATATTCGGAACACAAATGAAGATATTTTTGTTGAAAGCTGATGGCTGAGAAAGGCTTCATATAGGCCTCCATTGGCATTCAGTACACTTACACTCCCAAGACGGATAAAAGGCACTCAGAACATCGTTACAAAGTCCATCTCACCACAGTGACTCTACAATAATCTTACGATGCGACGACAATAGTTTTTGTGCGCAAAACAAAATCAAAATAACACCTTTATCCAGCTTGTTATTGCCTTCCGTGTGTGCCTCCACGACGCATGCGCGAGAATATGACGTAGCGCCGGGGTTCGAGAATCCATGAAATGCGCAATCTAACCCCATTTTGAGCACTACGCCGAGACCTAAAGCACGATCAATGTAGAATCCAACAGCTGAGATACGCGCGTCTTCCTCTGATTGTAAACAAATCACTTCTGGGTCATCTGTCCGAACGCCGGATCTGCGTCATATTCTCGCGCATGCGTCGTGGAGGCACACACGGAAGGCAGTAACAAGTTGGAAAAAGGTGTTATTTTGATTTTTTTTGCGCACAAAAACTATTGTCGTCGCATTGTAAGATTATTGTAGAGACACCGTGGTGAGATGGACTTTGTAACGATGTTCTGAGTGCCTTTTATCCGTCTTGGGAGTATAAGTGTACTGAATGCCAATAGAAGCCTATATGAAGCCTTTCTCAGCCATCAGCTTTCAACAAAAATATCTTCATTTGTGTTCCGAATATGAACGGAGGTCTTACGGGTCTCGAACGACGTGAGGGTGAGTAATTAATGACAGAATTTTCATTTTTGGGTGAACTAACCCTTTAAATAACACAAAAAGTATGCAGTTTTCAGCGGCCTCAAATATGCCAACAATGCGCTTGAACACACCTCGTTTTCAGACCAGCGCCCATGGGCGAACTTGCTATTTAAACAATGTGTTGCAGGACATGAAAATGATAACTGCAACTGACTGAAAATATAAAAAAAATAAAATAAAATGCGCCCGTCAACATTAAATAGGGCCCGTAATCATTAAAACATGCCATGTGTATTTGTCCTTAGAAGACCGTCTTCAGCCTGCTTTTCTTTTCTCTTTTCTCTTTTCTCAGTCTCTTGGGATCAGCGCACTTGCAAATATTGAGTTCCCAAAACTCCCAAAAAAGACGCAGTCATATCAGTCATATTGTCTCAAGAGAAGAAACTGCAAAAAGAATAGCTTTTTCCTGCGTATTACCTCAGTGTCGAATACCAACGCTATGGAAGAAGACCAGAAGGAGATTGTGTGTTTGCTGTGCCCGACACACACAGATAATGAAAAGTTTTCCGGTCTTTTCCATTACCCCAGTAGAGAGAGAGGGAAAATGAGATACGCACTTTCGTGACATCCAAATGTTATAGTGTGTGAAATGGGGTCTGTAGCCAGGTGATGGAATTCATAATGTTGTTTTTTTTAGTGTGTGTGTGTGTGTGTGTGTGTGTGTGTGTGTGTGTGTGTGTGTGTGTGTGTGTGTGTGTGTGTGTGTGTGTGTGTGTGTGTGTGTGTGTGTGTGTGTGTGTGTGTGTGTGTGTGTCAGTATTCCAGGTGGCAGATGATGTTCTGTGATAACAGAGGTATGAAAACCTCTTTCAGCTTTGTTCAGCCGCTCTCTGAAGTTGGAGTCTCTCTGGTCACTTGTAAGATACCCCAAGGTCCGAATATCATCACATCCCTCTGCCCTCCGAGTCACATTCGGAAAGAACAGAGTGAAATACTGCAGCATTTAACGGCTGACAGCTAAGTTAAAAGCCAGAGTCTGGGATTCGGCTGTGGCTGGGGAACTGAATGGTGCTGATGAAGAGGGTACAACAGAAGAGATTTGACATTAAAGCCCTATTCATGAGAAGTGACAGTCATGGACTCCAGCTCTCAAACAGAGTGGAGACTGTTCTAGACCCTGTCAATTATATTCAGTAATAACACAGACAAGTCTGATCCCTCTGTAGAGTACGACGAGCCTTGAGGAAACCCAAGGAAAGTCTGCTTTCTGCAGTCACAGTGAGTACGACAAACCACTCGCTGCTCTGAAGCAGGAAAATGAGCCTGCTAATGCTTTACTAAAGTTATTATCGTTAACCAAAACTATTATGAAGATAGCAGTGAACTAGCAGTGAGAAAGAAAAAAAAAGTTACAGTAATTACTATTGTACCACATTCAACTTGTTTTGAGAGGGTTGCAGTACTTTTCCTAATTCTGTCACTATATATAATAAAATATTATAAAATTATGTTAAAAATATATATTATTTTCAAAGTTTTTTGTGGAACAAATTCCTTTGTGTATAATTGAATTTGATATAATTATTTTTTAATTTATTATTTTATGTCAAATGTAGTCCATACAAAACAAACAAAAGCTACTGTAGCATTAAAGATTGCGGTAACACTTTACAATAAAGGCTTGTACACACTGGGACGAATATCGCACACGCTTTTCGCCAGCATTTTTCGTGACCTTTTTCGGCGCGTCTTGAGTGTTCACACCCAAGCGATTTTCATTGCCGATGCGCCGAGTGAACGTGCACATTCAGTAGATTTTGTGCTTGAGCGCCACCAAGTCGTGTTTTACTGTCACTTCAGCAGCTCCAGCCACGTGAACAAAAGCGCTGATCTCATTGGTCGGATAGTTTTTAACGCACCGTGTCAAAATAAAAAAACGAACCCGAGGCGTTTTTTTTTTTATTACGCTTTTACGCCTGCCATTTTGCGCGTCGGTGTGCACACTCACATTAGCGCCCATTGTTTATTCACGAGGCGTTAAACGTCTGCGATAAACACGCGCGAAAATCGTCCCGGTGTGAACAGGCCTTAACCCTCTCGTGTCGGCAATCACACCGGTGTGATTGGCTTGCTTTTTTTCTTATCAGTGCCAAAGAGACTCAAATAACTCTGTCGTTTTTTATCATTCAGGCAAGTGTTATACATCATTATAATCTGTTAAGTTTCTATTTGTTTTTAGTACAGTCACAATAAAAACAAATTGTTGTGCTTTTTGCAAAATAAAGAAATCAAACATGATGCGCGATCTGCAGCCTCTCTGTCAAAGACCTTCATTCAGATAGTCCTCAGAAAATGACCTCTAGCTTATTGAATACTTTTCTCACAAACATGAGCCATATGTCTAAAGAAACGCTGAAATGTCAGGTTTTAAACACTGTAAACCAAATAAAAAACAAATATTCTGTGTTTATGTAATCCGTTTGAAAGCGGAGAGATGTTAGTTGTTCCTGAGTGGCTCATTATAGACTAATGCGACCCCGCCCACCAAGCGCGCTCTATTGAGATTCAAATACTGAGGCGATGCCCACACACACATCAGCTCAAACAAACACATCGTGCAACGAGGGCGCACTGAAGTTTTCTATGTTTAAATTAGCTCAAAATTACTGTCAGATGTAAGTAATTACCTTGACAAACTATACATCATTTAAAAGATCTAAGAGTCCAGCTTCCATTTTTGACCTCTGTTTTATTCTCAAAGACATATAGTGACCGTAAT
Organism: Gobio gobio; assembly: GCF_949357685.1. Taxonomy (NCBI): domain Eukaryota; kingdom Metazoa; phylum Chordata; class Actinopteri; order Cypriniformes; family Gobionidae; genus Gobio; species Gobio gobio. The sequence continues at coordinate 11,816,348 of NC_137118.1, forward strand.
TTGTTAATATGTGTCAGGAGTTATGAATATGAAAACCGTCGGTACCTTCTAAAGATAGTAATACGAGTCATAAATCATAAATTATAGTTTAATAAAGCATAAATTGTTGTGGCAGAGAATATAGATTGCTTTAAGTTATACCTTTATGAAGCAACGCTGCACTGTGCCCAAGCAGAATTTCCCCTTGGGGACAATAAAGTTAACTAACTAACTAACTAAGCAAAAACTCACTTCATTTTGATTTTCCGCCCAGAAATTTTGTACTTATCTAGTAAATTAATCTTTATTTAAGAATTTTAAATATTTTGACTGGAAACAAGAAAAAATACCAAATAAGAAGAGCATTTTTTGCAGTGTAGTCAAATCTTCTGATCATTTAAAATATAATAGGCCTTTGTTGATTACATTCCAAATATAATAAACTACAAAAAATATATATATTTCCTTTGCCCTGTTGCTCTCTGTCACAGACTTACTTGCAGCTCATTCATTATACAGCTCATTAATGCGAGTCCTTTGTTATCTCAGGTGCTATCTCATCATTATTCATTAGATATCATGCCTCCTCTCATATTGGCTTTGTGAAGAGAAACTGTCTTACAAATTTTAAGTCAGTGTATTGTTTTATGTGAATGAGTAGGCTCAATGATTCTCACATCAGTTTAAAGAAAAAACTCTATGGAAATACAAGATGGAGTCAAAAGTCTTGTGAACACATATCTATTGTGTGTTTTGAGGCCTTAATTTTAAAACAAATTGTTTTGTTTTTTCAAAATCCGTGCATAAACATTTTTCTCTCAAAAATACAAGCATATACATACATGTTGCTCACATATTATGGTAGCCCAGTTTGTGTTGAATACAGTGTAATTACACTTTTGCCATTAATGTGTTTATAAGCAACTGAAAAAAACACAAATGTCAGAGCATGTCAAAACTTCTAAAGGGCCCCAAAAGAACTCCGTTTGGTTCTGTTTGTTAACATTAGTTAAAGGCACAATATGTAAGATTTTGGAATTAAAATATCCACACAAAAAACACTAGAACAAGGTTATATATTTTGTTGACTTGTGTACTTATATTGTTTCCAAGAATGTTTAAATCCAGAGAAATACGCAATTTTAACCTGGACACGGAGAGTCAATGACATCATACGGGTTCCCCTCAATTTCCTTTTGTAGAAACCATGGAAACAACAAAGACGCTTTAATATATTGTGTGTTTTATTAGACAGGTGAGCAACTGTTTGGATCCATTCATCGACAGAAAACGAATCATTGTTATATAGCTCAACACAGTTAGTCTTATTGTTCAAATCTTGTTTTCTTGATTTACCGCAAGTACCATGTTTTACCATGCCTAATATTGATCTAGCTGCAGTGTGCAACAAGTGTCTCATAGTAGCTGCCGAGCAAACGCACAGAGTAGCATTATAACATAACTTTCAACACACTCAAATGCATCTAATATGATAAAACAGAGCTGCGTTACCACACATACGCATGAGGGGAAGAAGTGGAAGCGGTCGTCTGCGGCATAATAAAAGCTCAGTGAAATCAAGGCGTCATCAAGCTACGCCTTTGTTTTGAATGAGCGACCTCTAGAGGTGAAAAATTACATAATGTGGCTTTAACTTCAACGTTTACTAATCGGGTTTTAAAATAAAAAGTTGTATCTGTTCATTATTTAATGGACCTAAACTAACTTGTATTAATTAATGTTAAGAAAGATTATTAAATACGGTATTTCTTATTTGTAGACTTGAAATTAAGCTTTTTTTCCCCATTGTTGTTGAATCATGGAAGCAACACATTTTGCCAAGAGATGTCTTAGTTATTTATTTTTTGTTAGACAATTTTCTGGAGAGATGGTTTTCATTCCAGCTTTCTCTGTTCCTCTGGACACAAAGGTTGTGTTTTATAGGCTGCTTGACCAGAGAAAAACATGTTTACGTTTAATATATACCTTGTGTTTGCACACGGCACAATGTGCCCTTGAACATATGCGTCAGTGGAACTTGTGACTTGTGTCATGTGCATAATTGGAAAACATATGCTACACATTTCTGTGTTCAAAATGATCTCCTCTCCGTGTCTCTGCAGGATCCTCACACACATTTCATGCTCACTCTAACTCATGTGCTTAAACTTCACAAATACATCTGATTATGAATACTAATAAAGAAAAAGAATACAGAAAATAACATTAAACAATAAAACAATAGTCTACTATATCATTGTTAGTTAGTTTTAGTTAATGCATTAATGGGACCTTAAGATTGCTATAGAGTTACAGTATATAAAATGTTGGTATAAAATTACTTATTATAATTTGAATCAATGTGTGATCTGATTGATTTAATATCCCAAGCCTGATTGCTGACTGTCAGTGCAATGCCAAAAAGGGCACTTACAGAGCCAAGATGAACAAAATGTTCCTCCAAGCACTATTTGTCATATAAATATTGTAATAGTTGGGGGAATGTCATCAGGTACAGACATGAATACTCGAAGACCAGCAATAATAACTTCTCCACTGTTCAGTCGGTGTATAAATAGGTAGCGACAGTTGGTCGGTTTGCCGCTTGTCCCGCCCTCCTCCACTGTGATTGGACGGCTGGGAAAAACAGTGACGGCTGACAGTGACGAGCATGGCACTTTTTTTTTTAAGTTGAAAATGTTTCAACTTTTGGTGAAAAATGCTTTAGTGGCCATACGGTCTTCTGCAGGAAAGTAGTCTTGCCTTGATAATCGATAATGCAGAACAAATAATAAAAAAAAAATTCCCAGTTGCGTGCTAATGTTATTGAATAAGTCTGTTATACTCTGTCACCTGAGACGGTATTGATTACAGCTTAGCTCTGCCTACAGTCTGCTGAAGTGACTAATAGGGCTTGCTTTAAAAGATAAATTTTTATGAGCAGGCTAAAGAGACATTTGCGGTGACATAGTTTCTTCACAGGTTATTTGGGAAATTTGCCTCCATTTCGCACGTTTGATGTCGGGAGCGAGGTTTGCGTTTGAAACGCTTGCTCAGAGGAAAATTATTTTTGACATTTTCCTCTGTGCCGCTCCTGTAACGGCACAAAGGTTGTTTGAATTTCAAATGAAGCTACCCCTAAAGTACATGATTCTGTCCTTATTCCATCAAACAGAAATGTGGGAATTTGGAGCTCATGCTAAATGCTAATGAGCAGCGGGCTCATGCGATTGCTTTTTGAAAATCAAGTGCAAAGGTGTCACCTTACAAATGTCCACAGGTTTTCTTGCTGCATTGTCTCCTAACTGTCATCGTATTTAATGAAATTCATGAAAACATACGCACCCAGTTCCCATCTTCGGGACTTCTCCACCTGGGCCAATGTGGCCATGATAAATCAAATATCCCGAGCTGAATTACCTTTTAATAGTCATCTCATTTGCCTCCTTTTTAGCCACTAGCTCACTCACGGTTCGTCCTCAATTTCTTCTCACATTACCCTCCATTATGGCATCTAAATGACATTTCACGATTATTTTATGCACAGCACACGCATGTAATTTTAGAGGAAAATAATAAACACCGCAGAAGATTGGTGCTTTTCCCTCCCTGTTCCCATTTTAGTGATTGTATTTATTTATTTCCTGTTTTTTTCCCCCCCTGTAATCGTTCTAATGCATTGTTGTCTGTGTTAGCGTCTGTCATTCACCTTCGATAGCACAGGTTACCATCTACAGTCGGGCCTTAATTAGCTCCTTAAACAGGAAAATGCCATCACACACCTAATTGCTTCTGTTATGCGTTCATTAAAAATGCTCAACAGAGCACGATATTGAAAAAATAATTGCAAAGGTTAGCAGGAGCATTTGTTACCAACGGTGTTAGCAGCGTTGAATCATTCGCGGTGTTTTGTCTTGGAACGTAGCCATCTAGATTTAATGCGAGTGCCTTGCACCCATAAACAAACGTGGGTAAACAAGGCGGCCTGTGGGAAAAGTTGTTGCTCATGTAGCTTCCTGCTCTTAAATCAATTGCGCATTGGGATCTGGGCTTTTTAGTCTATCGTGTGTTTCATAATTCCACGTGGAAGGGTGAGCAATGATGTTTTTGAAATGAACAGAAATGCTAATTCGTTAAGGCTAAAGTTGCTAAAAAAGTTTGAGACATATTGTCACAAATGAATTGGCTTTCTTATATACACTACTATTCGAAAGTTTGAGGTCGGTAAGAGTGTTTTTTTTCAAGTCTCAAATTTTCACCACGGCTGCGTTTATTTGATCAAATATACAGTAAAATTTGGATTTTTTTTTTTTTTTTTCAACTGCTTTTGTATTTTAATTTTAAAATGTAATTTATTCCTGTGATTGCAAATCTGAATTTCAAGCATTATTACTCAGTTATTACTACAGTCTTCAGTGTCACATGATCCTTCAGAAATCAGTCCAATACGCTGATTTGCTGCTCAAGAAACATGTTTCATTATCATCAATGCTGAAAACAGTTGTGCTGCTAAATATATTTGTGGAAAGTGATATTTTATGAATAAAAAGAATTTCTTTGAAATAGGAATTGTTTGTAACCAGGGGCAGACTAGCCATCTGGAGCACTGGGAGTTTTCCTGGTGGGCAACTGGACAATGCGGACCGGCCTGTTGCTATGTAAATATATATATGAAGAATGAATAATACAATTTATTGCCCGCACAACCCACTTGAGGCAAAAACTCTAATCTATTTAGCGTGCTCAGTCTCAGTGCACTGGTCTAAAAGTACTTGTTAACAGTGTTGGGGGTAACGCATTACAAGTAACTTGAGTTACGTAATCAGAATACTTTTTCAAGTAACGCATTACTTTTTAAATTTACAACAAAATATCTGAGTTACTTTTTTACATTTATTTGACTGACAGCTCTCCTTCCCCCATGTTGTGAGTAAGTGCAGAGGCGTTGTGTGTAAACATGAGGATTATATTATGTAGTTCTAGACTAAATGTGAGCATTTCTTCATCTCACTTGCACAATAAAGATTCAGTACTCCTGAAAATTAATAAAACCAGTCAAATGCAAAAATCAGAGTACTATGCAAACCTCCAATAATTAAATGTTAAATAAAACAAATATTTTTATGCATTTAATCTACTTTTATTGACTTATGTCGTGCTGCTGACCTTTGATGATTCAGCTAAATGAGCAAAAATTATTAGATTTTTTGTTTTTATTGGTAAAACTTTTTTTCTCCTGCGTCCTATTCTTCCATTATGGCAGCACAGCACAGCAGAGCTGCGCCCTCTACTGTTTATGCGTGAATTTGCATTTTTGCCTCAGCCTGAGGCTTATTATTTCAATTTTGGTATGAAGAGGTCTTTACATTTGCACAAAAATAGAACTTTTTTGTTATAAAAAAACAAAAAACAAGCCCAGCCTAGTTGAGAAAAAGTAACGCATAGGTAACGCAAAAAGTAATGTAACTCATTACCTGTCTTAAAAAGTAACTAAGTAACTCAATTAGTTACTTTTTAAGGGAGTAACGCAATATTGTAATGCATTACTTTTCAAAGTAACTTTCCCCAACACTGCTCGTTAATGTCAAAATGTTTGAGATAGCCAATCAAATCGAAGGAAGCTGGATTTAATGTTCACAGAAACCGAACAGAGCTGAGGTAAGATAAGCAGCTGAACATGACGAGACAATACAGCAATATTTACAGACTGTTTACGACATTCATTTCGAGGGATGCAAACTACTTCCAACCTTTTCGAATTCCACAGATTTTAATGCCATTTATGTTATTCGTCACACAATGCACAAAGAAATGTTACCGTAGCAGTTTTCAGCATATCAGATAAGAGTGAATGTTTGTGTATCTGTTTCCAGGCTTTCTAAAACATGGTAAAACTGGCAACTTTCATATTCAATTAGCCTATGTCCCGTGTTAGGAAAGTGTCATAAATAAAAAAAAAAGATAGTTCCCATTAATTATTATTTAATATACACATTGGTGATCAAAAGTTTTAAACAATGAAGACTTTTTAAAAACATTTTGAATGAAGAAGGCTGAATTTATTTGATCAAAAATAATTGTGAATTATTATTCCAATGTAAAACGTCTCGGTTACGTATGGTAACCCTCGTTCCCTGAAGGAGGGAACGGAGACGTCCGACGTACTTAGAACGTGACAGACTGAAAGGGAACGTCTCGGGTTACGTATGGTAACCCTCGTTCCCTGAAGGGAACCGACTGAAAGGGAACAGCTGTTTTCTATGTGAATATACAGTGAAGTGTAATTCATTCCTGTGATTTAAAGCTGAATTTTCAGTATAATTGCTCCAGTCTTCAGTGTCACATGATCCTTCATAAATCCTTCTACTATGCTGAATTTTTCATAAACATAACTTTTTACACTCTTTTCCACAATTGGAGCTGAAGCCAGGAGATGTCAAGCTCCTGAATAAACAAATACTATAACCACTAGAAAACAGTCCACATTCTAATCCTTCTAGACCAGGGGTTTTCAAACTTTAGGATGCCTAGGACCCCCAAATATGATGAAACTTTATGAGGGACCCCCTTCCTAAAATACATCTATTTTTATGTATGAATAAATATAGATAGATAAATAGTAAGTGTGACATTATAAATACAACATATTGTTTCCCAACTTAAATTGGCTATTAATGTTGGATGTTTAAACCTGAAGAAGAACATTTTCAATTTAAAATGATTTGTATAAGCAACTTTCACAATAAATGTATGCAAGCAGTGTATGTGGTGTGTTAAGAAAGCTGCCTTACAACCCCAGTGAGCAAGATAAAACTCACTAAAGATACAAAGCAAACATATACGATTCTCTAATGTATACGGCAAGAAAGGAGAGAAACATTTAGAAATGAAACAGTTCGAATATTTGGTAGATTTTATCCATTGTCTGAAATTTTACGGGGACCCCTTTGAACCTTCTGGAGGACCCCAGTTTGAAAACCCGTGTTCTAGACCATACCAGAGCATTTGGACTGATTTTATAGTATTGAAATTTAGTGATATTAAACTTCCCTGTATGGAAAAGAGATGTGGAAAAATGTTTCCAAATTGTTTACTATTTGCCATGTGCACCAGGAAAAACAAATTATAATGTAAAGAAGTATGCTAGTCATTCATTAAGGTTAATGATAAGCAAGTTAATAAAAAAATAGAATATATATTTTTATGTTAGTAAGTGGTGTTAAAAACTGCTCTGTGTAGAATGAGCTGGTGGGTTTATGGTGAGGTGTGTTGCAGACCAGATTGGGGTCCACTTTTTTGCCTCCTTGTTGAATAAAAGTAAGAATACAAAAAGAGACATTTTAAAAATTTGCTGCCTGCTATTTTCCTTGCAAAAAGGACACAGAATACCTTTAAAAAAATTGAATTAGTAAATGTTCTATGGCGCTTTTAATTTTGGTTTTATATTCATCTGAACTTTTGAATAAAGCTGACTTGAATTGCAGGCTTTTAAGTCTGGCGTACCCTAGGTGTGTTACAGTGACCTGACGAAAAGACTTTTCTGGGTCAGAAAAATGGTCATGTTCACTTTCTCAGTCTTTGTCCCCTATCTAAGCCTGACTGACCTTCAAAGCTGCATGGGAGAGGTGAAAGAGTGAGAAAAGAAGAAAAACTGTAAGAATGAAAGAGCAGAGCACTGTTTACCTTTTCCTCGTCTCTTTCAGGTCAGGGGTAGCAGATCAGTAAGGCCTGAATCCCCCAGAGCCGCCTGCCTCACAGCCTCTGTACCTCTCTGACTAATTACCCATAAGGCCCTTTGCTCAGGACTGTGATGTCTTTCTGTGACCATGGCAACTGTGGCAGAGAAGTTGTTTTAGGATGATGCAAAGACAGTTCTATGCATGTAGGTTTTTCTATCAAAGACTTAAGCGCATGAAATATAAATGATCCAAATAATTACATATGCACCGTTGTCACATTCTCATGAGATTCATGCAACCTGTTTTTGTAGATTTGTGTGCGCGTGTTTGTTGGCTTCTTTTTTGTTTGTTTTGGTTTTGCTCTTTCTTTCCTTGCATCCTACTCTCTCTTTTTTGCCTTTTGTTCTGCAGTATACCTTGCATTCGTTAGTAAGGTTATGAAACTCGATTTTTCCAGCACTTAATAACTGTCACTTTTTCCTTACAAAACTTTACTGACAGAAATAGTGAGTCTTTGGCTCACATTCATAAATATGTAAAAGAACGTTCTGGGTTCAATACAGGTTAAGCTCAATCGACAGCGCTTGTGGCATAAAGTTGATTACCACAATAATAATTTACACTTGTCATTTCCTGTCTTCTTCAAAATATCTTGGTTACAGGGACTCTTACAATGGAAGTGAATGGGGCCAATTTATAAACGTTAAAATACTCATAATTTTAAGACGTAAACAATTCGCGTTAACAAATACTTTATACACTGATCAGGCATAACATTATGGTCACTGAAAGGTGGGATATATTAGGCAGCAAGAGAACGTTTTGTCCTCAATGTTGATGTGTTAGAAAATGGGCAAGCGTAAGGATTTGAGTGAGTTTGACAAGAGCCAAATTGTGATGGCTTGACGACTGGGTAAGAGCATCTACAAAACTGCAGCTCTAGTGGGGTTTTCCCGGTCTGCAGTGGTCAGTATCTAACAAAAGTGTCCAAGGAAGGCACAGTGGTGAACCGGCGACAGGGCCATGGCTCATTGATGTGTCAGAATACAGTGCATCACAGTTTGTTGGGTATGGGGCTACATAGCCGCAGACCAGTCAGGGTGCCCATGCTGACCCCTGGAAACGGACTTCATGGAAACGGTATTCCCTGGTGGCTGTGGCCTCCTTCAGCAGGATAATGCGCCCTTCCACAAAGCAAAAATGGTTCAGGAATGATTTGAGGTGTTGACTTGGCCTCCAGATTACCCAGATCTCATCCAATCGAGCATCTGTGATGGCCGCCGAGTGAAATGACCCCTCTTAAAGGGACTTTGGCGTTAAAGGTCCCATGGCATGGCATTTTTCTATTATTTTATAATGTTTCCTGAGTTGTACTTATATTGTTAGTATGATTTTTACATCAAAAAATGTCATAATTTAGAAATAAAAGGCATTTTTTCTATACTGTTATAACCCCTCTGGCTGAATGCCCTGTTTCAAGGGGCGTGTCTGCTGTGAGACTTCAGTGAAAACGCCCACTGTTGTGATTGGCTGATCTTTGCATTTGAAATGAGTGTTAGATTATGTTGCGGAGGGGGTGTGGTTTAGTGAGGCACTGCACGCACTGCATGCATGAGAGAGAGACTGACAGGGCACTCGTGAACCACGGAGAGCTGGAGGAAGTTTTATTGTACTGAGTTGTTGAGAGCGCTCTGCTGTTAGCGCAAGCTTATTTGTAGCTGAGAGTTCTGAATAAACAGTCACGTCGACTCTGTCTTCTTCCACCTTATTCTACGAACTTTGTAACACATGTAAAGTACCATTACAGCCGTCGAGGAGAACAAATCGTCAAAGTGTGGATTATAGCATTATTTTATGATCTATTCCTATCACATGAAAGGCTGCAGTGATGAGCATTGAGTAGACACACAGTCTGTTGATCGCGGGAATGCAGTGATCTCGCCATTGCAACGCGTTTTCTCTCTCAAAATGCTTTCACCACAACTAACAGCAAACAGGACGTCGATATGAATACAGTAAGAGCTCATTCATTATAAAAGTCATTCATTACAACGGAAGTTTGGGCAAGTGTGCAGATACACTCGCAATGCGTGATTGACAGCTCCGGACATTATAAAGAGTGTTCTTTGATCGCTCTCTGTAGTTTAATCACTTAATAAAACAGATTTGTTTCATGCTACTAACAGAAACGATCATTTTTGTCACTGGCTTGATTCACTGATGCATTATGCTTAGGGCATCAAGACGGCGATCATTAAACTATCTAGAAAGAAAGTCTGAGTGAACTTGAATGATTAGCTACACATCAGAAATCACTGATCACATATCAGGCATTACTGAACACTGTTACTCACTGTTTGTCACAGTGCTGTCAAATCCATATCGTAAAGTCTGTTTGTAAAGCCTGTGCTGACATTAACTGAATCCATTTTCTCCGAATGCTCTGGGCGGGCAAAGCAGAGGAAGGGGGAGGTAACATTTCCTGGTATTATGTCATAACAGGAAAATTCAAGATCAGCTCCTCTGAGCTCTCATTTTCTCAAAGGTAGAGAAAGACAGCCAGAACTCGGTTTACACCCATCAAAATTTCTAGCCACTTGGGGACAATATACAGGCTAGGGGATCTCATATTAATGTTAAAAAACCTCATAAAATGAAATTTTCATGCCATTGGACCTTTAACATGATTCTAGCGTCATAAGCTTCACGTTTCTGCTCTTAAATCCATAATAAATTGGCCCCACTCACTTCTATTGCAAGTGTCTCATCGCAGCTGACTTTTTCTTTTTTCCAAGAAAGCAAGGGACAATTCAACATTATGCCACAAGTGCTGTTGATTGAGCTTAACTTGTACTGAACCCAGAATATCCTGTGGATTATAGAGAAATGCAATATGTTCGTGAAATCTTCCCCCTTCTTAAGCGCTCTCCAGGAAGACTTAAATGGCCAGATGTGTATGTTCAAGAGCTTGTTCTTTTCATGTTATGCCCATGCATTTATATAGCAGCTTTCTGCCTGAAAGGTTCGATGCCCTTATGAATAATTTTTCAAGGGTTCAACTTTTGTATGAATAATGTATTGGAATTGAATGAGGTATTAGCCATTATAGTCCATGTTTAATACTTATTGTGTGTGTATGAGAGATATGTGCTATCAATGTGATTTGTTTACTCAAAATGCCCGCTAGCTCTTCACAGGCAGGTTTGGCATTCATGAATTCTGAGTGACTCAGAGAGAGCTACATTCTCTCTCTCGCTCGCTCTCTTTCCTCTGTATGCGCACAACGTTGTTTATTGAGAAACAATTGCTCGGTTGCTGTAAGTGTAGCCTCTCTGAGTGGCATGTAATTTCTTAGTTTTCTACATGCATGAGCAGATGAAAATGTTTTCCGAAACAGGCTGTTTTGCTGCGATAGACACACTCCACTGCTGTGGTCTCAGAATGGAGTCGCCATTCTTTAGTGTGAATTTTTTTATCCTACATAATTGTAACAAAGATTCACCTATGTTTAGACATATGATACTGGACGCATATGCTCTTAAAAAATGTTTTGTTTTTTTTTGGAATCCATGGTTCCATGAAGAACCTTCAATGCACAAAGGGTTCTTAAATCTTTTGCAGCCAGTGTTTAAAAAAAAAAAAAGTTCCCAGTCAACGCCAGCGTTTTTGACCATTTTCACAAAAATCTCCCCCAGAATATTTTGTTGTATGAATATCTGAACATGCATTGTATCAAAAGAAAGAACAGACCCTCTACTTTTAAGCAAAAAAAAAATGTTTTATTCAAGTTTCTTAAAGTTTTTTTAAAACATTTGAGCAAAAAGCTAAGAAAATCATGTTTTTGTCAAAGACTACATCCAGATCAGATTGATAAAAACATAGATGGAGTAGATGGAGTCCATCAACAACCCTAATGCTTGCACAGTCCTGTAGCTCGTCCTGGGTCAACATTTCATTCAGTAACATGATGCAGCTTTGATTTATATGCTGTTAAATGTTGATGATCGCGTTATTTTACATATGCATATGATTACAAATGATATCACTTGTTTCTGCTTCTTCTTTTCATGTGTTTTGATCAGGAGATTCAGTACTCTTTCAGAAGATATGTCATAGCGCTCCCTACCGTATAACAGTGAAAACACAGAAAGCCGGACAATTCCATCAATGGTGGGGAAGCGTTTTCTCACAAATGATGGAAATTTTCGCCAATATTAGGAGAAAAGAGACAAACTTTTGGAAGCTTTATTTTAAAGAATGTGGATTGCATATACAATAAATATTACATTACAAAATTATTATTGACATTTTTAAAGCAGGGATAATTTATTTATTCGCAATATGTAATAAAAAAATAATTCAACATTTTGTAAAGAGATTAACCATCTTGGGTTCCTCAAAGAACCTTTCATTGAACCATTTTTAGTGTGAAGAACATTTTATAATCTAAAGTGCCTTTTACCAGTATAAAGAACCCTTTGTGCATTGAAGGTTCTTCATGAAACGATGGATTCCAATAATAAAACATAATTTTTATAGAGAGTATGCATCCAGTGTCATGCGTCTAACAGAGGTAAAACAAAAAACATCTTTAGGATTAAAATTAGAAAATGACTCAGGTCAGACTCAAGGGCCCAGTGCAGGGGTCCCAGAACTCTTAGCTACAGCCCTGTGTTAACGACTTTCCAGTTAAACATCAAGCACCAGTTTAAAGGCTTGATCTTTGCATCTTCACTGATTCCAACAATCAGCAGCTATTGCACTGCATAGCTCACAGCTCCAGACAAACATCATTAAGCTGCAACTTCATTTTATTACAGTGATTTAACAGTTCAGTGTGACTTGTGTACTTGTGCAATCGGTGAAGTTGGTGTGATTTCTATATTGGCTCTTAATTCCAGCTTCATGTCTCATAACACAAAAGATTGCCTTTAGCTACAATAGTTAACTAGCCTTTGTAGTGGACCAGTATGCCCAAATCACAAGTGCTCCACAGATGATGCCATTGTGTCTGCCATCCACATGGCACTCCACAACATGGTCATCAAGACTTGCATATCATAAAGCTGCTCATTGACTTCATTCAGCACAATCATACCCCAGACCCTAGTTAACAAATGATCTTCACTTAGTCTAAGCACCTCACTCTGCAGCTGTGTCCTAGACTTCCTGAGGCCTCAGGCTAGCATTCAATGGGTGGTTCTTCAAAACACATTCCATTTGTGTCTTTTAAGGACAATTCATATTGCAACGACAGACGCTGGTATCTGTTGGAGTTGGTCAGAACTTGTTTGTCTGAAGTGACATAGTGTAATCTGGTGATTGACGATATTTTAACTTACACTCATAGCACCTGTTAGTTGATGGTCCCGACCTTCTCGATGGCATCACACACATCGTTAAAGACGGCAAGTGATAATTGGTCGGAAAGCAACATTATCGCCACGTGCGCTCATTCATGAACATGATTTCTGCCTGAGTCTGTCCAATTCCTTTCCATCGGCTGTGGAGGTGAAGAGTCAAGACTATAACTCTCATGAGTCCACGATCATTCACGACCTCATCAAGCTAAACCTTTGGTTTGAATAAGCGACCTCTAGTGGCAAAACATACTATGCCAAGTCTACATTGGTTTTCATTGAAATTCAACATGCTTTTGCAAGGAAAAGAATGTTTGTCTTCAGACACAACAAGAATTTAGGAGTCAAAATCGCATAATCTGACACAGTGACTACCGTAACAGACTAATATTGTGTAGTCTGAACCCGGCCTTAGTAAAACTGTAAACCTTTAAGTGGTTTAAGTGTTGGAACGCTGGTGTTTAGTTGTGTGTCGATAAATAAAGATTTTAAAAGAAGACCATGCAGCAGCACCTAGAAGGATCCATGGAATATTCTTACTCCTACAATCCCAGAAGTCTAAGCAGCATCCAGGCAGAAGCAATCAGACTACAAACTGTCAGTCTGCTCAAGCCTGTCTTGACAAAAAAGATTTGCCTGAACTGAACTTTCCACAAAATCACCCAATCTCTTTTCTGTCTAGTCTTGTGCATTTGACTGTTATGAGAAGCATCACAATAAGCTCGACTTCACTGGGGTTTTTTTTATTTTTTATACCTTGTTTCCGATAAAAGTCTCTCTGCATTGCGGTTCTACGTTCCTTCAATCTCAGGTGAGAAGGGTTTATTCATAGATGCATTTGGAGATAGCCTGGCTGTCTCGAACCTCCACGAGCTTCTCTCCTCTGTGAGTCATGGCAGATTTATTGAAATATTTCATGGTATATTTCTCACAACCAGACCATCGGAATTTGAGTTATGGATGACCAGTGAGATGCGTGGTCAAGCTACTGCTCAAATGCAATCACAAAGCAGTCCTCTGAATATGAAACTCTTCAGAAAGCTAATATATAATTCAACTGTATCAATCTCCCCGTGCTGCAGCTCTCTGCGCTCTGAATCCTGCTCAGAAATCTATTAGTCAGGCCTTTGATGCATTTAAAATTTGCTCTGCCTGAATAGAGTTGGAGAGTGTCCCTCCCAAAAGTTTGAAAACTTGGAAACCGGACACGTTGGCTGTCATGTGTATGATAAAACTATCGTATATTTCCCACCACTTTCTTTATGGTGGTTTTAAAAAGACGTAGACTCTGTCTTAGCCTCGACTTTGCCAGCATTAGTTTTGTTATAAATCACCCAGCATGCGAAATAAGCCCTCGTCTCACCAAGGGCTGTAAAACAGTCGCGAACGGGGTGCAAAAGAAAGATAAATGAAAAAATTAAAAGGCCGTTTTATGGCGACCCTCACCTCATTTCAATGAAGGACGAAAGACAAGGGGAAAAACTTCTCTTTTTGTATCCGTCAGCTAAACGGACAATATGGTGCTGCGAGTTTGTTAACTCAAGTTTTAAATGTAACACAGGTTTGGGTAATAATTATATGTCTTAGCATGTGATCCTTTTCTTTCTCTGTGACTTCCTGTCAGTGTTTTGTGGCTCTGCAATAGACACGCTTACCAACAGGGCCTCATTATCTCTCAGCGTTGGCTGAACAGCGCTCAGACGCAAGGCCCCAGCTCCACATAGACACTGCATACTGCTGGGAAATCTCTCTCTCACTCCCCAAGGCAAATATAGTCCTGCCAAGTGAGTTTGCACATTTTTCGACTTGGAGAAAAGTTGTAGGGATAACTTCCCTTCGACCTGAATTCAGGTTTTCTCCAGCCTCCATTTTATGGGGACTTTTAAAAAAAATCATCTTATGTTCTAAGTGGGTCTGCTCATTGGATTAAAAAGGTTTAAGATTGTGCAGTGTTTCTCTTAAAGGGGTGGTTGATTATGTATGATTTTAATTTTTTTACTTTAGTTAGAGTGTAATGTTGCTGTTTGAGCATAAACAACATCTGCAAAGTTATGACGCTCAAAGTTCAATGCAAAGGGAGATATTTTCTTTTAAAGAAATCGCTTTTTTAAGGACAAACTGCTGGAAGGGAAAAAATGTACATAAACCATGCCCCTGAGAACACGAAATAAAGGGGGTGAGGCCATGTTGGGCTGCTTTAGAGAAGAGGAAGAGTTGTTGTAGTAGAGCATATTTAGGAGTCTACTCGAGCTGTCACATCTGTCTTTTCACAAATTTTATTGCAATACAGTATGTAACACAAGTGCAATAGCATGTCATAAAATCAATATGACAACATATGTTATAACCATAATTAAACTAAATTATACATGTTCTATCTCCACGCAGCATATATTCTCTTGCTCTGAAGGCATCTTACAACAGTTCCCACACGAGCGATTTATAGATTATCATGACAGAATATGCTAATCGATGACTTGAAGACAGTTAACACGACATCAGCTACATAAATTCATCAACTAACCATTCAGAAACGTCCTGTTGCATTCTACATGTTGTCACTTCATCTTGAGTCTCTCCATCATTGTATAAAAAGCTGAACAGTTTCTGACATTTTCAGTGGGTGAAGTAATCGGAGCTGCTAACATGAGCTCTTGAAGCTCCACCCTCTCCTTAAAAGGGGGCTGGGAGCAGCAGCTCATTTGCATTTAAAGGGACGCACACAAAACGGTGTGTTTTTGCTCACCCTCAAAAAGTGACAAATTTAACATGCTATAAAAATTATCTGTGGGGTATTTTAAGCTAAAACTTAACATATGCGCTCTGGGGACATCAGAGACTTATTTTACATATTGTAAAAAAAGGACATTATAGGACCCCCTCTAAAGTCTACATTAATACATTTTATTTTTCAAAATTCAGAATGTTTTTTCACAAGGAAAATAATGTTCGTCTTCAGTCTGGTTGCAAGAGAGCAATCTGACAAACATGTCAGTCTTTAAATACTAAATAAAAACTTTTATGACTCATTGATCCCCTCTCTTGTCCCCTCTCCATATGTTTCCATCCACCTATTTTTATTCGAAGTTTGGGATATTGCATAAAAAAATTTATGGAAACGCCAAGATGCGCATAAATGTAAAAAATGTGAGATGACGGGGGCTTCTCCAATTGCAGCAACTTCCATTTTATTTACAAATATTGCATGAATTTCCCAGGAAGTGACGATTTTGTTCTCTTGAACACATCGGATGGAAACATTTTGCCATATTCACAAATGTTTTATGCGATATTTCAGTTTTGTGCATAAGTTGAATTGGCAACTGTGGATTGAAACATAGCTAGGCCTAATGTTAAAGAGATATTTCACCCCAAAAAAAGTTATTCTGTCAACAATTACTCATCCTCATGTTGTTAAAAACGTTATTTCTAATGCGTAAACCAAAAGAATATATCTTGGTTTATTTTGGTTAACATTGACTTCCATTTGTATGGACAAAAAAGGAAAATATCTTTTTTTATGTTGTGTAGCTAACTAATATCATATACCATGTATAGAGTGTGTTTGAGTGAGCTTATTAACACTGTTTTAAACATTTTAATATTCTGCAGAAACATTTTCATCTTTAATTGCATAACATGGTTAGCATTGCTAATACAAAGGCATCTTAAGGTCATGCCCATGTACGATTTAATCCACAGTTTAACTCTCAGGTTACGAAAACA
Source organism: Gobio gobio (assembly GCF_949357685.1). Lineage (NCBI taxonomy): Eukaryota > Metazoa > Chordata > Actinopteri > Cypriniformes > Gobionidae > Gobio > Gobio gobio. The sequence continues at coordinate 11,833,092 of NC_137118.1, forward strand.
AGGCGCTGATCTGACGGCAAACAACGTATACAGTATGTACCACGTAATCCATGCGATCTTCGCCAAGCTCAAATCTATTAATGAGAGTTAAACTTTTCACCTCGTCCTCATGTTTGGGTTGCATTACAGGCGAGCAGAGTTTCAGCTAGCCCGTGTGTGTGGTTAACTAAGCATGCCCAGCGGGGAAAGATGAGCACAGTTAATTCGGGATCACAGCGCTAGCACACTTCAACAGCACTGAGGCACTGCAACTAAACATCAAACATGTTATTTAAACCTCTCTCAGAAAAGTGCAGCGATCTGAAAAACTGAGTATCACTTTGGGCTCCTCTCATATATGAAATGTGATTTTAAAAAGCAAACTCTCTGAAGTCTCACAACTTCGGGAGCATGTCATATTCCTGTCTCTTCCGCACACAATCCTCCATCTCTAGGGAAACAGCGGCTCAAAACAGCCTCTGAGACACAGGAGGAATATCTCCACAACCTAATGGGCCAATGTACTGTCAGATTGTATGGCCTAAGGCCAGTGTGGAGCATAGCATGGTGCTTGTCTTCTCAAGGCGATCCTGAAAGGCTCTAACAAAGCCTGCTCTTTGAATGACACCCAAATCCCACTGTGACACCCCATCACTACAGCCAATGGTGCAGTAAATTCCCCTGCCAGCGTGATTCAACCTAGCAAGGTATCTGCCACAACACCTGCTGTCTTGCCTGGCCGCTGGATCCGCCGTCTCGGGCACGTGTGTTTGAGGTCAGGCGTCTGTGCGTATAGAGCATGTGCACTTTGATGAATAGTGCGTGTAACGACATTACCTCTCGGTTGTTTGGCAGGCGTGTTCGGCAGGGGAGATGTTCGCAGCGTCAGGCTGCTCCGGAGCAATCTGCGAAACCCGCCACTTAATGCATACGGAATACAAATCACCATTAAGCCATGCTAAGTGCTAGTTCAGCAATGCTAACATAATTTACCGCAGCAATAATAGCCGCAATCTCCATTGCCCCGTGGGAAATTGATTTAATATAAACTATTAGCTGGTCATTTTCCAAGAGATGTGTTGGCACGGATTCAGAGTGCAAGGTCGCACTTTGTAACAGAATATTACCCGTCTGTGTTTTGTAGCAGCCTGCTAACGGGCACGAACAGTTATGATACTGCCTGTGATGCTGTCAGAAACTCGTTGGCGACTTGTTTTTAATGTGCTACCAGTCAAATGTTTGGATGCACTGGACTGAAATTATGTTTCTTGTGAATATTAAAGCATTTTGATGTAAAGCAGGGGTTTTGAACCCTAAAATGTTTTGAAATAGTTAGAAATATATATATTTTTAAAGATAATTACATATATAGGCTATATAAAACCTTTACATTGTATTTTACGTATTGAATCGATGGTTAATTAAATAAAATTTAATTAAAATAAATAATACAATTTAATAAAAAAAAAAAATCATATAATTTAATTTAAATGTTTTATTGCTATTTCAGGCTTTTTTTCTAAATGGCTTTCAGGGACCCTGGATCTATTGATTTGGTTGGAATAAGTACATTGTAAACAATTGTAATAAAGTGATTCACTGGAGGCAAGTTGAAGTCAGAACCCAAGTGCAGTTTAATTATAAATATGAACATATTCAAAACAAACGATGACTTAAACTTGACTTGACTTGAAACATGAGAAGATTTGACTTGAACCATGAACAGACACTCATCAACTGCGGGTTAAATATAACAAAGCTAGACAAGGGAACATAATAAACGTGAGGGCTTAAATACAAGGACTAATGTCTAAACCAGACCCACCTCTGAACAATCCAGACAATGAACCAATGACAACATGACACAAGAGACTAGGGAAGCACATGACAAGATCACATGAGAGCAAGGGAATCACATGACAGAAAACATGAAACAGAACCAACATACTAAAAACACATATGCCACAACACCAGCTATATTACAACAATGCTGTCACAATGTGATTTTTTGGCTATACGATAAAAAAAGTCACGATTTCTATGATTATCTGCAAATTTACCTGTTATGCAAAAATAACCCCCCACAAACTTTTCACAAGTTTTATTGCAAAAGTATTGCAAAATTCATTGCTGGACATGCTGTTAACATACACATTCCTACTTTTAGCTGAAAATAAGTCTGTGAAATTTTCATTTCTCTAGCAAAATAAGTTTATGGACACTGAGTGGCTTTCCTGTGTTACAATCCACGCCTATTCCGGACTCCATTTCCCAAAATCCTCCCTGTCTCACTCCTGAACTCACTTCCTCATAATCTCTCCCGCTCTCCCCGGATTCCCTGCACCTGGTATTCATCGTTTGCACTCCCTTTATATTGAACTCACTTCCAGCACTCCATGTCCGTTCTATTGTTATGTTCGCTTGTGTATGGTGTTTTGTTATCGTTTTGTTCCTCCCCGTCCTTTGTGAAAGCTCCGAATCTGACTCTTCCCTGCTGCACTATACAACTGTAACATCCTGAGGTTTATTCATGTTTATTTTGTGCTGTAACTAGTAGTAAAGCGAGAGAGATGATCAGTTGACGTGCCCGCCGCGCTGCTGCTTGAACAGATACGTGGCTATAACAATGATACGCCACATTAAGGACCATCACAATGGCATTTATTGTTTAAATTTCCTGATCAAATTTACATAATTTGAAATCTGATTCCTTGTTTCTTATCAAAAGAATGCGTTCAAAATTGTAAATGCATATTTTCTGTGCAAAACTGAAAATTTTATAATACAAAAAAAGTAGTCATCAAACTAACTCAACTTTGAAAATAAGTTATACCGCAAGAAACCGTAAGTTAAAAAAAAAAAAATGAAATGACTAGGTGGTCCAAACTTTTGACTGGTAGTGTTCATTGTCAATATAGATTTTATAGAGACGTTATGAAGCCAAATCAATGTGTCCCCTTCCTGTTGCTTAAGCAAACCACACAATGTTGACCACTAACACTGCGTGTATAATCTGTCATCCAGACATAAAAGAAAAGAGAAAAAGATGGGTAGGCAGAATGACAGACCACAATAAGAGAGAAAGAGAGAAAGAAGCAAGAATCAAGAAGGGGCAATACTTTTATTTTGTTGTTTGGACTGGCAGCCTCATAAAAACAGAGTGGCTCTGAAGCCTGGTGCTTTTCCCTGTGGAGGGGCTGCTGAGATGTCAGTTAGAGTTACTGAGATGTGACGGCCTTGGGAAGAGTCCCGTCAGATGAGATTTAGAAGCTGGGCTGACCAGGGAGAGCCGGGAAGGTTAGTGTAGTGAATTTATTTTGAGACAGGGCACTGGGAGACATGGAAACAATGGAATGGGAGGGGGGGAGGGGGGATACTTATGCTTCTTCTACTCACAATCATAATACTGATAATAAAAAAGCACAGAGCAACCGCACTTTGCATTACACTATATATATATATATATACACTCACCTAAAGGATTATTAGGAACACCATACTAATACTGTGTTTGACCCCCTTACGCCTTCAGAACTGCCTTAATTCTACGTGGCATTGATTCAACAAGGTGCTGAAAGCATTCTTTAGAAATCTTGGCCCATATTGATAGGATAGCATCTTGCAGTTGATGGAGATTTGTGGGATGCACATCCAAGGCACGAAGCTCCCGTTCCACCACATCCCAAAGATGCTCTATTGGGTTGAGATCTGGTGACTGTGGGGGCCATTTTAGTTCAGTGAACTCATTGTCATATCCAAGAAACCAATTTGAAATGATTCGAGCTTTGTGACATGGTGCATTATCCTGCTGGAAGTAGCCATCAGAGGATGGATGGGTACATGGTGGTCATAAAGGGATGGACATGGTCAGAAACAATGTTCAGGTAGGCCGAGGCATTTAAACAATGCCCAATTGGCACTAAGGGGCCTAAAGTGTGCCAAGAAAACATCCCCCACACCATTACACCACCACCACCAGCCTGCACAGTGGTAACAAGGCATGATGGATCCATGTTCTCATTCTGTTTACGCCAAATTCTGACTCTACCATCTGACTGTCTCAACAGAAATCGAGACTCATCAGACCAGGCAACATTTTTCCAGTCTTCAACTGTCCAATTTTGGTGAGCTCGTGCAAATTGTAGCCTCTTTTTCATATTTGTAGTGGAGATGAGTGGTACCTGGTGGGGTCTTCTGCTGTTGTAGCCCACCCGCCTCAAGGTTGTGCGTGTTGTGGCTTCACAAATGCTTTGCTGCATACCTCGGTTGTAACAAGTGGTTATTTCAGTCCAAGTTGCTCTTCTATCAGCTTGAATCAGTTGGCCCATTCTCTAGCATCAGCATAGCATCTAGCATCAACAAGGCATTTTCGCCCACAGGACTGCCGCATACTGGATGTTTTTCCCTTTTCCCACCATTCTTTGTAAACCCTAGAAAACCCTAGAAATGGTTGTGCGTGAAAATCCCAGTAACTGAGCAGATTGGGAAATACTCAGACCAGCCTGTCTGGCACCAACAACCATGCCACGCTCAAAATTGCTTAAATCACCTTTCTTTCCCATTCTGACATTCAGTTTGGAGTTCAGGAGATTGTCTTGACCAGGACCACACCCCTAAATGCATTGAAGCAACTGCCATGTGATTGGTTGATTAGATAATTGCATTAATGAGAAATTGAACAGGTGTTCCTAATAATCCTTTAGGTGAGTATATACTGACCACTGATAGGTGAAGTGAATAACACTGATGGCATCTCTTCGTCACGGCATCTGTTAGTGAGTGGGATATATTAGGCAGCAAGTGAGCAGTTAATGTGTCAGAAGCGTATGGGCGAATGGGCAAGCGTAAGAATTTGACAAGGGCCAAATTGTGATGGCTGGGTCAGAGCATCTCCAAAACTGCAGCTCTTGTGTGGTGTTCCCGGTCTGCAGTGGTCAGTATCTATCAAAAGTAGTCCAAGGAAGGAACAGTGGTGAACCGGTGACAGGGTCATGGGCGGCCAAGGCTCACTGGTGGGGAGCGAAGGCTGGCCTGTGTGGTCCGAATAATGCATTAATATAAATTGTATTATTATAAAATGTTGAGTAACAAATGAAAAACTCTACAGTATGGAGCTCAAATAATGAATACAAAATTCGAGTTAATTTAAGGAAATTAAATGTGAGTTTGTCAAGTTAAAGCAAGATGAAAATGTTTGCGGTGTTGTAGAGAGTCTGTTTTAAGGCTGTCAGGATACTCAGATCTTACCCTGCAAGATCTCAAAAAGGCCTTCCAGTATCAAAATATGGGATTCATTGCATAATGTTTTGTGTTATTGGCCATAGCAGATCGTTTCTTATTAAAACGATTTACCAAAAATGACAGGACAAGTAGTGGACAGTGCTAAGCTACAGGTATCAGAAACATGTCACTCAGACAGCCCAGAAAATATATGAGATAAGACGTTAAAGAGGCTTTCTCCTCTATTTGACTTCCCATTTCCTTCTGACCGTGTCAGCGCTGTAGCTAAATCTTGCGCGGTACAGGATAGATTTCCTCCGACAGAGGCTTGATACAGTGAGATGTAATGAAAGAGCTCATTAGCGATTCTGAGGGTGGTACTTATTTATCAATCATGCTCTGATTTATGGTATAATTAAACATGATAATTAGATGGTTGTTCAATCACTGCTGAATGGATGGCACTATTTTTCTAACGAACATCATTTGTTAATGAGGGGAAAGAATGGGTGTAACTTTATGATAACGGCTTGTCAGACTCCACATAGACTCTGATCATTTCCTCTGTCATTATCGCACCCAGACTAAATTCCTCCGCATTTCTGCCATGTGCATCCAAATTGGAATATAATATGATTATCAGCGCTGCGTAACAATTTTTTTCCAAGATGAAAAGGAATGACACTTTCACACCAATAAACAGTCGTTTTTAAATGACTAACCCCCAATGAAAGGAAAATCAAGCATAGGTTATCTGACAATGTGACAATTTTTTGTTTATAAAGCGCCTTTCTTAGCTTCCCATCAGTTCTCGGGAGGAGCGAGAGACCTTTCCTTCACTTCAGTTGGCTTTCTCTTCCGCAATTCTGTCTGTTTGAACTGTGCGGTCTTTGAGAATAGGTTTTGTAGATGAAAAACCGCCTTGTTTGGCGTCTTCGTTATGCTATGAGAGTTTATTATCAATTATAAGAGACATTCTTCAACTTGTCTTATCTTATTCCGGCTCTAATGACCTTCCCCAGCAATTTGAGGAGACGCGTCATTAATTAATGGCTTTGGTGCAACAAAATTAGTACTTTAGAGACTCGACAGGAAACTTCATCAAAGTGTGAAATCCACCGGAGAGCAATCTGACACCATTTTCCTGCCAGCTTGGGAAGATCTGTGTCTTAATCAAAGGGCATCTGTGTTTTCTCTCTTTCTTTTTTTGTGATCTTTGGTCAAACCTTTTGTGTGTTAGTGTGATCATGTGTGTATAAGAGGCTTTTTGAAGATCAGAACTGCTTCATGAATATTACAAGATCAAGAGTGTCAATAAATGAAACAGATGTCTCCCTTGAGAGATCGTAGATGCGTGTCTATCCAGTGCCAATATGGCATCGCTTGTGAGCGTAAACATGTCATGTCGAATGCTCTCAGTCTGGGTGTGCCAAAGCATGCATACATTTTGATAAATAAGCATCATCACAGATTCAAGCTTGTTTTTGTGTATTGATTTGCTGAGCTTGGCTGCAGCATTAAAATGCAGTTTAACATGTGACCACTTGACCTTCTGCCTTGTTGTTTTGAAGGAAGTTTTATGATGAAGTTCACTTCTAATTTCTGCTTTCCATGTTAGCCGATCAGATTGGATCTCAAGGAAAGATCTGTTCAAAATGAAATAATGCCTGATAATATGTGTTTCAACAAAAAAAGCAGACAGTTAGGAAAAGGCACGGTATACACGACCAAGCATAACATTATGACCACTGAAAGGTGAAGTGAATAACAGTGATAATCTCTTCATCATGGCACCTTTTAGTGGGTGGGATATATTAGGCAGCAAGTTAACATTTTGCTGTGTTGTGTTAGAAGCAGGGAAAAAGGGCAAAGCGTAAGGATTTGAGCGAGTTTAACAAGGGCCAAATTGCGATGGCTAGACAACTGGGTCAGAGCATCTCCAAAACTGCAGCTCGTGTGGGGTGTTCCCGGTCTGCAGTGGTTAGTATCTATCAAAAGTGGTCCAAGGAAGGAACAGTAGTGAACCGGTGACAGGGTAATGGGCGGCCAAGGCTCATTGATGCACGTGTGGAGCGAAGTCTGGCCCATGTGGTCCGATCAAACAGACGATCTACTGTAGCTCAAATTGCTCAAGAAGTTAATGCTGGTTCTGATAGAAAGGTGTCAGAATAGACAGTGCGTCACAGTTTGTTGCGTATGGGGCTGCATAGCCACAGACCAGTGAGGGTGTCCATGCTGACCCGTGTCCACCACTGAAAGCACCAACAGTGGGCATGTGAGCATCAGAACTGGACCACGGAGCAATGGAAGAAGGTGGCCTGGTCTGATGAATCACGTTTTCTTTTACACCATGTGGATGGCCGGGTGCGTGTGTGTCGCATACCTGGGGAACACATGGCACCAGGATGCACTATGGGAAGAAGGCAAGCCGGCAGAGGCAGTGTGATGCTTTGGGCAATGTTCTGCTGGGAAACCTTGGATCCTGCCAGCCATGTGAATGTTACTTTGACACGTACCACCTAAGCATTGTTGCAGACCATGTACACCCTTTCATGGTAATGGTATTCCCTGGTGGATGTGTCCTCTTTCAGCAGGAGAATGCGTACTGCCACAAAGGAAAAATGCTTCAGGAATGGTTTTAAGGGGCACAACAAACAAGTTTGAGGTTTTGACTTAGCACACCTTCAGGGGTCCATGCCTCAACGGGTCAGGGCTGTTTTGGCAGCAAAAGGGGGACCAACACAATATTAGGAAGGTGGTCATAATGTTATGGTTTATATTGGGTTTTTATGCATGAAAATAAATATATAGCTGCCATTTCAAATTTAGGATGGGGCCCCACATACAAGGATGATTATATTTGGGGGTCCATTGTATATTGAAGAATGAAATTTCCTGTTTTAGAGCTTTAGTCCAAAACACACTACAATGGAAACAGAATGTTTGTTTGGCATTTCCAGAATTGACAGAAGTTACTGGCATTTTCCTGAAGTTCTTAGCTCTGTTCGGCAGTCGGATTCAGGCTTTGGGATCGGGCTTAGGGCCCAAGAATAAGCAGCATAAGCTTCCAGATATTTGTGGAGTGAACAATGGTCATCTGACCATGTGTACAATTCAGAGTCTGTTCCATATGTATGTGTATGCCCAGCAAAGCCTCTGTTCCACTGAATACTTGTGATGCATTAGATTCAGTAGAGAGAGCATCTACGCCTCAACTCATGTAGAGCCAAATATCAGAGGCGCTACGGTTTGAATTCTGAAGAGTGTTGGGGTGTGCGTCTTTGAAAGTGTGTGCATTTTGGGTTTGTTCCAGGGGCGTTTTTTGAGCTGTGCCTCATCAAAAAAAAAATTTGAATAATAAAATGTGGCTGTACAATAATAAAACTAAACAAGTATAGTGAAATATGAGATTGTAACAACTAATTTTTCTCAAATAAAAAACTATCCAACAGCTACATCAGTGAATAAAAGTCATGCTGGATTTAATTCTCATTAATTTCTGATAATGTTATAAATGATACACGTGTTTCAGATTCAAACGGATGTTTTTAAACTACTGATTAAAAGAACCGGTTCATAAGAGTCATTTGTTCATTAAATGGAATTAGAAATAGGAATAAAATACATTTCAGAATATGTTAAAATAGAAAACAGTAATGTTTATGGTAATATTTTATTTCTGTTTTTACCTTGTTGAGCATAAAAGACTTGGATTTGGGATGTACTGTAGAAATGGACTACACTGGTCACATGTTTTTGATTCTCTAAAAAGAACCAGTTCATAAGAGTCATCTGTGAATCAAGCTACACTGGTCACATTGTATTTGATTTACTAAAAAAAGAATCGTAAGCCTCATTTGTTTGTGAAAAGGATACACTGGTCATGTTGTTTGTTTTTAATAACACAAAAAAAAGGTTATTAGAGTAATTTGTTCGGGAATCCGACTGCACTGAAAATAGCTGTACAGTTAAAAGGCCAGATTTACTAAACAGGGCAAATTAGCGTGAGAGTGCAATTCCAAAAAAGCGCAGATGGGAGTGGAAAGTTCTACTGACAACTCGCAAATTAAAGAACACAGATGCAGCCGGATCATTTCCATAATAATCAACGCAATCAACCAGTTAGCGTTTGGTTTAAGACGTGCTTTTTATGTGTAAATAATGGCGCAAACATCAGTTAATTGACATGGGCAAACCTTAGTAAACCACATTGTCTGATTCATTTAACCCCCTCGAGTCTGCGGTCGCGCCGGCGCGATTGACTCCCTTTTTTTCTTATCAGTGCCAAAGAGACTCAAATAACTCTGTCGTTTTTTATCATTCAGGCAAGTGTTTTAGTAAATCTGGCCCATAAGGTCAATATTAGGAGTTTAATAACTGATAGTGAGTACAAATAAATATCATGATTAATCTGAAAATCAATATTTTGTTTACCCAGCACTATTCAAGCCTGAATCAAAATGAACTTGTACTTTTGGCCCTTTTTTGTTGCATTATCCACCACACAGCACTGCCATGTTTGGTCACATTATTTACAATGCCCTCCATTTGAACGACAGGAAGGCATTAAAAAGAGTATGTACAAGTTCTTGTTTCATTCCTGCATAAGCTTGCCTCTCTTCCTGTAATGAACCTCATTATGTTCAATTACCTCAGAGATGCTGCTGTCCAGAGGGTGCTGCACTCAGACCTCTGGGGAGACGCGTCTGAAAACACTCGGTCAACACACAACATCCGTTAGGCTGTTTCATTATAGCTACGAGAGGCCTCGCTGATGTGTGGAGGTGGATTCGTGGGATGCATGTTTGGAAACCCGGAGTGTGCCTGCATGCTTCCACTTTACCCTTGCTTTAAAGTTCCTTTAACGTCGTAATTGGTGTTTATGGCTCGATCTGGCTGAGAGCTTTAACCTTCTATAGACAATCATGACTGTTTTTCTGTCAATTTCTGTATCTAAAAGTAGTGACACTACTGTTTTAAAATTGCTTTTCCTGTACTCACAGATTTTAAACCACATAAACTCGCTGAATGATAAAGAATTACACTCTCGTAGAATGTAATTCATCTCATAGGAAGTCATTGGCAAATTAATGAATCAGTTCTTGTAAATTAAATGATTCACTAACAAAGTATAATAAATTTAATAAATATAATAAATAAATATATATTTTATTTATTTTATAATATACATTTAAAATTATATATTTTTTTATCATTTTTGGTTGTACCTCTTAATTTATAGACTATTTAAAAATGATTGAAAAATACACTATATTGCCAAAAGTTTTGGGACGACTGACTTTACATGCAGCTATAACAGCTTCAACTCTTCTGGGAAGGCTTTCCACAAGGTTTAGGAGTGTGTTTATGAGAACTTTTGACCATTCTTCTAGAAGGGCATTTGTGAGGTCAGGCTCTGATGTTGGACGAGAAGGCCTGGCTCACAGTCTCTGCTCTAATTCATCCCAAAGGTGTTCTATTGGGTTGAGGTCAGAACTCTGTGCAGGCCAGTCAAGTTCCTCCACACCAAACTCACTCATCCATGTCTTTATGGACCTTGCTTTGTGCACTGGTGTGCAGTCATGTTAGAACAGGAAGGGGCCATCCCCAAACTGTTCCCACTAAGTTGGGAGCATGAAATTGTCTAAAATGTCTTGGTATGCTGAAGCATTAAGAGTTCCTTTCACTGGAACTAAGGGACTCAGCCCAACCCCTGAAAAACAACCCCACACCATAACCCCCCCCCCTCCACCAAACTTCACACTTGACACAATGCAGTCAGGCAAGTGCCGTTCTCCTGGCAACCACCAAACCCAGACTTGTCCATTGGATTGCCAGACAGAGAAGCGTGATTCGTCACTTCAGAGAACAGAGCTCTAGAGTCCAGTGGCGGCGTGCTTTACACCACTGCATCCAACGCTTTGCTTTGCACTTGATGATGTAAGGCTTGGATGCAGCTGCTCGGCCATGGAAACCCATTTTGTACACCTGTGGATATGGAAGTGATTGGAACACCTGCATTCAATGATTTGGAGGGGTGTCCCAATACTTTTGGCAATATAGTGTATTTGGTAAAAAAATATTTGTATTTATTTTTGTCAGTGGTTTTACAGTAGCTATTCTGTTTGATTAGCAAAAATAAAGGTCGCCCCTTAAAATATAAGATAAAAATATTGCCCCTTAAATCTTAGATAATGTACAGTACATCACTTTTATTTGTAGCATGTATTGTTTAAAAAGAGAACCTTGACTGTAGTTAAACTACTTTAAACGCAGTTTTAAAGTATCTTCCCTAACACTGCTTTATTCAATTTAAAGTTTCCAGGTGGCAAGGCTAACGGCTACAAGGCATTGACCAACTTTTTTATTAAGAGAGCTTTGAAAGGTCACACTGATGATTGACCATAAGAATGTGTTCTTTCTATTCTCCTGGGGAAAAAGATCCATAAAACTCATCCACGAATATTCTGGCAGGTTGTTATAGAGCGTCAATGAGGCTCAAAATGTCTGAGTGAGTTTTATGGAAAGCAGAAGGTTAGAACTAGTGACCTTGTCTCTGTTGATTAAACTGTGCCGGCACATGGCAAATATCTTATGATCTACCAGACTTCTTCCTGCTGTAGTCATTATCATTAAACAAAGCATGGTTAAGATGCTTCGGGGAATTATGGCCCGTCTCTGACGTTAGCCTTTGACTTTTGCATTAGCACTTTCACCTTTTCATCAGGTCTGTGTGATGGTGGACTCTAAAAGGTGTAATGACTGAAACCGTATCCTTAGGCCTCTTTTGCACAGAGGTCACACTCATAATAAGTTTGAACTTTACTTTTATTCATACTCGACTGGGTAAAGAACCTGCAAATGTTATAAATACAGAGTTTGTAAATGAGGATTAGAGAGCTCAAGCATGTATGTTTCAAATCGATCAACGCTCATTCTGAGCACTATTGAACTATTGAATTTGAATCTTGACTGATCCATATTTCATTTGCCCACTGACTGAAAGCCATCACAAAATATTTTTTGCTTGTAGCAATGGAATTGATCTTCATATTGAGCACAATATATGAACATAATCATAGAATTACATTTTTTTATATATATTCATTTTTTGCTAAAATTGCTTTTTTTGTTGGGAATTTACATTTCCCCATGTCTTCCATATGGGTCAGCATTCATGCATTAAGGAATAGAGGTAATGTCACAGAGAATCTGCCGCTCAAATGCTAATGAAGGTGTCATAATTAATGGTGCTCTCTTGATTGTTTGTTCCCGCAGCGCTGAGAGATAACCGGATTGAGCTGGTCCGAGCCAATTCGCAGGAGCTGACGATCAGCATCAGCGAGGTCACGCTGGGAGACGAGGGGCTGTACACCTGCTCCCTCTTCACCATGCCTGTCAAAACAGCCAAGGCTTTCCTCAGTGTCCTGGGTAAGACATCATTTAGCATACCATGTGTGTGGGATTACATCCTAATGCAGCCGGAGTGTTGCGTTATTAGCAATGCCTTCCATTAATATTGGCACCCTTGGTAAATATGAGCAAAGGTGGCTGTGAAAATAAATCTGCATTGTTTATCCTTTTGATCTTTCATTAAAAAAATCACAAAATTCTAAATTTCATTGAAGTAAAACTATTGAAAGTGGGGGGGAAATCTCATTATGAAATAAATATTTTTCTCTAGTTCACGTTGGACACAATTATTGGCACCCAATTATTGCAATGTCCTTTTCCTAAGAAAACAGCTCTGAGTCTATAATGCCTATAATGCCTGCTGAGTTTGGAGAACACCTGACAAGAGATGTACAGAATGATACAAGATGTCCAGGACCTCCAGCAAAAAAATAGGCCAACAACATTAAAGATCCAGCTGTATAGTTAACCGTGGGCAAGGGGTACTTTCTATCCCTGTTTGCACCAAACCCAATCCCTATGTTTGCTGCCAAAAAGTGTCCGACAACTGAATGTGCTGGAGTTTGTTTTTGGATGGTCAGTGGCTGGAGCCATCTCTGGATGCTGGTCAGCGGCTGGAGCAATCTCTGGACGCTGGTCAGTGGCTGGCCACAGCAGAGCGCCAGGGCGGCACGGGCAGGGCTAGATGCCTGGGCGGCGCATCTGGGATGGCAGCAACCTCCGGGATGGTCTCTGGGCTTAGGGCCACCGGACTTGGGACCACCGGACTTGTCACAGAGGAGGCCTTTCTTTTCCTCCTCCGTTTCGGGACCACCGGAACTTGGACCACCCGACCTGGGACCACCGGACCACCTGACTCGGGACCAACGGACCTGGGACCACCAGCCTCAGAACCACCGGACTTGGGACCACCGGACTTGTCACAGAGGAGGCCTTTCTTTTCCTCCTCCGTTTCGGGACCACCGGAACTGGGACCACCTGACTTGGGACCACCGGACCTGGGACCACCAGACTCGGGACCACCGGACTTGGGACCACTGGACTTGTCACAGAGGAGGCCTTTCTTTTCCTCCTCCACTCTGTTTTGGGACCACCGGAACTGGGACCACCCGACCTGGGACCACCAGGACTCGGGACCACCTGACTTGGGACCACCGGACCTGGGACCACCAGACTCGGAAACACCGGACTTGGGACCACTGGACTTGTCACAGAGGAGGCCTTTCTTTTCCTCCTCCATTTCGGGACCACCAGAACTGGGACCACCAGACTCGGGACCAAAAAGTTGTATTAAATAATATCCTAGCTCTTCTCAACTTTGTAATGGCATTGAATAGTGTCTGGGTGCATCCATCATAAAAGTAATCCATACGACTCCAGTGGGGTTAATAAATGCCTTCTGAAGTGAAACAGTGGGTTTTTGCAAGTGTAAGAAAAACATCCATATTTAAAATTTAATAAACTATAATCACTGGCTTCTGGCAACAGCCATACGCACGTTCACAAAAGAGTGGCGTCAATTCTGACCTATAAGCTTACGTATACATCATATGTCAGGTTAGATGTCACCCTTCCGCCGGAACTCTCTCGTGAAAGTGCGTTATTATAGTTTATAAAGTTTCAAATATGGATATTTTTCTTACACTGAAGAGTGGATGCTGAAAATTCAGCTTTGCCAAATATTTAAAATATATTAAAACAGAAAACAGTTATTTTAAACTGTAATACAATTTTACAATATTGCCTTTTTACAGAATTTTTTATCAAATAAAGCAGCCTTTCTTCACAGCCTCGGTGAGCATTAGAGACTTCTTTCAAAAATCTTACCAACCCCAAACAGTATGTGCGTGCATGGATGTCTTTTTATTGGGGGACAGAAGCATTACTGTATCGTTACTAACAGAGGTGGACAAAGTACACACCTCCATTACTTGAGTAAAAGTAAAAGTACTACTGGTCAAATATTACTCCATTACAAGTGAAAGTTGTAAAGATAGATTTTTACTTAAGTAAAAGTACAGAAGTACTTGCTTTAGAAAGTACTTAAGTATCAAAAGTAAAAGTAAACGCATTATTTTATTATTTTTGCATTGTTGTATGAATGCACACTGTTCCATCATGGTGGTTTAAGCCAGTCATGCTAGCAAACCTTGAACTCATTTAAATACTTGTTTAAAAGTTACAAAACTCTTATCAAAGTCAAAATCATACTAGAAAAGAAAGGTTTCTACATTGTGTTTATTTGACAGGATTATGTAAAACACATTTTTTAAAGGACTTTAGTTAACATTATTAGCCCAACTACGTTTGCAACTAACATCATTGTCGAACGTTACCTATGCATTAGCGCTGTATCCACAAGGCTATCGCAACTTGGCGGGTAAATCTATAAAAATCATTTGACCGACCATACTTAATACCAGTGTTAATTTTGACAGCAAATTGTGATTTAGTTTTAGTCAGTCTTTTGACTATAACATTTTAGGCATCTGAATTGTTTTAGTTTTAGTCTAGTTTTAATTAACTATAATACAATTTTAGTAGATTCAATAGACTAAAATCCAGCACTTGTGGTCTGGCGTCTGTGAGGCAGCTTTCTGTGCACTTTTTCAGACTTATCCACGTCTGCTCTTCTGCATTTTATCTTTTCAGTATGACTATGGTTGTGCGTCTGGGAACTGCCGCCTTCTATTTTGCCATCAATTGATTAGTGTTCAAAAAATACTTGGAAATCATTGAACTTCATACAAGAGTGATTACTGATAGGCTGTCTGCACAAAAAACAAAAAAACAAATCACGTTTTA